>NC_140022.1:3935179-3990179 GCF_964263955.1 Coregonus lavaretus
AATAAACAAGAACATTAGAGGGGGAGGAGTCAGGTGTAATAAACCAGAACATTAGAGGGGGAGGAGTCAGGTGTAATAAACCAGAACATTAGAGGGGGAGGAGTCAGGTGTAATAAACCAGAACATTAGAGGGGGAGGAGTCAGGTATAATAAACCAGAACATTAGAGGGGGAGGAGTCAGGTATAATAAACAAGAACATTAGAGGGGGAGGAGTCAGGTGTAATAAACCAGAACATTAGAGGGGGAGGAGTCAGGTGTAATAAACCAGAACATTAGAGGGGGAGGAGTCAGGTGTAATAAACAAGAACATTAGAGGGGGAGGAGTCAGGTGTAATAAACCAGAACATTAGAGGGGGAGGAGTCAGGTGTAATAAACAAGAACATTAGAAGGGGGAGGAGTCAGGTGTAATAAACCAGAACATTAGAGGGGGAGGAGTCAGGTGTAATAAACCAGAACATTAGAGGGGGAGGAGTCAGGTGTAATAAACCAGAACATTAGAGGGGGAGGAGTCAGGTGTAATAAACCAGAACATTAGAGGGGGAGGAGTCAGGTGTAATAAACCAGAACATTAGAGGGGGAGGAGTCAGGTGTAATAAACAAGAACATTAGAAGGGGGAGGAGTCAGGTGTAATAAACCAGAACATTAGAGGGGGAGGAGTCAGGTGTAATAAACCAGAACATTAGAGGGGGAGGAGTCAGGTGTAATAAACCAGAACATTAGAGGGGGAGGAGTCAGGTGTAATAAACCAGAACATTAGAGGGGGACTTGTGTGGGAGGGGCTAAGGTGAGTTGCCGTGACAAATCAAAAGTCAGCAGAAGAAGCAGGAATAGTTGAAGCTGAACAGTACTGCCATAAGATGATACACAGAGACTTCTTATTTACCATGACAACCTAGCAGTGGCATGTGCACAGAATGGAAACGCCAAAAATATATAGAACAAGTAAAATAGAAATGGTATTAAAAATGGAGGTAAAATAAAAACAAGCTAAGAAAAGGTTATCAGAGGGGGGTAGAGGGGTAAAATGTTCCCCTCTCCCTCTGAAGTTGTTCAGGTCCTGGACTATGTGCCCTCTGCTTTCACCTCCTATAATGAGGTACATACTCCGCTCTTTAAATACACGCTTATTCCCCCTCACAGCCCGCGCCGACGCTGCTGTTATTTTCCCAACATCCCCCGAGGCTACGGAGAACATTTGTCACACAACGATCCCAGAAGAGAAAATACATCCATTCACCGGTCCCCCACTACTGCATAAGAAAAGGTAACAGTCTGGTAATGGGTGTGTGAGGTTTAAATGTTACACTGCTTGTACGAGCCTCGGCCTTATTGCCCTTCAAGGCGCTATTTTCCACACACAGGAATCTGGAGCAATCAAAAAGAAATACCCCAATATATGTTCAAGTAATTTACGTCTGCACCCACACACTCTAGTGTCTGTGTGCGTGCGTGCGTGTGTGTGTGTGACGTCTAAAATATGTGGATCCTTTGTACATTGGGTCCTTTGTACATCCAACGAATTCTGCTCTTCTGCATGGGAAACAACCTGGGACCTCTAACAATTTGACCTTTGGTGTCACACCTGCTGAACCTCTATGGCTACAAAGTGACCTTTATTATCTTCCATTTTAAGGAATTCACCAAACCGTTTCAGCAGACACACCTACCCTCTAAGGGCTAAATGATAGATGCATCAAGACGCTTCAGTCACAACCCAGACCACACCTACTTCTGCTCTCTTCAACAACCTGTGTGGAATGAATCCCCCAATCACCCAGTCTGCTATCTAACCACCTGATCCTTTGATCCCATATCAGATCATAGAGAGCGTTTTGTCCTGACTAACATCCTTCTCCTCTCCAGGAATGCCTCTTTCTCACTCCAGGAGGGAGGGCTCTGCAGCTGGTCTGCTGCGCTGTGTGAGGCCCCATCTCCACCGCCCATCTCAAAGGGGCTACACGGGGGCTTTCATGTCCCCAGTCTCCCATCTGAGGGGGGCCACAGGGAGGCTTTCATGTCCCAAGTCTCGAATCTGAGGGCCAACTTCGGTATCTCCAGCAGGCTCGCGGTCAGATCCCCTTTCAAAGGTCCTGCGCCGCGAGGAGCCGGACCCCCGTGCTGTAGTGTAGGTAACCAGGGGGTGCTAGGTAACGAGCTAACGAGGTGCGCTTACAGAGAGACAGTTAATTGTGGTGCTGTGATCGACAGAGCACACAGAGAAGGAGTGATACACCTGAATCAGGTGGCTGTGGAGGAGAGGAAAGAGGGACGGAGGGGTAGAGATTAGGGGGTCTCCACGCGTCAAGCACAATGGGGGGGGTCTGGCTCAGTGGCAGGAAGAAAGGAAAAATCCTGAAGTATCCCTTTAAGTTCACACACACACACACACAGAAAGCATGGTGAGTAAAATGTTATATATTTTTTATGTATATTTACTGAAATCTGAAAGGGAAAGAAAACAGAGAAGAAAAGAGAGACATGGAGAGATGAAAGAGAGAGAGATATGGAGAGATGAAAGAGAGATATGGAGAGATGAAAGAGAGAGATATGGAGAGAAGAAAGAGAGAGATATGGATAGATGAAAGAGAGAGATATGGAGAGATGAAAGAGATATGGAGAGATGAAAGAGAGATATGGAGAGATATGGAGAGATGAAAGAGATATGGAGAGATGAAAGAGATATGCAAGCGAGAGAGATATGGAGAGATGAGAGATATGGAGAGATGAAAGAGATAGATATGGAGAGATGAAAGAGATAGATATGGAGAGATGAAAGAGATATGGAGAGACGCAAGCGAAAGATATGGAGAGATGAGATATATGGAGAGATGAAAGAGATATGGAGAGATGCAAGCGAAAGATATGGAGAGATGCAAGCGAGAGACATATGGAGAGATGAGAGATATGGAGAGATGAGAGAGATATGGAGAGATGAAAGAGAGATATGGAGAGATGAAAGAGAGATATGGAGAGATGAAAGAGAGATATGGAGAGATGAAAGAGAGAGAGAGACATGGAGAGATGAACGAGAGAGAGATGGAGAGATGAAAGGGTAGAGAGTGAGCAAGAGAGGTAGTCCGAGTGACGTATAACTTCACGGTGGCCCTACCTGGGCTAAAGGAGAGGGAGCGGTGAGGGTGCGGACGGAGCAGTGTGGAGCAGAGGGCGGCCCGCCTCGGCCCCTCACCTCATGAATAACGGGTGTGTGTGACAGGCTGATACTTCATCGGGCCCGTGGTGTGACAGGCGTCGAGCGGCCCCACGCTGTCGCGCGGTGCTTAATGGCTAAATTGGGAGACTGTAACTAATCGCTTATTGAATAATGAAAGTGCCACAGCTGATAAAAGATTTCAATACAGTGGATTATTTATAATATTTCACTTAAGTGCCCCGCTGACGAATGAGGCTAAGGGGCTGCACAGAGGCCGGCTGGCTGGGGGAGCGTCTCACAATGGTTGGGGGCTGTAGGAAGCACACTCTGGCCTAAAACATTTTTTGAATAAAGTGTGTGTGTGTGTGGGGGGGGGGGGGGGGGGGACAAGGAATAATCTAATCAAATCAAATTGTATTTGTCACACGCTTCGTAAACAACAGGTGTAGACTAACAGTGAAATGCCTACAATGGGCCCTTCCCAACAATGCAGAGAGAAAAAAATTATAACAAAAGGAATAAATACACTGGGATGATGGTGTTGATGTGAGCCATGACCAGCCTTTCAGAGCATATCATGGCTATAGATGTGAGTGCTATGGGGCGATAGTCATTTAGACAGGTTATCTTAGTGTTCTTGGGCACAGGGACTATGGTGGTCTGCTTGAAACATGTAGGTATTACAGACTGGGTCAGGGAGAGGTTGAACATGTCAGCAAATGCTCTGAGTACCTGTCCTGGTAATCCTTCTGACCCTGTGGCCTTGTGAATGTTAACCTGTTTAAAGGTCTTACTCACATCGGCTACAGAGAGCGTGATCACACAGTTGTCCGGATCAGCTGGTGCTCTCTTGGTTCAGTGTTGCTTGCCTCGAAGCGAGCATTGATGGTATTTAGCTCGTCTGGTAGATGAAAACTCTCTTGATAAATAGTGTGGTCTACAGCTTATCATGAGGTATTCTAACTCAGGGGGGGAGAACCTCGAGACTTCCTTAATATTAGATATTGCGCACAAGCTGTTGTTAACAAAGAGACACACACACCCTTCCCTGAGCTCTCCCGATGTCACCGTTCTGTTCTGCCGATGTATAGAAAAACCATCTAGGTTTATATTTACCATATCCTTGTTCAGCCACGACTCAGAGAAACATAGGATATTACAGTTCTTCAGATCACGTTGATAGGACAGTCTCGAACGGCGCTCATCCAGTTTATTCTCCAGTGATTGCACGTTCGCCAATAGAACGGAGGGTAGAGGCGGTTTATCCACTCTCTGACGTCGTCTCGTCATGTATCCCGCACGCCGGCCTCTATAGCACTGTCTCCTCCTCCTTCGAGCCTGGTCCGGCATGATCAATATGTCTTTTGCCTCGTCCTAATCGAAGTTAGTGATCGCTGTTCTGATGTCCAGAAGCTCTTTTCGGTCATTTGAAAACGATGGCGGAAACATTACGTACCAAAAAAATACACAAAATAGCACAGGTGGTCAGAAGCCCATAAAATGGCTGCTATTCCCTCCAGCGCCATTCTAACTATGAAGGAGATTGGATGAATATTAAATCAGTTTTAAGAGTGAAGATACGGACCAGTCTCTGGACGCCTTTGGTAGTTTCATAAAGCCCACTGGGTGCTACAATGATTTCAAACGGCGCCAGGTCACTCACTCACGACAAACACGCATGAGCAGCACACATAGTAAGTTCAATTAATTTCCTACATTCAACACCGCCGGTTTGCAAGCTAGGTGAAATATATTACACATCCAGCCCCTACATTATAATGTCCCATTCCCAGTAACGTCTATGTGCTCCAGTATTCCTCCCAGTCCCAGCCAGCCAGCCAGGCAGACAGGAGAGGAGATGGAGTGACCCCAGACAGAGACAGGCACTTGTCTTGTCAGCCACTTGATTTCCTCTGATGGAAGTGCTACACATTACATCACACATCTGCTACCAACTCTGCATCTGTTCCACTCCCATTCACAATGGTGTGTGTCGTTATGTGTGTGTGTGTGTGTGTGTGGATGCATCAGTGTGTTTGATACCCCTAGACAGCGTATGTGAGCGTATAAACACCTGTGTATCCACGAGTAAACATCAGTGTAAACGTGTGTGTTTAAGAGCAATCCATTCAGTGCCATTCATTGTGACAGAGTACTATGTGTCATGTTAACTATTAGCAGTGCTGAAAACCCACATCACAGACAGACAGACAGACAGACAGACAGACAGACAGACAGACAGACAGACAGACAGACAGAGAGACAGACAGACAGACAGACAGACAGACGAGGAGGAATGAGAGAACAGAATGAAGAACCCCCTTCCACAGGCAGAGTGACGTCAGGGGGCTCGTGGGAAGACATGGCTGCGTTTCCCATACCTGTTCCTACGGCAACATTCAGTGCCTTATCATATTCAAAGTTGTTATTTCATTCATTTATCGTACCATTTATTTATCCAGTTTAATATCATTGGAATAAAATCTCTTTAAAAGAGTTACCTGGTCCAAGACAGCTAAAGGGTAAGCCGACTCAGATATTAAGCCATCACTAAGAATCATTAGTTATCTAAAATCAATAGATTAATCATAGTTTTGTGCTTCTTAGGTTTGTTGCTCCATTCTTTTCCAGACTCATTCACTCAATAGCAGAGCAGCTTAGAGCCTAGGACCCAGTTAGTGTATAGCCTAGGTGTTAGTTAGCTAGGGGGAGCGTTTCAGCAGGCGGACCAGGGCTGGAAAACGGAGAGGGGAGGGGAGATGGCGTTACCTTCCGCAGTACCAGAGAGGCCGTCAGCTTTGAAGTTGCTGGTGCTCTTCTTCCGGCGGTGCTTCTTGCGGTTGGCGTGCGGCGAGGGGGGCGGGTCCATCTTAGGGCTGGTGGTGTTGGAGATGGAGGGGCTGGAGCACACAGAGTCTCCCAGGCCAGTGTCTACAGGGAGGGAGACAGACAGTTAGATAATACTGCTTCTCTACAACAAGTCAAAAGCCTTTAAAATGGGCCTACATTTATTTATTTTATTTATTTTAGGTTAAAAAAAACAACTTTATTTTCATGTAGATGAACTTTAACCTAATAGCGGGAGTGTTTAGTAATGATTATAAGCAGTTGTTTTGCTAACTTAGTCTATGAAACTTTCTGGAGCAACTAATCTGCTAGATGCGCGGGGGTGTTGAGCGCTATAGGCTGTGGCACTTTGATGTGTGGGCTTTCTTTTACACACCTTTTCATTGCTTGCTAGTAAATCAATGAAATCAGTCTTTTAAAGTCTGACTATTCATTAATTATTCAACAGCAGTGGACAAGGTTGTTCTGGCACTGAGGACTACAATGCACTAATGTTGTGTTAAACGGACAATCTGACAATCCTGTCCAACCTGGCATGGTACAGTATCATTTGAATATTTTCTTAATTTATAGACTAATCAACGCTGATCAGGCCCGGTCCTGGTCGATATGGCGCCCTAGGCGAGACAACAACAAAAAAATGACGCCCTCCTATCTCCGCAAAGTAGAACAGTAGCCTAGGATATACAGTGTCGGCCCACAATGCTCTTTTATGAATGCACATGTGGTAACCTACTGTTTGTAAAACGGGCAATATAATCCCTGTCATTTGGTTACATTAGTTTCTGTTAATGCATGTATTAATTACAGTCATTTACCATTCTCATTCTCGGAGTTGAAACGCTGTTAGCAGGGTTCACAATCTGCTACACTTGTGAGAAACAAGTTGTGGGTTATTTCATACCATCATTTAGGCACCTCATGTGTCTGGTTTCTCTGTCCTGTTAATGTTGACAGAGTGCACACGCCTGAGCACGCATAGAAGTACCTGGCCTGCTTCTCGCAAATGTCAAATGTAGGAAAGGGCCCATTTGGGGATGTCTGATTTCCGATAGTCTTAACTCACCACCATCAATAAAGCTGAGCTTCTTTACCTCATACAGCAAGTCAGGAAGTTTATTTTTTATTTTATTTTATAAATGTTTTTACATACAATTATTATAATAGTTCCTCACAGCATTTGAAAAATCTTTCCAACACTCTCCCCCTCGATAATCAGAGTCTCTGATAAATAGACTATGGACATGTTGCATGTATTTGTTTCTATTGTAACGATTGTCAGTTTCATCTTCATACTATAGCATAGCTGTCCACTTCATACTGTCCTGGTCAATTCATTATCTTATAGCCTACTCTCTGAAAGCCTTAGGTAGGCCTAGATTTTTTAAATACGTTTTAAGGAAAGGAGAAATATTTGCTTGTGTCTGACATATGCTGGTGGCTTTGATTGACGGGTGTGTGTGTGTGAGTTGGCTGATTCTCTCTACAGGCCTATATGCATGTTTCCTAAACCAGCCTGTCTGGTCTCCATCGCTTTAATAAGAATCAAACGCTCCTGTCATGATTTCATCTTGTAAAAGGCCTATTTTCAGTAGCTCAGACTACATTATTTCTCTCATTACGCCGTCCTCTCTCTGAAGAACATATGCCACTGCCATCGAATGACCGCAGCAGCACGGTTTATGACGTTATGCAAATACTTTGGGAAAAGTAGGAGAAACCCATCGGAGTTCGTTTGAATGGTTTTGCGCGTCGAAATAGGATCTGTATAAAAATATATATATGCAGAAAAGCCGCAGACAAGGACGGCATCTTTATTTAGACTCCTTTAATGTTGCGTCAATACAAAAACGAGACAGATCCTCTTCAACCTGGCATTTCTTCATTTGATTCATATTTATAACTAATAACCTGAATAATGAAATGCCATGATAATAACTAAGTGTAGGGAAACAGTGATACAGGAGCTGAGTGTGGATATATCCAGCTAGAGGAAGCAGTGATACAGGAGCTGAGTGTGGATGTATCCAGCTAGAGGAAGCAGTGATACAGGAGCTGAGCGTGGATGTGTCCAGCTAGAGGAAGCAGTGATACAGGAGCTGAGTGTGGATGTATCCAGCTAGAGGAAGCAGTGATACAGGAGCTGAGTGTGGATGTATCCAGCTAGAGGAAGCAGTGATACAGGAGCTGAGTGTGGATGTATCCAGCTAGAGGAAGCAGTGATACAGGAGCTGAGTGTGGATATATCCAGCTAGAGGAAGCAGTGATACAGGAGCTGAGTGTGGATGTATCCAGCTAGAGGAAGCAGTGATACAGGAGCTGAGTGTGGATGTGTCCAGCTAGAGGAAGCAGTGATACAGGAGCTGAGTGTGGATATATCCAGCTAGAGGAAGCAGTGATACAGGAGCTGAGTGTGGATGTATCCAGCTAGAGGAAGCAGTGATACAGGAGCTGAGTGTGGATGTATCCAGCTAGAGGAAGCAGTGATACAGGAGCTGAGTGTGGATGTATCCAGCTAGAGGAAGCAGTGATACAGGAGCTGAGTGTGGATGTGTCCAGCTAGAGGAAGCAGTGATACAGGAGCTGAGTGTGGATATATCCAGCTAGAGGAAGCAGTGATGCAGGAGCTGAGTGTGGATGTATCCAGCTAGAGGAAGCAGTGATACAGGAGCTGAGTGTGGATGTATCCAGCTAGAGGAAGCAGTGATACAGGAGCTGAGTGTGGATGTATCCAGCTAGAGGAAGCAGTGATACAGGAGCTGAGTGTGGATGTATCCAGCTAGAGGAAGCAGTGATACAGGAGCTGTGTGGAGCCATTCGTAGCAGTCAGTGGATGAAGCTGCCATTCATTTGGCTGGCTGTTCTCCTCTGCCTTCCCTGGCTGGCTGGCCCAGGATATCAGGCTAGGAGGCGACAAGCCGCTTCACTTTTCATGCACTGAGCTGACAGCTGTGACTAGCGGCGGAATAAAATAACATTCAGCTCCCATCAATATCAGCGTGGGCGGCGGGACTGATGTGGACAGGGGGGTTGGAGGGGAGGGGGTGCTGGCACGGTGACTGTAGCGCCTGCTGCCCAGAACAGAACAGACAGCCTCAAGGACAGACATAACTTATTGGACTATCGTTTAGTCTCAGCTCAAGTGGAAAACGTGACAACTTATCTCTGCTGACAAGATGCCATCCCAGAGCGCACAATTAACCGCCCGGGATTAACAGCCCTCACATCTGCAACCCCTCCTCCCTCTCCTCACCCGTGTCTCCCCCCGTCCCAGCCTCCCCCTCCTCTCTCTACATCACTACCTTCACATATCACACTACCCCCTCCCTCCCTCCCTCCCTCCCTCCCCCCCTCCCTCCCTCGCGGCATCCTCCATATCTCTCTACGTTCATCCCTCCAAGTCTTCCTTGTTCTTGTTCTGTGAGCTAGCCTGTGTCTCTTCTCCTTCACTAAACTCTGGTATCTCCTGGACATAAAGAGAGGTTCATTGAGACACTGTATCCTGAAATCTGACCATATATATATTGTGCACTTTGATAGCGTGATAACATGGTTGCTCACAATGTAAAGAGCTTTGTGATTTCTGTCTGTAAATGAAAAGCGCTCTACAAATGAAATGTATTATTATTAACAGTAAATACATAATAATATCCCAGCCTTGAGTGAGAAGCGGTCTTCACTAGTTACCACAGCCACTAAGTCATAATTATGGCTAAACCCCGCCTATGACTACAATTTAACTTCTTAAAATCTGATTTGAAACCTAACCTTAAACACACTGCTAACCTTATACCTAACCTTAAATGAAGACCAAAAAGCTATTTTGGTGGATGTGGTAACCGTGTGAAGCAGACCAACTCTGAGTGAGGATAGTAAACAGGAAGTGGAGGTAAAGTGACTTCCTGTCTTTCGGCTACTTTACGGTGGAAGATCAGAGGGTGGGCGTGCGGCTCCTGAGGCACGGCATTCCAAAGCCTGGTCTGCCAAATCAAAGACACCTGCTGCAGCCCCTCCCCCCCACACACTGGGCTCTTTCACAGGATCACCGCACCACACACACTCACACAAACTCCAAATAAGTGTCTTCCTGTTTCCAGTGTCCGAAAACACATAGGACCACAGGCAAAAGATTCAGATAACTGAAACACTGAGATATCCTGACAGGACTGTCATTTTAAAGCCTATCACCCATTCAAGTGAAACACTGGGGTCAACTGAGTTATGCTGACAGGACTGTCATTTTAAAGCCTATCACACATTCAAGTGAAACACTGGGGTCAACTGAGATATCCTGACAGGACTGTCATTTTAAAGCCTATCACCCATTCAAGTGAAACACTGGGGTCAACTGAGATATCCTGACAGGACTGTCATTTTAAAGCCTATCACACATTCAAGTGAAACACTGAGGTCAACTGAGATATGCTGACAGGACTGTCATTTTAAAGCCTATCACACATTCAAGTGAAACACTGGGGTCAACTGAGATATCCTGACAGGACTGTCATTTTAAAGCCTATCACACATTCAAGTGAAACACTGGGGTCAACTGAGATAACCTGACAGGACTGTCATTTTAAAGCCTATCACACATTCAAGTGAAACACTGGGGTCAACTGAGATAACCTGACAGGACTGTCATTTTAAAGCCTATCACCCAATCAAGCTAGGAAAGGTAGTGGAAACGTTATTGTTAGCCACTGTAAGAGGAACTTGGACAGGGGAAACCTGGGAACAGGGCTGCTCCCGCGTGTGCATTCCTGAGCTGAAGGAGGAAGATGTCAGGGACGCCCCCCCAGCCACGGAGGAATGAAAATAGGAACGCTATGTTAGTCAGCGGGTTGGAGGTTGGAGCGACCGTGGGCCTCGACCAGCTCAGTCCAGCGAGCCATTAGCCCCACAGCAAGCTCCCTGAGTGGGGAGAAACGCTAGCTCGCTCCCCCTAGCCCCCTACTCCCTGGTTCATCCCCCGTGGCTCCTACAGGCCTGGAGGTGTCTACAGAACAACAGCCTCGTAATGAAAAAGACACTCATTAGTCTTACTGCTCTCATGGTTCCATCATTAAGGGGAAAAGGCAACTAAATGCAGAGAGGATAAAGGGGTGTGTTTGCTGAGAGTAGCTAACAGACCAGAGGCCATAGATGTCACAGTCATCCAATTTAAAAACTGTGGAGAAAGGGAGACATATCCACACACTAACAGCCCTGCAGCTGTCCTCTCCCGTCCTCAGCTCTACTTACTGGCTACAGGGGTTCTAGTGTGTGGACGTCTTCATCTCTTCCCTCCTTGACCAATAGGACTCATTACAGTCTGTGGAGCACCATCAAACTCTAGGTCCCTTCTCTCTACCCAGCCCAGCTCTAACCGGGCCCATGACATTCTAAAACTACCGGCCTTGACTGAAGGGACTTGTCTTCCTGTGAACCATCACGTCAACTAATTAATATTGCACACGAGTGTACAGGAGAAAATAATATGATCTGAATAAAAACAGGCAGGTAGCTAACTTACACAACGCCCGGTGCAAAAGGTATGGGGTTAAGATGAAGGGTTAATATTAAAACTGTATCCAAGCAGCAGAGACCTCAGAGTCTGGTCTGTTGTTCAGACACACAGAAGAGCACAAATAGCAGCAAGCCGTTTAGAAGCCGACGGCCACAACAGAACAACTCATTACAAAGACGTCCTCCTTTTATTTCCCCGAGAGCTATCTCCCATCCTATAGGTTCTCTCATTGGGCTGGGCTCTGGGGGCAGAAGGTGACGAGTTCTCAGGCCCCGGAGCCACTAGTCACCTAGTCATACAGCTATCACAACTCATCCCAGTCACGGCACAGAGGAGAGAGTGGAGGGGAACCTCGTTAAGGCTCGTTAAGGGGCTGGGTAAGGCTCGTTAAGGAGCTGGGTAAAGGTTATTTATATAAAGAGAGGCTGAGGGGCCGTGATGCTTTCAGACAAGCTCAGAACAGAGTTCTCAACGCCTCCAGGACCCCAACATCCACACAAACAGTTATACACAGACACACACACACACTAAGTACACACATTTTATTTTAGATATGCATAAATGAATTCTGTGATATAATGGGAATTGTAAAAATATTCAGATTTGAATATGGTGTTGATTAGCTGGATTAAACAGAAGCTTTGTTAAACTGACAGATGTCAACCTCCATCATATACCCAATCTACAGATGTCAATCACGCTCATTCTATTTTGGGGGTTAAAAATAAAAAGGTTTGTGTTTATAGATAAATGGCCTTACAGAAATGTCTGTACAAATAAAAGTTGAGTGAAATTGAACCGACTTGTATAAGCTGCCCACAGTTGGCTAAAGGAGAGACCGAGGTGTCGGAAGGGTGCTAGTGTGGGCCTCAGCTGTGTGTGCATTGAGGCCCCTGGGAGCCAATGCGTTTAGAGGCGTTTCACAACTTTAAACGTTATTTCAGGAGAGCAGCGATGGGCCACCGGGGCCAACACACACAGGGCACCTGTCACTCAGACTCATCGTCACGGCGACGCACCCTCGATCCGACAGCTGTCAGTCTCAGCGTGTGGCAGAGAGTGTGTGGCTGTGTGTCCAAGACCAGAGCATGTACACACACACACACACACACACACCAGATCCCCCAGTGCTTGTGAGGATAAATGTGTTCTTGCTAATGTGTGTCTCTGAGTAACCATTAGCTTGATAAACAGTTAAGACAGTATTAGGGGCCTGGCAGGCAGATCAATGGAGGACAAATGAAAGGCCCAGAGGAAGAGGCGAAGGGCCCCCCTGCGGAGCTCCGCTCTCAGGCTGCCTGTACTAAGGCAGGCTCCCCACCGTGGAGCTCCATGTCAGAGCTCATCTGGGGCCCATGGAGAGGCGGAAAGAAAAGTCTGGGTTCGTTAATGGTGTGTGTTTCCTCATACCTGTGCTGACTCCTGAGTTGGCGATGACGGTGGCCTCGCTCCATTGGTCGGCGGAGGAGACTGAGTAGGATCTCTGGTGCATGCCGTCACCACGACTGTTAAAGGACACCAAGCTGATCCCACTGGCCATCTGAGAGGTAGACAAACTACTGGTCACAGAGCCTGATGGGGGAGAGGGGAGAGGGGGGAGAGGAGAGGAGAGGAGAGGAGAGGAGAGGAGAGGAGAGGAGAGGAGAGGAGAGGAGAGGAGAGGAGAGGAGAGGAGAGGAGAGAGAGAGAGAGGAAGGAGTGTCTATCAGTCAGTTGTCAAACTGTTTTCTTTTCTTGAATATTCCATAATTTACTGAAACCAACTCAAGGACGTTTACATTAGAAAGAAAAGCGCTCAGTTGTCCTTCGTCTACAATAAGGGCCAACTGGCAACACAACAACATGAATAAAGAAATCCTGATCATACACCACTGGCTATAGAAGAAGACAAAACCACTAATAAAGCAAGTTGAACCTCGACCCCGAAGCAAACAACACAATGGATTGAGCCATGTCTACTGCAATAGGCCACAACACAGGGGACATTGTAAGGGTGCGCTCTCACTGTGGCCCCTGGCTCCATACATATCTGGCTGTGCTGTGCTGGGGGCTCCACATTAAGCATTAGCATTATAATACACTAATGTGACCGTAAACAGAGCCGAACAGAGCGGAGCGCTCATTTACCGCAGTCAATTACCCCAGTGCAGTGTGTGTGTGTACTCAGTGTGGAGCTGAGGCTGGATGTAATGAGAGTAGCGCCACCTTAGCCCAGAGCCTAAAGCTGCTGCTGTTGCTATGATACACACTGATACAGTACACTCTGACCCCGTGGAGACATGACCAAGAAGCCCTGGATTGGTAAACATACTAAACACACACACATGTACAGACACATGCCTGTACAGGAGTCACACACACATCCACACAAACGGATCATAAAAGGAGCCCGCTGCTTAAATCAAACCCTTGAGTTGCCAGAGCTTTCATGGCCTAACAGCTGAGTGAATCATTTGTCTTATCCTCTCCTCCGTCTCCCTCCTCTTTCTCTCATTACAGCTCATTTCTGGAGCTGCCTGAGTGGAGAGACGACTCTGATTGCATTAATATTCATGACAGTAATTAGTACATGTATTATGGGTCACTGAATATTCATGCTATTAGTTTGGTCCTCCTGGAGCTGTGCGTGTGTGTGTGGGTGTGTCTGTGTGCGTGTGTGTGGGTGTGTCTGTGTACGTGTGTGTGTGGGTGTGTCTGTGTGCGTGTGTGTGTTCATCCCCTCAACAGTATGGTTTATGGTCCATTGTTGGACTCTTTGTTGAAGGTAAAATGACAACAAAATACTGCAGGACCCACAAGGGTTGTGTGTGTGTGTATGTGTGTATGTGTGTGTGTGTGTGCGTGCGTGCGTGCGTGCGTGCGTGCGTGCGTGCGTGCGTGCGTGCGTGCGTGCGTGCGTGCGTGCGTGTGTGTGTGGGCCTAAGAATGTGTACGTATGCGTGTGTGTGTGTCTCTCACCAGGGCCACCAGGTCCCAGCTGCAGACTGCTCATGTCCTTGGCCAGGCCGTTGGTCTTCGGGCTGGGGACAGCAGCACAGGTAGACACCGCTCTGGGAGGCCTCTTCCCTGGGACCTTCACTGTGGTCCTCAACAGATCTATCTCCTTCCCATGGACGTTCTGCATGTAGTCCTACAGGAGACAGACAGGGAGACAGTCCGTTATCAACACACAGACTTCTAGATTACAGATAAAAGCTTTTTGATAAATAGTGATTTTTTTTTATAATTATTGACAAGGGGGTTTGCTCAGAATACAGAGATGCATACTTGTGGGTTACATAGTTATAATATTTACGGGCCTAGCTACCTAGAACATATGTAAATGTATTATTCATTAGGTATGAGTTAAGCTACTTGGCAGCATCCGTCCCTGGAGACAACATAACAGGTTTGTGATTCCAGTGGGCTTGACAGTTGGTGTTTACAGGATCAGTATTAAACTAATGAAAGACTGTAGTCCTCGTTAAAAAGGATGGTTTCTTTAGGGCAGCAGTCCCTGAAGAGTGTGTGTGTGTGTGTGTGTGTGTGTGTTGTGTTGTGTATGGTCTCAGACAAGCAGCACACTGAGTTGGGGTCAGTCACCCCTCTCCAACATGAATGAGGTCTTAGACCATGTGCAGAAACAAAGCTCTCAGACTCTCACACCCACTGTGACACGATCAAAGACCATTCTGAACCAAGCGGCGGAGTGTGTGATTGTGTTCAAGACTTTGTGTGTGTTCATGTTTTCATAATAATGTGTGTGTGATTATGAGTGTGTGTGTGAGGGCTGAGAGGCAAGGAGCATCCTGAGAGGCCGTCCGGACCACCTCCCTCTCCCATGAGGCAAACAAAAGGCCAATTCAAAGCCAAGTGCTCTCAACACCGCTTAACAAGTCGCTGGAGAGCCCTTGAGCTGGGGCCCCTGGAGGCACTACAAGGGCCGAGCCAGGCCCAACTTGGCCCAGCAGAGCCTGGCCCAGCGCAGCCTGCACACAGCTTGACGGAGGTAATTGAGTCTCCATCTGCATCATGAAACTTTCATCATCTGATCCACACATCATAAACGTAGGAGAGGGAGGAGAGAAGGCGAGAGAGGGAGGAGAGAAGGAGAGAGGGAGGAGAGAAGGAGAGAGGGAGGAGAGAGGGAGGAGAGAAGGAGAGAGGAAGGAGAGAAGGAGAGAGAGGGAGAGAGAGAGGAGAGAGGGAGAGAGAGGGAGGAGAGAAGGAGAGAGGAAGGAGAGAAGGAGAGAAAGAGGAGAGAGGGAGGAGATAAGGAGAGAGGGAGGAGAGAAGGAGAGAGAGGAAGGAGAAGGAGAGAGGGAGAGAGAGGAAGGAGAAGGAGAGAGAGAGGAGAGAGGGTTGAGAGAAGGAGAGAGGGAGGAGAGAAGGAGAGAAGGAGAGAGAGGGAGGAGAGAAGGAGAGAGAGGGAGGAGAGAAGGAGAGAGGGGGAGGAGAGAAGGAGGAGAGAATGAGAGAGGAAGGAGAGAGGAAGGAGGGGAGGAGAGAAGGAGAGAGAGGAAGGAGAGAAGGAGAGAGAGGGAGGAGAGAATGAGAGAGAGGGAGGAGAGAAGGAGAGAGAGGGAGGAGAGAAGGAGAGAGAGGGAGGAGAGTAGGAGAGAGAGGGAGGAGAGAAGGAGAGAGAGGGAGGAGAGAAGGAGAGAGGGAGGAGAGAAGGAGAGAGAGGGAGGAGAGAAGGAGAGAGGGAGGAGAGAAGGAGAGAGGGAGGAGAGAAGGAGAGAGAGGGAGGAGAGAAGGAGAGAGGGAGGAGAGAAGGAGAGAGAGGGAGGAGAGAAGGAGAGAGGGAGGAGAGAAGGAGAGAGGGAGGAGAGAAGGAGAGAGAGGGAGGAGAGAAGGAGAGAGGGAGGAGAGAAGGAGAGAGGGAGGAGAGAAGGAGAGAGAGGGAGGAGAGGAAGCTGGGGCTACCAACAACACCATTACACAGCATGGGGGGAAGAGCAGAGTGTGTGTGTGTGTGTGTGTGTGTGTGTGTGTGTGTGTGTGTGTGTGTGTGTGTGTGCGGTTGGTGTGTGCGCGCGGGCACGCTCAAGAAAGTGTGTGTTGACAGTGTGCTTGAGAAAGATGATAAATACAGTCGAGATAACATCTAATATTACAAAAAAAGTCAGCAATGCATAAAATAGCATTTAATCATCCGAGGTCATCCACAGCTAAACAGAGTCAATACAGTGATAAGATTAGATTAGTCACACCACAAATGAACAACTGAATGACTCCTTGGCTCTTGGACCAGTTTCTTCATGTTTCTTTGAGGACTGACGTGACTCCTAGTTTTCATGCTAATTACATGGCATCCTATTGCCATCCACTTAATTAGCTGCATTCATGTGATTTCTTTGCACATAGTCGGGCAATTAGGTGCGTTGCTGATTGAGTTTGATTCTATTAGCCTCCACAAACACACTAATTGATGCCAGTGCTGCAGATACACAGTGATCAGGAAAACCTGCTCAGCTCGGCTCTGGAGGTGCATATGTGTAGGTAAGTGTGTGTGTGAGTGTGCGGGTGAGTGTGTGTGCGAGTGTGTGTGTGAGTGTGTGTGCGAGTGTGCGGGTGAGTGTGTGTGCGAGTGTGCGGGTGAGTGTGTGTGTGTGTGTGCGAGTGAGTGTGTGTGCGAGTGTGCGGGTGAGTGTGTGTGCGAGTGTGCGGGTGAGTGTGTATGCGGGTGTGCGGGTGAGTGTGTGTGTGAGTGTGCGGGTGAGTGTGTGTGCGGGTGTGCGGGTGAGTGTGTGTGCGAGTGAGTGTGTGTGCGAGTGTGCGGGTGAGTGTGTGTGCGGGTGTGCGGGTGAGTGTGTGTGCGAGTGTGCGGGTGAGTGTGTGTGCGAGTGTGCGGGTGAGTGTGTGTGCGAGTGTGCGGGTGAGTGTGTGTGTGAGTGTGCGGGTGAGTGTGTGTGCGGGTGAGTGTGTGTGCGGGTGAGTGTGTGTGCGGGTGAGTGTGTGTGCGGGTGAGTGTGTGTGCGGGTGTGCGGGTGAGTGTGTGTGCGAGTGTGCGGGTGAGTGGGTGTGCGGGTGAGTGTGTGTGTGAGTGTGCGGGTGAGTGTGTGTGCGGGTGAGTGTGTGTGCGGGTGAGTGTGTGTGCGGGTGAGTGTGTGTGCGGGTGAGTGTGTGTGCGGGTGAGTGTGTGTGCGGGTGAGTGTGTGTGTGAGTGTGTAGGGAAAGTAGTAAGTTAAGACTCATCCTAACTTCCATGGGATTTCCAATAGATGGAATCATATTTTATGGCTATCCTTCAGGCTGCTATCGAGCAATTTAGTTTTCCTACATTTACAATCCACTCATTCTGCCTCCGCGGTTGTTTCACTGCAGTAGCTGGGCCGCTAATCCAGCCCAATCAAATTAGAGCAAATTGATTTGGTCTCCTCCGCTTTGCTCCTCCTCTACCCATCCCTCCATCCATCCCTTCATCTCTCTATCCACCTCTCTCTCTCTACCTCTCTCTCGATCTCTACCTCTCTCTCTATCCACCCCTCTCTCTCTACCTCTCTCTCTCTCCACCTCTCTCTCTCTACCTCTCTCTCTCTCCACCTCTCTCTTTCTACCTCTCTCTCTCTCCACCTCTCTCTTTCTACCTCTCTCTCTATCCACCTCTCTCTCTCTACCTCTCTCTCTATCCACCTCTCTCTCCATCCACCTCTCTCTCCATCCACCTCTCTCTCCATCCACCTCTCTCTCCATCCACCTCTCTCTCTATCTATCTATCTATCTATCCATCTATCTATCTACGTGTGTCTAGCCTCCAGTCAGTGTGGCATTAGGAAAATGATTCCGATTCTAATTAACAATAACAATAAGGCCTGATTGCAATCCGGGGGAGCGAGGGAAAGAGCGAGGGAGAGGAGGAGAGGAGGGATAGTGGTGATATAAAGTGGTATCAGGGCCAGGAGAGGGGACGTTGGGGTCCTGTGTGTGCCAACAGAGCAGCCAGGAGGGCAATTAGAGCATCCCATTAGAGTGGTGCTATTCCACATCATCACCGTCAGCCCAGCGCAAACAGACCATGTGGCCTTTCTAATTAATATTGTCGCTCTCTGTGTGTGGGAGTGTGTCACTGCTGCAACAAGCGTGCCGTCTGCCCAGTGAGAGGATGGGGTGGCTGACACACACAAGGAGGAGGAAACCAGAGTTTAGCCTGGCCGCTAATGGGCCAATACAGTGGCTGATGGATTAGCAGTGAGCGGGGAACAAGCAGTAAGACCCGCTGCTGTAAAATGGGACAATTAGATATAAAGTGAGTGCGGAGGGCAAAGTGACAGACAGTACTACATTAGAGACACTGAGTGATGCTGAGCCCAGTGACCTCTGTTGTTCCACACGGAGACTGGAGGGGTACAGGTTACAACAGGTTTGTTAGGGAGGCTGGTAGTGTCATCGTGATGACGTGGCCTAATAGCCAATCAGAGAGAAAGTTCTCCAACTAACTGGTCTGGTTGTAGCAGGGATGGACAGTTAGAATGGAATGATATGAAAATGGATTTTTACCCCCAGATTCTTTCATCTGAAGTGACTTAGAGGTAACATATAGCAATGTGCGTGGCCTGTATAGTCCTCCATCAGAGTGTGTGCGTGTGACATTTGTATGTTATGTGATGTGTGTGTGCAAGCATGAGTGACGTGTGTATAATATGAGTGATATACAGTACCAGTAAAAAGTTTGGACACACCTACTCATTCAAGGGTTATTCTTTATTTTTACTATTTTCTACATTGTAGAATAATAGTGAAGACATCAAACCTATGAAATAGCACATATGGAATCATGTAGTAACCAAAAAAAAGTGTTAAACAAACCTAAATATATTTTATATTTGAGATTCTTCAAAGTAGCCACCCTTTGCCTTGATGACAGCTTTGCACACTCTTGGCATTCTCTCAACCAGCTTCATGAGGTAGTCACCTGGAATGCATTTCAATTAACAGGTGTGCCTTGTTAAAAGTTAATTTGTGGAATTTCTTTCCTTCTTAATGCATTTGAGCCAATCAGTTGTGTTGTGACAAGGTAGGGGTGGTATACAGAAGATAGCCCTATTTGGTAAAAGACCAAGTCCATATTATGGCAAGTACAGCTTAAATAAGCAAAGAGAAATGACAGTCCATTATTACTTTAAGACATGAAGGTCAGTGAATCCAGAAAATTTTAAGAACTTTGAAAGTTTCTTCTAATGCAGTCTCAAAAAACACCATGATGAAACTGGCTCTCATGACGACCGCCACAGGAAAGGAAGACCCAGAGTTACCTCTGCTGCAGAGGATACGTTCATTAGAGTCACCAGCCTCAGAAATCGGCAATTAACTGCATGCTGAAAAGAAACCACTACTAAAGGACACCAATAAGAAGAGACTTGCTTGGGCCAAGAAACACGAGTAATGGACATTAGACTGGTGGAAATCTGTCCTTTGGTCTGATGAGTCCAAATTTGAGATTTCTGGTTCCAACCGCCGTGAGACGCAGAGTAGACTAGAGATCCTGGTTCGAATCCAGGCTCTGTTGCAGCCGGCCGCGACCTGGAGACTCATGAGCGGCGCACAATTGGCCCAGTGTCGTCCAGGGTAGGGGAGGGAATGGCCGGCAGGGATGTAGCTCAGTTGATAGAGCATGGTGTTTGCAACACCAGGGTTGTGGGTTTGATTCCCATGGGGGGCCAGTATAAAAAATAAAAATAAAAATAAAATATATATATGTATTCACTAACTGTAAGTCGCTCAGGATAAGAGCGTCTGCTAAATGACTAAGACGTAAATGTAAATGTGAACGGATTATCTTTGCATGTGTGGTTCCCACCGTGAAGCATGGAGGAGGTGGTGTGATGGTGCTTTGCTGGTGACACTGTCTGTGATTTATTTAGAATTCAAGGCACACTTAACCAGCATGGCTACCACAGCATTCTGCAGCGATACGCCATCCCATCTGGTTTGCGCTTAGTGGGACTATCATTTGTTTTTCAACAGGACAATGACCCAACATACACCTCCAGGATGTGTAATGGTTATTTGACCAAGAAGAAGAGTGATGGAGTGCTGCATCAGATGACCTGGCCTCCACAATCACCCGACCTCAACCCAATTGAGATGGTTTGGGATGAGTTGGACCGCAGAGTGAAGGATTAGCAGCCAACAAGTGCTCAGCATATGTGGGAACTCCTTCAAGACTGTTGGAAAAGCATTCCAGGTGACTACCTCATGAAGCTGGTTGAGAGAATGCCAAGAGTGTGCAAAGCTGTCATCAAGGCAAAGGGTGGCTACTTTGAAGAATCTAAAATATAAACTATATACATGATTCCATATGTGTTATTTCATAGTTTTGATGTCTTCACTATTATTCTACAATGTAGAAAATAGTAAAAATAAAGAAAAACCCTTGAATGAGTAGGTGTGTCCAAACTTTTGACTGGTACTGTATGTGTGTTGACGTATAGTGTGTTCATGTTCAGTGAGTGTTCATGTATAGTGTGTGTGTGTGTTCATGTATAGTGTGTGTGTGTGTGTGTGTGTGTGTGTAAGTGAGGTGACAGGTGGTACTCACATGCAGGCTGGGGTGATAGGTGAGCAGGCCGTTGTCACACAACGTCACATACTTCTTCTTCCACTCCTTGTTCAGGGTCTTGCCACTCCTCTTCAGAAGCATGCCCTATAGGGGAGAACACACAGAGACGGTGTGATGAGTTCAGAAGCATGCCCTATAGGGGAGAACACACAGAGACGGTGTGATGAGTTCAGAAGCATGCCCTATAGGGGAGAACACACAGAGACGGTGTGATGAGTTCAGAAGCATGCCCTATAGGGGAGAACACACAGAGACGGTGTGATGAGTTCAGAAGCATGCCCTATAGGGGAGAACACACAGAGACGGTGTGAGGAGTTCAGAAGCATGCCCTATAGGGGAGAACACACAGAGACGGTGTGAGGAGTTCAGAAGCATGCCCTATAGGGGAGAACACACAGAGACGGTGTGAGGAGTTCAGAAGCATGCCCTATAGGGGAGAACACACAGAGACGGTGTGAGGAGGACCACAACAACAAACAATAATATAGATACATTTCGTCTAGCACAGTGGTTCCCAAACTGTGGGTCGCGACCCATTTGTGGATCGCTGCAGGGGTCCAAGTGTGTCGCGGGATGACATTGTGCGTTGCAAATAATACATATTGTTTTGGGAAAAACGATTTCAGTGTAAACTTAAATGACTAAAACCAAATAGAAACTATGTAGAAAATATAATATACCTATATAATTTTCAATAATAGCTTATATTCTTTGAGAACTCAACTAAATAAAAGCTGGATTTTGTTGCTGGGTTTTGTTACAATGTTTGAGCATAAAGAACACAACATTAGCCATGTCAAAATGTGTACAATTGTAGGAAATGATCTTAAAAACTGCACAAATGTATCTCAGCTCCATGGGAAAATGTATAGAAATGCAGGAAATTGGCTTTAAAACGTCTCCATTTTCTTTCAGCTCCATGGCAGGATGTATGGAATTGCAGGAGATTCGTTTTAAAACGGCTCCATTTTCTCTCTGATGCCAAGATGATATTTTCTACTTATTCTGTGGTCTGTGTATGTTTTTTCACCACTCAACCCTTATGGTGGGTCATGACTCAAGACACCTCAATTGGTGGGTCAAGAAGAGAAAAGGTTTGGGAACCACCGCTCTAGCATCTACTGTCGTCATCACCTTTACTGAATTTACAACACATATCTCATCTTCCAAAACAAGACACATTGTCAATATGTGGCTAAATGGGATTGACGTGTTGTATCCCTCATTTCTGGAACTAGAAATGCTTGAGTCAGGGAGACAGTATAGAATGCCATGGGCAAAAAAACCTCAATGCAGGCACCATGCTGAAATCAAGTTCAGAATAATGACGCAAAATGTGATCACACCCCACTACATATCTGTGGCACTCCCTGACCAGAGAAACAAACATCCTTAGCGGATAGGAAAACCACTTCAACTAAGAGACTTTCTACACATTGGAGGGCGAGAGACAGAAATATAAATCAGCAGTGGTGAGCAAGAAGTATCGAGCGAACGAACAAACAAAATAAAAAATAAACAGAAGTGTTCTTCGGCCACATTAGCAACGACCCAAGACTGTTAACATCCTCTTTCTTTTCTCCCTCTCTCCTACACACATCAGCTGCGGCTGACTGGCCCTTTAGGGCAGCTGCACACCCACACTGCATTTCAGCCAAATTCATTAGGCAAGAGGGGGATATAACTGTCCGCTGATTAGCAATTACAGCCGGGCTGCTGCGTGTGTCACTTCACTGGACCTGTTAGACATTAACGCCTGTTAACACCCACAGACAGGGAGATATTAATAGAGTCCGGCCGTGGAGGAGAGGAGAGGGGGATGAAGCCTAACTAGCACGTAACGGGGGGTGGAGGGTGGGGAAAGATATGGAGAGAGAGAGAGAGAGAGAGAGAGAGAGAGAGAGAGAGAGAGAGAGAGAGAGAGAGAGAGAGAGAGAGAGAGAGAGAGAGAGAGAGAGAGAGAGAGAGAGAGAGACAGCCAGGCCCTTTGATAGATAGAGTCCTGCTTTCCGTGACTCTGGTGATATTTAAATGTCATTAAGGCCTCGTAGTGTCCCTTGGCTTGGACAAAGGAGGAAGCAGAGGAACCAACAACCTCGCCTGGTAATGATTGCATATCTCATAATTTGGCGACAGAAAACAAACTTGTCAATGAAAAAATGGCACTGTAATGGAAGCAGCTAGCGACAGACAGACAGTACAGCAACAATGTCTGGCCAATAAGCAGCTCTACTCTGCAGTACAGAATGATTACATACAGAATGAATCCTCTCCTAATAGAGAAGCAGCCAGGACCCTGTTGAACTGAGCAGGATATGATATGGATTTGATATACTGTGTATTTGCCGAGAGATGCAGTTTCTTTCTCCATGCCTCCTCTCAGAGGGTTGGTGACACAACAACCACTGTTGAAACATTATTAAAGAGATAATCATCATATCAGGGCCGGTTTGGCTTCAGATCCCAGCTCAGATCTTAACTTCAAAAGGTACAAGCTGATAGTCCTGGAAGTCCTTTGGGGTGTAGAGAGAGAGAGCGAGAGAGAGAGAGAGAAAGGGAGGTGGCCAAGCGTCACAGACTGGGGAGTGAACTATGTGGCTAATATTTCTTCTACGTGTGGCCCTGTTTGCAATAGAAGTGTGCATATTAATTTCAGCCATCCATCGCGGAGATGACAAGCGATCAGTTTGCAGGGGGAAGGCTAATTGAACGGCACGTCGACCCTCCAGATTGGTAATATCTTTCATTATTCAACTTCCCCGGTCCGCTAGTGACACACACCTTGCCTCTATTTTACCTCCGGGGGCCTTGACAGCTCACAAGGTCTTCCGATCGCAACGCACAAGAATAAATGGAGGAAATAAATACATCCCAGATATACTCTCTCTCTTCCTCGTTGCTATGGAGACACTTCCTACAGAGGCACTGTGAAGTATTGTGGGTAGCGCTTAGGAAAAGGTCGATCACCCAGGGGGGCTGAAGAGATGACGCTGATGATGTTCTTCATTTCCTTTTAGTGAGGAAAAGCTTCCCCAAAACATGCTGCAAGGGAGCGATTATTAATTAATATAGCGGTTCAATGGTTCATGTTCAAACCATAGCAACTGTTTATCATACTCAGGTCCAAAATGGGTATCTAGAAAACAATCAACATTCCAAAATCTCCCTCTCCTTTCCTTCGATAGCCGCCCTCAATTGGGCTGCACTATCAAAGGTGTAATTGTCCAATCTCTCAAGGCAGACCTGCCAGTGGAGCCGTTCAGTTGTAAACAAACAGTCTGATAAGGGGACAACTTTTCCCAGGTTCATTTCCTTTCTATTGAAACACACTAATCTACTCCCTAATCACCATCATCCCCCTTTTCTCCAGACAATGGACCCTCCCTTGGTACCTTGAGGGGACTGACAGCCGGCCATTTGGGTGATAGGGGGGAGGCACCATCTCCTGAGAGGCACCATCTCTCCCCGGAGGATCTGGTGGGGCCCATTGTTCTTGGGTGTCCCTGGAGAGCAGGCGCCTAAATTAAGGGTGTCATCCCCAAACAGGCAACTCCTGTCTTGGGGGCTGTCAAGAGGTGTGTATGAGGGCTCAGGGCTGGCTAAGGCGTGTCTTGAGTGATGCCTCTGTGAAAGGCGCTGTTCGGACGCTCCTCTATCGCGTTGGCCATCTGATCTGGTCTGAAGAGATGTCCACTCCGCCAGATAAACCACACCACCCACTGGTCATTCATCATCACTGGACAGGACAGCGGTGTGAATACAGGCCAGGCCAGGACATCAGGATGTCCCATATAGCCCTGATCAACGGGACATAGTGGAGATGGGAGGGAATAGACCTGGTTTGTCTGACTCTAAGAGAAGGCATTAACAGACAGGCTGAACGAGGAAGTGAGAGAGATTGCTACTACAGTGCAATGCCCATGATGGAAACTGCCCCCAACAGACAACATCCCTTTCGCCATGCGAATAATAAACTGTCGTAAGTAAGTGTACGTACAGGCACACCCGCACGAGAGAATTGCCAACATACACACTACTGATGCGCGGGTCGACTCATAACCCGCAGTCGGGTTTAGGGTCATTAAATATTGTGTGGATGAAGGGCAGGTGGGTGGCTTGAATAAAAATAAAACAATACCTTAAAAAAATCCTTAATATGTAGCATTCTTGTGCAATTTATATCCATCTATAGGCTACATTTAGGTTTTTGTGTTTGTTATGTTATGTGTGATGATTGTGAGGTGGTATTCAAATTAGACTGTCACAAGACGGGAACTTCAAACAGGCCTATGGCACGTCAAGGGAACTGTAGCCTACTGTTCAGATGGGTTAAATGGAAACTAAAATCTGGACACTGCCTGTAGGACTACAACCTCTCACATAGCCTTAATATTAACTCCTGCAGAGTTAAAGGTGCAATATGCAGAAACCGCGCCGCCATTTCCTGGTTGCTAAAATTCAAATAGTTCGCCTAATTTCAGTTTGTGACAAAACCAGCAGTCGCTATGTATCATTGTACCATCTAAACCACTGTGAAATAGCTTTTCCATAACCAAAAATATTGTATTTTCAGCTGGTGTACAAAACCGAAAGTAAAAGACGCAAAAACGAGAAGCTTAAGAATGGGAAGCATAGAAATAACGCACATAGAACAGATCTACATCTTCTTAGACTTACTTTCAATGAGAATGACAGATCTATCACTCACATTTCTATGTGAATTTGGCCGGCTTGCTTTTTCATATTTGTTTGTTTGTTGTTGTTGCATTTTCTCCACGGTCCCTAAACGTCTTTGCTCCGCGAAAGAAACAGATGACAAAGAAAACGTTATGTCATAAATCATTCTACAGATTTATGACATACTGGTGAGCAATGGTTTATGTAGTCTTCTAGGGCAACATACAGTATAATGACAGAAGAGAAGCTGCCTGTATCTAATTACAGACAAGTTGACTAACAAATAGCCTACCAAAATGTCAGAAATTTTAAACAGAAACATATCTAAATCAGGCAAAAGAAATCCTGCACTCCCTGTCAAAAATCATTCCGCCGTCTCTGACTGTAGCCTACAGCGCATGATCTATATTCGCGGGTCAGGGTCGGGTGCTGCCTCAGATATTCACCTTATCACATATAGACGGGCGGTTGCGGATGGGTTATTAGCAATTGCGGGCGGGTGCGGGTGAACAAACAGCTGACCCGCACACCACTAAAACACACACACACACAATCTATCATGGCATTTATGACAAGGTCAGCGTTGATGAGGCAAGGACAGGAAAGGGCAGGCCCAGGGGAGCATAGCGTGGCGAGGAGCAGCGAGAACCAGATCAAATAAAATACCAACTAAGAAGAAAATGCTCCCTCTATCCCTGGTTGCGTCTCAAATAGAACACTAAATAGTGCACTACTTTTGACCAGGGCCCATAGGGCTATTGTCAAAAACAGTGCACTGGGTAGGGAATAGAGTGCCATTTGAGATGTAGCCTAGCAACTGATTTATCTGATAAGAGTTCTGGGTAATTAATTAGAAACTCAATTATCCAAACCTTACTTCAGCAGTCTCAATTCATTAGCAGATAAAGCCTCTCTCGCCCCGCTGCCGTTTCTGACAGAGAGAGAGAGGGATGGATGGAAAAGGAACACGTTCTCTCCTTTCCTGAACGAGTTAAAAGAAGCCCCTGGGGTCAAAGCCATTCTTTTTTTTTTTTTTCATCTAATCAGTCTTGTTAAAGAAGCTCTTTAGAGAGACCTCTTTCTCAAGAGGATGGGTAGAAACAGATAGAAAATGAATCCAAGACTGATACTACTATCAGTGAGAGGGAATCAGGTCTAACACCCAGAAACAGACACACATACACAAACAAAATGCACCATAAACCAACAGTGTCACCATTGGGACCCTTCAGTCCCAGTGTATTCAGACAGAACAACCTTGTATCACCCCGAAACTCTACTGCTCAGTAGAGAATACTGTAACCAGATCAGAACCATCACACAATCTAAAAGCCACCACGGTTCTTTGATTGACGCCTGTGTTTCTCATTTAATTATTTCTCCAAAACTAAAAAGAACAGCCCCCTCCACCCCCAACCCCCTCAAATCTCATTTCCAGGGGTTAGTGTGCATGACAAAAATGTCATCATGGCCAAAATAGCTCCGAGCAGTCGTCACGGCGACAACCTTTTCCCTGGGAAATGATATTTCCCCAATCCGGCGGAAGGCGGATCGCGTCGCCACTCGTTACAGGGCCTTGATAGCAGGTCTTTAATATTCACCGTCTTAATTAGGAGACGCCGTTAATTTCATTAAATTCTTTGGCTGCTAAATGAAGCAGATTATGAGACATCTTTTATTGCCAAGCGTGAAATTACAGCCTGCCCGCTGCCAATGGCAGGGCGAAACTAATGAATTACAGGGTAAATAACAGCCGAATTAACCATCCAATTGAACTCCTTACTAAGAGGAACCAGGCCTCGGAGGGGAGGAGGCAGGGAGGGAGACTGTCAAAACCACCCAGCCCTGTGCTCATCTAATGTTACACCACTCTCTACAACTATTGGCAATTACTACCATGATACTAATCAGCTCCTCACAAAGGGAACCAACCCCAACCACAAGCTTAGATGCTTTTGGACTCATTTGAAACATGAAAAAAAAATAACATAACTCAAATCTGTGAGAAGTTGTAACGGGGAAGAAAGTACTTAGGGCCAAGTAGAATATGCATTTAGACATGTAGGCTGTGGATGGGACGGCCAAATGACTATTGAATGTCAAGATGAGATGAGTTGGGTGGAGGGCCAGGCTACGAAGCTGTGGAAAGACCTCCTTTCACTCTTAGGATGAACCAAGACCCCCATCTTAACCCTCACTACCTCCCATTGCTGCACCCATGCCCCTCTGTCTAGGCGAATAGCCACGGTGTCTAGGTCAACAGTAAATTCATTTGTTAGACTGTTGGTTCTCTGTGCCTGTCGTCAGGCGGTTGGTTGACAGAGACGTGTTGGCGAGGCGAGCGTCTCTATATCTTGGGTAATTACGGGCTAATTAGGAGCGTGGAGCAGATGTCGGCGAGACGCCACCATAAACACCATCTGTAAACAAAGCTGCCGACGTTCGCTCGCCACTCGCTTTTTAAAGAAACCCTCAGCCCCAATCAAAAGAGGCTTAGAACGGCCATGCTGCATCCTGGGTAAAAGACCAGGTAATAGCAGCAGTCACTAACCCCATCATGACCGTGCTACGTTTTATTCTTCATTTTAGTCATATATCAGATGCTCTTATCCAGAACGACTTACAGTAGTGAGTGCATACATTTTCATACTTTTCCCCCCGTACTGGTCCCCCCATGGGAATCGAACCCACAACCTTGGCGTTGCAGGCGCCATGCTCTACCAACTGAGCCACACGGGACCTAGAACAACAACAAACATTCTAAAAGGTCCAAACACACGACAACAATAAATCTGTAGACAAACAAATCCCACTAGGCACTGTTGTCACATAAGTATCGCAGGAGAAGAGCATCTACAGTTGAAGTCGGAAGTTTACATTCACTTAGGTTGGAGTCATTAAAACTTGTTTTTCAACCACTCCACAAATTTCTTGTTAACAAACTATTGTTGTGGCAAGTCGTTTAGGACATCTACTTTGTGCATGACACAAGTAATTTTTCCAACAGTTGTTTACAGACAGATTATTTCACTTATAATTCACTGTATCACAATTCCAGTGGGTCACACGTTTACATACACTAAGTTGACTGTGCCTTTAAACAGCTTGGAAAATTCCAGAAAATGATGTCATGGCTTTAGAAGCTTCTGATAGGCTAATTGACATAATTTGAGTCAATTGGAGGTGTACCTGTGGATGTATTTCAATACCTACCTTCAAACTCAGTGCCTCTTTGCTTGACATCATGGGAAAATCAAAAGAAATCAGCCAAGACCTCAGAAAAAAAATGGTAGACCTCCACAAGTCTGGTTCATCCTTGGGAGCAATTTCCAAACACCTGAAGGTACAACGGTCATCTGTACAAACAATAGTACGCAAGCATAAACACCATGGGACCACGCAGCCGTCATACCGCTCAGGAAGGAGACACGTTCTGTCTCCTAGAGATGAACGTACTTTGGTGTGAAAAGTGCAAATCAATCCCAGAACAACAGCAAAGGACCTTGTGAAGATGCTGGAGGAAACAGGTACAAAAGTATCTATAGCCACAGTAAAACAAGTCCTATATCGACATAACCTGAAAGGCCGCTTAGCAAGGAAGAAGCCACTGCTCCAAAACCGCCATAAAAAAGCCAGACTACGGTTTGCAACTGCACATGGGGACAAAGATCGTACTTTTTTGAGAAATGTCCTCTGGTCTGATGAAACAAAAATATAACTGTTTGGCCATAATGACCATCGTTATGTTTGGAGGAAAAAGGGGAAGGCTTGCAAGCCGAAGAACACCATTCCAACCGTGAAGCACGGGGGTGGCAGCATCATGCTGTGGGGGTGCTTTGCTGCAGGAGGGACTGGTGCACTTCACAAAATAGATGGCATCATGAGGAAGGAATATTATGTGGATATATTGAAGCAACATCTCAAGACATCAGTCAGGAAGTTAAAGCTTGGTCGCAAATGGGTCTTCCAAATGGACAATGACCCCAAGCATACTTCCAAAGTTGTGGCAAAATGGCTTAAGGACAACAAAGTCAAGGTATTGGAGTGGCCATCACAAAGCCCTGACCTCAATCCTATAGAACATTTGTGGGCAGAACTGAAAAAGCGTGTGTGAGCAAGGAGGCCTACAAATCTGACTCAGTTACATCAGCTCTGTCAGGAGGAATGGGCCAAAATTCACCCAATTTATTGTGGGAAACTTGTGGAAGGCTACCGGAAATGTTTAACCCAAGTTAAACAATTTAAAGGCAATGCTACCAAATACTAATTGAGTGTATGTAAACGTCTGTATGTAAACGAATGTGATGAAAGAAATAAAAGCTGAAAAATGTATGCACTAACTGTAAGTCGCTCTGGATAAGAGTGTCTGCTAAATGACTAAAATGTAAAATGTAAATAAATCATTCTCAACTATTATTCTGACATTCCACATTCTTAAAATAAAGTGGTGATCCTAACTGACCTAAGACAGGGAATCTTTACTAGGATTAAATGTCAGGAATTGTGAAAAATTGAGTTTAAATGTATTTGACTTCCTACCTCAACTGTATCTGCACAGTGACAGACCACAGTGGAGGCCATGTTTTGAGGGACCCGCGACAGCCTGATGCGTGTAGCTAGGTGACACGTCTGACTCAGCGAAGTGTGTGTGTGTGTGTGTGTAGCGCTGGACCTCTGGGCCTTTAGGCTGTCTATTGCTGCAGAGTGGGAGTCCGCCCCACCCTCTTGATAAAAGTCCAGTGTGCTGAAGACTGCTAGTTTGGCCAGGCTGCCAGTGTGTTAGGTTTTAATGAGCACCATCTAACTAATGAAGGCATTTTCTTCCTTCCACAGCCTTTAATCGTGTACACACACACACACAAACTCTAGTCACCTTGAGGGGGGAGTCAGAACAATAGCCCATTCTAATGAGATCACGGCTAACAGCAAATAAACTACGCTGGGGAATTAGTAGTGCTGGGAGAGCACCAAGAACACACACACACACAAGAATGCAATTCATGCAAATACAGACATATTCATGTATCTTTTTAGACAGGGGTGCAACTTTCACTGGGGACGGGGGGACATGTCCCCGTCCACATTCCGAAATTGCATTTTTGTCCCCCCCAGCTTCATCATTGGAATGTGATACAAAACTAGGCAACAGTGTGCTTTAGGACCATGCAGACACCTCCGAGTGGTCGGGTAGGCTGTTTGGAGTGGATAAAAAAAAAATATATATATATATATATATATATACAGTGGGGAGAACAAGTATTTGATACACTGCCGATTTTGCAGGTTTTCCTACTTACAAAGCATGTAGAGGTCTGTAATTTTATCATAGGTACACTTCAACTGTGAGAGACGGAATCTAAAACAAAAATCCAGAAAATCACATTGTATGATTTAAGTAATTAATTTGCATTTTATTGCATGACATAAGTATTTGATCACCTACCAACCAGTAAGAATTCCGGCTCTCACAGACCTGTTAGTTTTTCTTTAAGAAGCCCTCCTGTTCTCCACTCATTACCTGTATTAACTGCAACTGTTTGAACTCGTTACCTGTATAAAAGACACCTGTCCACACACTCAATCAAACAGACTTCAACTTCTCCACAATGGACAAGACCAGAGAGCTGTGTAAGGACATCAGGGATAAAATTGTAGACCTGTACAAGGCTGGGATGGGCTACAGGACAATAGGCAAGCAGCTTGGTGAGAAGGCAACAACTGTTGGCGAAATTATTAGAAAATGGAAGAAGTTCAAGATGACGGTCAATCACCCTCGGTCTGGGGCTCCATGCAAGATCTCACCTCGTGGGGCATCAATGATCATGAGGAAGGTGAGGGATCAGCCCAGAACTACACGGCAGGACCTGGTCAATGACCTGAAGAGAGCTGGGACCACAGTCTCAAAGAAAACCATTAGTAACACACTACGCCGTCATGGATTAAAATCCTGCAGCGCACGCTAGGTCCCCCTGCTCAAGCCAGCGCATGTCCAGACCCGTCTGAAGTTTGCCAATGACCATCTGGATGATCCAGAGGAGGAATGGGAGAAGGTCATGTGGTCTGATGAGACAAAAATAGAGCGTTTTGGTCTAAACTCCACTCGCCGTGTTTGGAGGAAGAAGAAGGATGAGTACAACCCCAAGAACACCATCCCAACCGTGAAGCATGGAGGTGGAAACATCATTCTTTGGGGATGTTTTTCTGCAAAGGGGACAGGACGACTGCACCGTATTGAGGGGAGGATGGATGGGGCCATGTATCGCGAGATCTTGGCCAACAACCTCCTTCCCTCAGTAAGAGCATTGAAGATGGGTCGTGGCTGGGTCTTCCTGCATGACAACGACCCCAAACACACAACCAGGGCAACTAAGTGGCTCCGTAAGAAGCATCTCAAGGTCCTGGAGTGGCCTAGCCAGTCTCCAGACCTGAACCCAATAGAAAATCTTTGGAGGGAGCTGAAAGTCCGTATTGCCCAACGACAGCCCGAAACCTGAAGGATCTGGAGAAGGTCTGTATGGAGGAGAGGGCCAAAATCCCTGCTGCAGTCTGTGCAAACTTGGTCAAGACCTACAGGAAACGTATGATCTCTGTAATTGCAAACAAAGGTTTCTGTACCAAATATTAAGTTCTGCTTTTCTGATGTATTAAATACGTATGTCATGCAATACAATGCAAATTAATTACTTAAAAATCATACAATGTGATTTTCTGGATTTTTGTTTTAGATTCCGTCTCTCACAGTTGAAGTGTACCTATGATAAAAATTACAGACCTCTACATGCTTTGTAAGTAGGAAAACCTGCAAAATCGGCAGTGTATCAAATACTTGTTCTCCCCACTGTATGTCCCCCCCACTTCTAAAACCAAAGTTGCGCCACTGTGTTTAGAGAACTACCGATCATCAGCATAGCCGATTTCCCCTTATAGCACGAGCACACTTGCCTCTCCTGCCAGTCGGTGCCACTCATTGCTAGTTAGCCTGTCCTTGAGGAACCTCTGTGCTGCTGGGTAACTACCCACTCATGCTGCATATGCTTTTAGCGCACTTTAATAATGCCACACGGAATGTAAACATTTTGAAAGTGTTATTTCATTTGCTGTTAGGCAAAACAATGTCTGTACAGGCTGCAGCACTTTACAAAGCAACATACAGGTAGCTTGCTTGCTAGGTACGTTAAGCATTGAGCTAACTTTGCTAGCTATGAAGCTAATGTCAGTTCACTACCGTTCCCCGCTATGAAGCTAACATCAGTTCACTAACGTTACCCTAGAACTTTATTTGTGATAGCTGGTTTGCAAACCATAACGCAAAAAAAAAAATGCTAATTTCAAAGCTGATTGTCACCAACAATGTTGTTAATTCTCTGAGTTAGCTAGCTACATGACTTGTCTTTCCCTTGCTGAGACCAACTGCCCATGTCAACTGCCTGGCTTCATGACAAGCAAGTGGTGTCTTTTCTCTTAAAGGAGACAGCGCACATTTTTATAAAAGATAACAATAGGCTACTTATATGAAAATGTTGTTTATCAGTAGGCCTAACATGGTCCCAAATGAAAGGGAAACAGATTGTAGACCCATCAGCCAACATGATCTCAATAACTCAATGCAGGCAGACATTTACATTTACATCATTTAGCAGACCCTCTTATCCAGAGCGACTTACAAATTGGTGCATTCAACCTATGATAGCCAGTGGGACAACCACTTTTTTTTTATGGGGGTGGGGGAAGAAGGATTACTTTTATACTATTCCAGGTATTCCTTAAAGAGGTATACACTCCTATTGAATATGAATTCACCTGTATTGTGAGTAGGCCTATGCCATCTTGATTTACCCAGTTTATCAAGAGATTGACCATTCAAATAAATGATTACCATCATTAGGTTATGTAGTTACATTGTTAAAAAAGTCAAATTGACTGTATGGTTGTATAATTGCTTTGTTATTGCATACATGGTTGTCTCTGGGAACATTTCTCATCAAAATGCTCAAATGTAATTATATTTATTATCGGCATAAAATATCAGCCATCGGCCTCCTTGACCCCCGGTATCGGCCCTTAAAAACCCATATCCGTCGTTCTCTACTGTTTACCCTAATTATCTTACATATGTAAAGTCAAATGATCTCACACAAGTCACCCATAATTATGAGCAAATCAAAGGCAATCCCCTTTGCCTGTAGTTTCTGAACAACATGTTAAGATCTGATGCCAAAAAGCAACAGCGTTGCTGTTGACACCACTGATTCCTAATAACATTCAACATCCTCCTCATCATCATCCTCCTCGCTTGATTAATTGACCGCCGATTAACGCTGTACCTTTAAGGGGCCGCCGCGCGACTCTGCAAACCTAACAGAAGCAGACATCTGCCAAAGTCATTCAATTAAAGAGTGTCCCCCATTCCTCCCCTCTTCAACATGGCACACAAACAAGGAAGGACACCCAGCACGAGCCAGTCAGGGAACACATTCTCTCAGTGAACGAGTTGTGTTGCTACCCCTCTGAGGGAGAGCTGGCACGTATGGAGTCGTAGCATACTGTGAGTCTGGTACAATTTGTGGACGAGCGATGAACGTGTTCAACAAGAAAAGGTGAGGTGGTGTGTGTGTGTGAAGGGTTGCAGGAGTCAAGACGCAGCAGCACTCATTAAAATGGAGTGTAAACTGAGTGCTAATGGAGAGGCAGGTAGCGAAGCTGCTGCCATCTCCACACACACACACACACACACACACACACACACACAGTGTCTAATTAGGAAACAGGTCTGCCCGCAGCCGACACAGAGGCAGGAGGGGAGATGGAGAGAGACATACAGAGATACACATTCTCCAAGAGGAAAGACCACGGGGAATGATCAAATCAATTAACATCCAGCTCCAAAATGGGATGCAGCCCTGTCTGTGGTCCGCTGGCTCTGAGCGCTGCCTGCTCCATGTTATTCTCCAAACTCTGTCTGTCTGGGGCTGGCGGCTGTCAGGTGGGCTGAGTGTGTGTGTGTGTGGGGGGTCGTGCCGGGCATGGCTCACCGTGTCTCATGTTGGGGAAACAACGTGCTACTCAACAGGGGCCACAGCCAAACCCATATGATGATGGAGGGTGATTTTAGACTGTTGTTCTACGTCATCTTTCTAAAACTCTTCAAAACACACACACACACACACACACACACACAGCTAACAGCTAGCGCCACACCTCCCATCTGCCACCAGTGACCTGCGTGTGTGGCCCTCTTCATTTGTACATCATTATCAGCCATTGACTTCACAGGAGTTCTGCATATTGAGTGTCTGGCCCCAGGAGGATTCTACTGCTGCCAGCCAGACAGAGCAGACGTGTGAGTGAGAGGCTCTTCTACAGGGACAGGGGGGACTGGAGAACACACACACAAATATCTGAAACTCTGTAGCAGCTCTTCCAAGCCATCTTCATCACATGAGAAATGTTTGACAAATAGTTCAACATGGATCCTTATTGAAACACAACATCGTCATTGTTGTTTCCAGAGAGATAAGCTCACACACACACACACACACAGCTGTGTTCTGTTCTGCTGCTCTATAAGCATAATGAGTATGTGCCTGGGCTGAGTCACATCCAGCCATGTCATCCGCCGTTTACCGCCACAACGCACACTAAAAACATTGCAACCATAGATAGGATGCATAGGTCAATGACATGAAGCTGCCGCTATACTGTCTACGGCAGATTGGGTTATGTGACTAATAGACCATCCTGATTGATGAGAGGCACTGAAGAGTTTAGAGAGGAGCAACACTATCAGAGGCTATGATGTCCATGCTAACTGGATGCCTGGGGAATAACACAGGACCCAGTTGCTACTTCATAGTGATATTTCCTTCCGGTGAGGAGTATGGGGATAACTGTAAACATCTCACAAGTAAACATCATGACGTCCCTGATTGAGGGGACAAGACAATTTACTCTGCTCTCTGCTGTGCCGTCCCAGCGGGGGCCTCCTTGCGCAGCAGCACCACAGAGACACGGACTCTCTCGACGAGCTGCGCGACACGGCCCCGGCACTAACAACTACCGCTGTGCTGCTAACACACGCAGCGCATCGTTGAAAGGAGGCCCCTAATCAGAGATGCAATTTGTTCATTAGTGGATTACAAACGAGGCCTCCGCGCTGATATGAGAGGACGTGATTAGCACCCGCTAATTGGCTGATTTCCTTACACTCCAGTTGAAGCGGCTCACAGGAGATGCCAGGCTCTCCCCCTCCCTCCTTCCCTTGTTTGTTCGCTCGGCTCTTGTTTGCAACAAATTAAGGCCAACTCAAACCATCTCTACACAAATACAGTGGGGGGGGGGGGGGGGGGGGGAGGAGGAGGAGGGAGCTCTTGAGCTCTCTGGTTCAATACCCCTCCCCTTCCTCTCCACCCCCTCCTCCCTCCCTACCCCCCACCCCCCTGCCGATGCCCCAATCAAAGCGCTCAGCTACACAGGAAAAGGCAGGGCTTTCAAAAGCACAGAGAGGAAGAGGGGAGCAGAGGTCCATATGCCAGCCGGCAGACTGCAGTTCATTAACAATCCTCAGCCTCTTCTCCCTCTCACCATCTCTGCCCTCTTTCTTTTTGACAAGGAAAGAGGGATGGGGGGGCAGTGGGAGGGAGAGAGGGACGGGGGGGCAGAGGGGAGAGTGAAAGAAAGTGAGAGTGAAATCCCTTCCCGCTCCTTATACTAATGATCTCATTTCAATACCCGGGAGAACCCCCAACTCTAATTGATGTCAAGTGTGTGCTTTTGCTGTTAATCAAGGAGAAGGCATCAAACGGAGGGAGCCTGGCTGTGTCTGGGCTTTACGCTCTGATCACAGGCAGCCCACGTTCTCTGGGAAATCAGCAATACGCCGCTGCCGGACCCTAATTATCCCTGTAGCAGCCGGCCGGCCAGGCGAGCCGGGCGAGGGCCAGATCTGATCATACCTGCTTAATTGGGATAGCACGGCCGCTTCCAATGCTGTCCGCTCGGCCCTCCAGTCCTTTCTTGTCCCTGTCTGGTTCGCTGGCCTTCCGAGACTGTGGAGAAGGAGATGGGAGAACAAGTAGGGGTTACAGAGGCCATGAGTTAGGCCCTCGGAAGTGCCTGAACAAGGATCTGTTCCATCCCTCTTCTAGTCTTCACATAACAGGCCTCTTCTAATGGCTGCTAGAGGTGACTGGGGTTATTATGGTGTCTATGGGTCAACTTGACCCAGTTGTTGACCTCTCTCTAAGTTGCTAAGGAACTGGGAAGTGGACATGATGCATGTGTCTGTACATTCTAGAAGGTGGTCACATAAAACCTTCCCTGTGGCCTGTATATTCTCACTGTAAGCTATTTACAATTTAAAAGTCCTTTAGATAACTTTGTATGTATTTGACAACATCCATAGTTTGAAAATCTAATAATACATGAGTCAATAATTAAGAAGTAGAGGTCCTATGTGTGTATGTGCATCTGGACTCACAGTGAAGAGGTTGGAGCGGCGTTTGGACTGCTTGCGGACGGGGGTGGGGGTGTTGGCGGTCTGGGGGACGTCGATGCGTAGCTCCTTCTGACTGGTGCTGGGCGTGGAGGGTACTGACGAGGAGTAGTCACTCAGGCTGCCACCGCCATTACTGGTCTGCTACAGAGACACAGACATTTATAGGATTTTGATGTACTGTGTTGGTAACACTAACTTAGTTCAGAAAGACTGAGTATGTATGGGTGAGTGTAAACAGAGAGAGAGTATGTATGGGTGAGAGTAAACAGAGTGAGAGTATGTATGGGTGAGAGTAAACAGAGTAAGAGTGAGAGTATGTATGGGTGAGCGTATACATAGAGAAAGAGTGAGAGACAGAAAAGATAGAAGGTTGAACATGGAGCCCATACAGCTGGTACAGTATCCCCTCTTCATAATGACAGACACTACACTATTATACAGCTGGTACAGTATCCCCTCTTCATAATAACAGACACTACACTATTATACAGCTGGTACAGTATCCCCTCTACATAATAACAGACACTACACTATTATACAGCTGGTACAGTATCCCCTCTACATAATAACAGACACTACACTATTATACAGCTGGTACAGTATCCCCTCTACATAATAACAGACACTACACTATTATACAGCTGGTACAGTATCCCCTCTACATAATAACAGACACTACACTATTATACAGCTGGTACAGTATCCCCTCTACATAATAACAGACACTACACTATTATACAGCTGGTACAGTATCCCCTCTTCATAATAACAGACACTACACTATTATACAGCTGGTACAGTATCCCCTCTACATAATAACAGACACTACACTATTATACACCTGGTACAGTATCCCCTCTTCATAATAACAGACACTACACTATTATACAGCTGGTACAGTATCCCCTCTTCATAATAACAGACACTACACTATTATACACCTGGTACAGTATCCCCTCTACATAATAACAGACACTACACTATTATACAGCTGGTACAGTATCCCCTCTTCATAATAACAGACACTACACTATTATACACCTGGTACAGTATCCCCTCTACATAATAACAGACACTACACTATTATACAGCTGGTACAGTATCCCCTCTTCATAATAACAGACACTACACTATTATACAGCTGGTACAGTATCCCCTCTTCATAATGACAGACACTACACTATTATACAGCTGGTACAGTATCCCCTCTTCATAATAACAGACACTACACTATTATACAGCTGGTACAGTATCCCCTCTACATAATAACAGACACTACACTATTATACAGCTGGTACAGTATCCCCTCTTCATAATAACAGACACTACACTATTATACAGCTGGTACAGTATCCCCTCTACATAATAACAGACACTACACTATTATACAGCTGGTACAGTATCCCCTCTACATAATAACAGACACTACACTATTATACAGCTGGTGAGTTACAGTATCTCCTCTTCATAATGACAGACACTACACTATTATACAGCTGGTACAGTATCCCCTCTTCATAATAACAGACACTACACTATTATACACCTGGTACAGTATCCCCTCTACATAATAACAGACACTACACTATTATACAGCTGGTGAGTTACAGTATCTCCTCTTCATAATAACAGACACTACACTATTATACAGCTGGTACAGTATCCCCTCTTCATAATGACAGACACTACACTATTATACAGCTGGTGAGTTACAGTATCCCCTCTTCATAATAACAGACACTACACTATTATACAGCTGGTACAGTATCCCCTCTTCATAATGACAGACACTACACTATTATACACCTGGTACAGTATCCCCTCTTCATAATAACAGACACTACACTATTATACAGCTGGTACAGTATCCCCTCTTCATAATAACAGACACTACACTATTATACAGCTGGTACAGTATCCCCTCTTCATAATGACAGACACTACACTATTATACAGCTGGTACAGTATCCCCTCTTCATAATAACAGACACTACACTATTATACAGCTGGTACAGTATCTCCTCTTCATAATGACAGACACTACACTATTATACAGCTGGTACAGTATCTCCTCTTCATAATAACAGACACTACACTATTATACACCTGGTACAGTATCCCCTCTACATAATAACAGACACTACACTATTATACACCTGGTACAGTATCCCCTCTACATAATAACAGACACTACACTATTATACAGCTGGTACAGTATCCCCTCTTCATAATAACAGACACTACACTATTATACAGCTGGTACAGTATCCCCTCTTCATAATAACAGACACTACACTATTATACAGCTGGTACAGTATCCCCTCTACATAATAACAGACACTACACTATTATACACCTGGTACAGTATCCCCTCTACATAATAACAGACACTACACTATTATACACCTGGTACAGTATCCCCTCTTCATAACGACAGACACTACACTATTATACAGCTGGTGAGTTACAGTATCCCCTCTTCATAATGACAGACACTACACTATTATACACCTGGTACAGTATCCCCTCTTCATAATGACAGACACTACACTATTATAGAGCTGGTACAGTATCCCCTCTTCATAATAACAGACACTACACTATTATACAGCTGGTACAGTATCCCCTCTTCATAATGACAGACACTACACTATTATACAGCTGGTACAGTATCCCCTCTTCATAATGACAGACACTACACTATTATACAGCTGGTACAGTATCCCCTCTTCATAATGACAGACACTACACTATTATACAGCTGGTGAGTTACAGTATCCCCTCTTCATAATAACAGACACTACACTATTATACAGCTGGTACAGTATCCCCTCTTCATAATGACAGACACTACACTATTATACAGCTGGTGAGTTACAGTATCCCCTCTTCATAACGACAGAGAGTCACTACATCTGTCTCACTCATAACCTCTCTCATTCTACCTAGATTCCATAACACTGTACTGTACAACATGAGCCCCAGCTTGGGAGAGGATTATGGGTAACATTGAAGATACACTGAGGGCCATTCTGCAGTAGGAGGGTACTGTTACGGTGTGAAAACAACCCTGATTCTCAGGGGATGAGCTGGGCTATGGAGACAAGTTGAGTGATGCTGTTTTAATGACAAATCAATGGGGGGACTGAGCTCTGTGGATGGAAGACATGACAGGGTGGTAAACGGTGTGTGTGTGTGCATGGCTACAGATAGATGCTGCTGCTGGGAGAAACATGATAGAGGAAGACAGGGAGAAATAACAAATATGGACGGTGGGAATGTAGTTCAGGTCCATAATGTGGCCATTTTGTTTGTGAGTCAGTGTGTGTCAGTAAATTGTGTCTGTCGGTAAATGTATTTATGTGTGTGTGTGTGTGTGTGTGTGTACCTACCTGGCTGATGTGTACTGCTGCAGCCACCTGTGCAGAACACACAGAGGAGTGGCTAGGGGAGTTGGGGAGGGACTTGCACGGACCAATGGACAGCTGCTGCTTCTTCCTGGTCGCCACGATCTTCTGGGCCACTGCAACAAAACAACACACAGTCGTCATTCAGAGGGTCTATTCTCCCAACGGATACACATAAATACTTTTGTTGAGAAGCTACGGTTGTCCAGCCAGAGAGGGCTAGACAACCTAATAGAAACGAGAGAGAGGGAGAAGAGATAGAAATGGAGAAATGGAGAGAAGAGATCTAGAGAACGCTAGACCAACTAATCGAAGGAAGAGATGGAGACGAGAGAGAGAGAGAAAGAGAGAGAGGAGAGAGAGAGATCGCCTGAGGAACACTAGTTAATGGTACACTAGTTCAGACCAGAACAGTCCATTAGTTCTCATAACGCTGACGCAGGCAGCTCCAGCAGCCCTGTCTGTGAATCTCCTATCTATCTGGTCCACAGGAGACCCACCGTCCGCCTTCCACACCGCCCCACACACATCCTTTACCTGCTAACAGCTCCAGTGATTATTTCACAATTATTATACAGGAGAGAGAGAGAGTGGGCTATCAGTGTTATTGAAAAGGGCAATGTCAATCAATGGGTGCTCAGCTGCCTCCTATCGATCCCCAGGCCCAGGGCTCTGGCCCAATCAGGGAGGGCTATTCAAACGTTCCGTCATCTCCGTGGCGATCGAGGCCATTGATCCGGCCCCCTGGAGGGGAGGGGGAGGGGCCTCGTAGGAGTGCAGCTGTTCAAATCTACATCTCTCAGATGGAGGGGAATGCTCCTTTTACAAACTCTCTCTAACTATAAAATGCAACTTCTATTCTCGAAGTTTAACTTTTTTCTTGAGTGTGTTTTACTTTCTGGAAATGGGGACAATACAAAGCTGTATAGCAGGACTAGGAAAGACCCCTCACAAATGACAAACATGTCTGTGAATACATTCTCTTTCCAAGGACTTATATTTGTTAAAAATCAATAGACAGAGCAAGTTATCAGAGATTATCTCATCGTATCCATCTAGTTTGGGCAGGACAGGGTTAATAATATATCCCTCTTCCCCCAGTATCAGACTCCATTATCCCCAGCCCCAATAAACAGGGCCAGGTTTCATTTGGTGTGAGATGAAACCATTGTTTTAATTGGTCCCATTAAAAGGCCTGTGTTTTAATGAGGAGCCAGTCATAAACATTTACCTTCAGGTGAGAGGGCTGTGCCAAGGGCAGGAGGAGAGACCGGCTCTCTCTGTGGTTAAACACTACAGTAAAACTCTGAGCTTCTGTGGTAAAACTCATACTATTTATGTGGTAAAACTCAGTCCCCAGTTCAATCCCGTGAACCTGGCAGTGAAACACTGGTCAAATGCAGAGCCACTTGTTCAATCAAAACCGCTAACCTGGGATCCCGGGATATGCCAAAAATTGTCTTTCCATGCAGTAAAGATGGTTTGAATTCATATTGCAATATTGACACACACAATAAATTGCCCAGCCTTAAAACCCTGAATACAATCACTGCAACAATTCTATGCCTTTAAAAGACCGTCCTCTATGGCTAACATCCAGCCATTGGACAACAGTGACGTACAATAGACAGAGCTGATCTGTAGAAGATATATGTGATACAGGTCCACATATACAGCCAGGGCTGGGCTGTATATTACTTTAAGTGTTAAGAACAGTTATGATAAGGCTGTGTTAAATATTTAAACTGCACGGCTAATACAATTTAACTTTAACCATCAATCTTAGTTCTCCTCTGAGAGGCTGCCATTTATTCTAATGGAAAGGTCTCCCCTCTGATCAGATTTATGGCAGACTGGAGGAGAGGAGAGGCCAAAGCTAACCGCTACAGACCAGGCAGACTGGAAGGGGAGACAGCTAACAGGCTGAGGAGGGAGACAGCTAACAGGCTGAGGAGGGAGACAGCTAACAGGCTGAGGAGGGAGACAGCTAACAGGCTGAGGGGGGAGACAGCTAACAGGCTGAGGGGGGAGACAGCTAACACGCTGAGGGGGGAGACAGCTAACAGGCTGAGGGGGGAGACAGCTAACAGGCTGAGGGGGGAGACAGCTAACAGGCTGAGGGGGGAGACAGCTAACAGGCTGAGGGGGGAGACAGCTAACAGGCTGAGGGGGGAGACAGCTAACAGGCTGAGGGGGGAGACAGCTAACAGGCTGAGGGGGGAGACAGCTAACAGGCTGAGGAGGTGAGACAGCTAACAGGCTGAGGGGGGAGACAGCTAACAGGCTGAGGGGGGAGACAGCTAACAGGCTGAGGAGGTGAGACAGCTAACAGGCTGAGGGGGGAGACAGCTAACAGGCTGAGGGGGGAGACAGCTAACAGGCTGAGGGGGGAGACAGCTAACAGGCTGAGGAGGTGAGACAGCTAACAGGCTGAGGAGGTGAGACAGCTAACAGGCTGAGGGGGGAGACAGCTAACAGGCTGAGGAGGTGAGACAGCTAACAGGCTGAGGAGGTGAGACAGCTAACAGGCTGAGGAGGTGAGACAGCTAACAGGCTGAGGGGGGAGACAGCTAACAGGCTGAGGGGGGAGACAGCTAACAGGCTGAGGAGGTGAGACAGCTAACAGGCTGAGGGGGGAGACAGCTAACAGGCTGAGGAGGTGAGACAGCTAACAGGCTGAGGGGGGAGACAGCTAACAGGCTGAGGGGGGAGACAGCTAACAGGCTGAGGAGGTGAGACAGCTAACAGGCTGAGGAGGTGAGACAGCTAACAGGCTGAGGAGGTGAGACAGCTAACAGGCTGAGGAGGTGAGACAGCTAACAGGCTGAGGGGGGAGACAGCTAACAGGCTGAGGGGGGAGACAGCTAACAGGCTGAGGAGGTGAGACTGCAAACAGGCTGAGGAGGTGAGACAGCTAACAGGATGAGGAGGTGAGACAGCTAACAGGATGAGGAGGTGAGACAGCTAACAGGATGAGGAGGTGAGACAGCTAACAGGATGAGGAGGTGAGACAGCTAACAGGCTGAGGAAGTGAGACAGCTAACAGGCTGAGGAAGTGAGACAGCTAACAGGATGAGGAGGTGAGACAGCTAACCTTTTCTCTCCAACACCCTACTGGACAGAGAGTGTGAAAAAAGAGAGAGGGACGGACTCACACACGGACTCACACACAGAGAGCGCGAGAGAGAGAGAGAGGAGAGAAAAGGAGAGAGAGACCAAGAGAGAGCGAGCCAGAGAGCCAGAGAGAGAGAACAAACACCATTGTAAATACAACCCATATTTATGTTTATTTATTTTCCCATTTGTACTTTAACTATTTGCACATTGTTACAACACTGTATATATACATAATATGACACTTGAAATGTCTTTATTCTTTTGGAACTTCTGAGTGTAATGTTTACTGTTCATTTTTGTTTATTTCACTTTTGTTTACTATCTACTTCATTTGCTTTGGCAATGTTAACATATGTTTCCCATGCCAATAAAGCCCTTAAATTGAAATTGAGAGAGAGAGAGAGAGAGCCAGAGAGAGACCGTGAGAGAGAGAGAGAGAGACTGACACCAAGAGAGAGACCGAGAGAGAGAGAGAGAGCAAGAGAGAGACAGAGAGAGAGTGACCAAGACCGAGAGCCAGAGAGAGAGAAAGTCGTGGTGCGGTCAGTGGAGGCCTGCTATAAATATTAACTAATGAGTCAGAAAGAGCTAACGTGTCAGATGATGAGGTGCTAGCTGTGGCCTGCTGTGTGTGTGTGTGTGTGTGTGTGTGTGTGTGTGTGTGTGTGTGTGTGTGTGTGTGTGTGTGGCGCCTGCCAGGGATCCACTGGGGAAAAGGTCACTGTTGTACCTCACTTACAACCCAGTAATTAAACCATCCGCCATTAGACCTGCTCTCTCACTCTGTCTCTATTCTTTCTCTCTCTCAGCCAGGGGCCCCACATCACATGGACACAGACGAGGCTCACGTCAACAAAAATAAGGGCCCCACATTGACACACAGACACAGAGGCCCCACAAGAGCTACGTGCGGTCACACATGGATAGTGTTGTGTACTGCTGCAGCCCCTCATGTCTGTCTTTGTCTACTGTCAGCACGGCGCCTGCTGTGCCGCCAGGCCAGGGCAAACACTGATCTACTCCGACAGGCCCTTAGATTTGTTATCAAAACAATCCACAGCTAATTTGTCTTAATAACCGCCCTCATCCTGACAGACACTCATTTCCCTCTGTGTGTGTGAGGACTGAGGAACGTAGCCAGAAAAAAGGACATGGGCCCCTTCTGTTTCCACAGATGAGATAGATATTTGGAAGAAACAATCCCTGGTTGGAATTTTGGAAACAATGCTAGATATGTTGCCATGGTAATTAGTGTACATGTGAATACACTGGGTTAAATCAAATCAAATCAAATTTTATTGGCCACATGCGCCGAATACAACAGGTGCAGACATTACAGTGAAATGCTTACTTACAGCCCTTAACCAACAGTGCATTTATTTTTAATAAAAAAGTAAAATAAAACAACAACAAAAAAGTGTTGAGAAAAAAAGAGCAGAAGTAAAATAAAATAACAGTAGGGAGGCTATATATACAGGGGGGTACCGGTGCAGAGTCAATGTGCGGGGGCACCGGCTAGTTGAGGTAGTTGAAGTAATATGTACATGTGGGTAGAGTTAAAGTGACTATGCATAAATAATTAACAGAGTAGCAGCAGCGTAAAAAGATGGGGTGGGGGGGCAGTGCAAATAGTCCGGGTAGCCATGATTAGCTGTTCAGGAGTCTTATGGCTTGGGGGTAGAAGCTGTTGAGAAGTATTTTGGACCTAGACTTGGCACTCCGGTACCGCTTGCCGTGCGGTAGCAGAGAGAACAGTCTATGACTAGGGTGGCTGGAGTCTTTGACAATTTTGAGGGCCTTCCTCTGACACCGCCTGGTATAGAGGTCCTGGATGGCAGGAAGCTTGGCCCCAGGAAGCTTGGCCCCAGTGATGTACTGGGCCGTACGCACTACCCTCTGTAGTGCCTTGCGGTCGGAGGCCAAGCAGTTGCCATACCAGGCGGTGATGCAACCAGTCAGTATGCTCTCGATGGTGCAGCTGTATAATTTTTTGAGGATCTGAGGACCCATGCCGAATCTTTTCAGTCTCCTGAGGGGGAATAGGCTTTGTCGTGCCCTCTTCACGACTGTCTTGGTGTGTTTGGACCATGATAGTTCGTTGGTGACAGCGGTTTAACTACTTTGCGGATATGAAACAGACAATCATAATATCAGTCAAAAATATTCCCAGTTTATGCTACAAAACCAACTTTATAAGCGGTTTTAAAAATAGGTTGTATTTGACTCAACATTCCATGACGTACACTAAGGCATTGTTGGCAGAATAGATGGATGCAGTTCAATGCATTATTAATATAATTCACCAATACATTTCTTGGTAGTCCCAAAAATATTGCTCTCAGGTTGTAAATCACAGCTGGCCTGGTACATTGTTTGCTGCCTCTATTCGGGATGCACCATTTCAGTTTCAATTACTCAATATTTTGGACATAAACGGACAAATGTAACTAAGGCTGGGAATGTCAATACAATCAAACTAGCAAGGGCAATTATCACAAGTCAGTCTTACGTGGCAAATAGGCTAGCGTATCTATGTAGCAAGCTAAAAACACGGAGCCTAACGTTAGCTAGCTAGCTGCTAGGAGGAGTGTGTGAGTGACTGATTTTTCCCCTCATATCATTTTTCGGTGGCTATACACAGCTAGAGATGCAGGTGTCATTTGGTTAGCTAGCAAGAACTTGAACGACTGTTATCCAGTTAGCATATCTCTTGCGTTCGTAAATTCACTCTGGCTATCTACTTCGATTTCAGAGCACTCTGGTCTGAGTGTGCCAGAGCGCAGAATAATTGATGAATTTACGAATGTGCAACACCTGCTGAATATGACCAGTGTCAGTAAATATAGGCAAAAAATTTAATAGTTAGTTACGAACACTCTAGATAACATGTAAACAGGCTAGCGAACCAGCTCTGCTATGGCAAGTAAAATGGTCAGAGTGAGGTGTTTGTGTCTGGAAGTAGCTAGCTAGCAAGCTAGCCAACTTTAGCCAGTTAGTTTGGGTGCTTGGTTGGGACAAGCATGCAACATTGGCAGGCAAGCTGCAGAAGGACGAATATGCTACAATTCCCCATCGTTTATCAGTGCAATTTTGATAGCCAACAAGCTGAAAGAATTTCAGGGGGTTTATCTAATGTTTCCTCGTTAGATTTTAGCTAATCTTGCTCTGGCTAGTATTAGTTGTTGATCTTGTTGTTGATGTGCATAACTTAGGGAGAGAGAGCCTACCTTTTCATGGTTGTTTGATCAATAGGACTGTAAAGTTCCCAAATGTAAGAGGTCTCCAGTGGTATTGACATATTTGCAGAAATCAATTCAGGTGTATTTTGTGGCTTTTGGCGAATGCGTTCTAATGATCTAAAGTGGTCATCTGTAGGACCACTTTAGGTGGTCCTCTGTAGCTCAGCTGGTAGAGCACGGCGCTTGTAACGCCAAGGTAGTAGGTTCGATCCCCGGGACCACCCATACACAAAAAAAAAATATGTATGCACGCATGACTGTAAGTCACTTTGGATAAAAGCGTCTGCTAAATGGCATATTATTATTATTATTATTATTATATTAAAGTCGCGCTGTTGCAACTGCCTGTAAACACACAGTCCAGTTCAAAGTGAATGATGGTAGGCCTGTGTGGCAAATGGCTTGTTTACATAAAGGCCTCCTGTAGCTCTGATTGGCTATAGTGCACCGGTCTGCGTAGACTCCGGTCCTGGATGATTTAGGTTTTTATTAGGTTTTATTTACTGCAGTGTCTATTAATTGTCCAAACACACGGCCACTTTCCCACTGTACATTGTTATAGAATTTTCACAAACGTCTTAGTATACACGTAATTCCCAAACATTCTAAGAATTTATAAAAACGTGAAAATGACCCTAAATGTTCGCTTGTCAGAACATGTTTTAAAAAGTGTTATAATCTCCTTGGTGGGTGTATATGAACAGATTTTAATCAGATATAATGTTGCTAAAATGCTGTCAGTTCAACTTTAAAGAGAGCAACAGAGCTGAACACGTTTGTGAATGTCATTCAGAGCTACAGGTATAGAGGAGATAGGATCTTCTGTGCTCCACAGTACCCAGTTCATTTGGCTTGGTTGTAGTAATCACTTTCATCATGCATTGTTTCGTCAACAAGTTCACTGATTTCCTAGTTCACTACTGTTCTAAGGTTGATCTGGAATGAAGGGATTCAGAATTCCTAGACTTGGTGAAATCCAGTAGCATTATTTATTTATTTTTATTTTATTTCACCTTTATTTAACCAGGTAAGCCAGTTGAGAACAGGTTCTCATTTACAACTGCGACCTGGCCAAGATAAAGCAAAGTAGTGCAATAAAAACAACACAGAGTTACATATGGGGTAAAAAAAACATAAAGTCAGAAATACAACAGAAAATATATATACAGTGTGTGCAAATGTAGCAAGTTATGGAGGTAAGGCAATAAATAGGCTATAGTGCAGAATAATTACAATAGTATTAACACTGGAATGCTAGATGTGCAAGAGATGATGTGCAAATAGAGATACTGGGGTGCAAAAGAGCAAAATAAATAACAATATAGGGATGAGGTAGTTGGGTGGGCTAATTTCAGATGGGCTGTGTACAGGTGCAGTGATCGGTAAGGTGCTCTGACAACTGATGCTTAAAGTTATTGAGGGAGATAAGAGTCTCCAGCTTCAGAGATTTTTGCAATTCGTTCCAGTCATTGGCAGCAGAGAACTGGAAGGAATGGCGGCCAAAGGAGGTGTTGGCTTTGGGAATGACCAGTGAGATATACCTGCTGGAGCGCAGACTACGGGTGGGTGCTGCTATGGTGACCAATGAGCTAAGATAAGGCGGGGATTTGCCTAGCAGTGATTTATAGATGGCCTGGAGCCAGTGGGTTTGACGACGAACATGTAGTGAGGACCAGCCAACAAGAGCGTACAGGTCACAGTGGTGGGTAGTGTATGGGGCTTTGGAGACAAAACGGATGGCACTGTGATAGACTACATCCAATTTGCTGAGTAGAGTGTTGGAGGCTATTTTGTAAATGACATCGCCGAAGTCAAGGATCGGTAGGATAGTCAGTTTTACGAGGGCATGTTTGGCAGCATGAGTGAAGGAGGCTTTGTTGCGAAATAGGAAGCCGATTCTAGATTTAACTTTGGATTGGAGATTTTTTATGTGAGTCTGGAAGTTGAGTTTACAGTCTAACCAGACACCTAGATATTTGTAGTTGTCCACATACTCTAGGTCAGACCCGTCGAGAGTGGTGATTCTAGTCGGGTGGGCGGGTGCTAGCAGCGTTCGATTGAAAAGCATGCATTTAGTTTTACTAGTGTTTAAGAGCAGTTGAAGGCTACTGAAGGATTGTTGTATGGCATTGAAGCTCGTTTGGAGGTTTGTTAACACAGTGTCCAATGAAGGGCCAGATGTATACAAAATGGTGTCGTCTGCGTAGAGGTGGATCTGAGAGTCACCAGCAGCAAGAGCGACATCATTGATATACACGGAGAAAAGTGTCGGCCCAAGAATTGAACCCTGTGGCACCCCCATAGAGACTGCCATAGGTCCAGACAACAGGCCCTCCGATTTGACACACTGAACTCTATCTGAGAAGTAGTTGGTGAACCAGGCGAGGCAGTCATTTGAGAAACCAAGGCTATTTAGTCTGCCAATAAGAATGCGGTGGTTGACAGAGTCGAAAGCCTTGGCCAGGTCGATGAAGACGGCTGCACAGTACTGTCTATTATCAATCGTGGTTATAATATCGTTTAGGACCTTGAGCGTGGCTGAAGTGCACCCGTGACCAGCTCGGAAACCGGATTGCATAGCGGAGAAGGTACGGTGGTATTCGAAATGGTCGGTGATCTGTTTGTTAACTTGGCTTTCGAATACTTTCGAAAGGCAGGGCAGGATGGATATAGGTCTGTAGCAGTTTGGATCTAGAGTGTCACCCCCTTTGAAGAGGGGGATGACCGCGGCAGCTTTCCAATCTCTGGGGATCTCAGACGTTATGAAAGAGAGGTTGAACAGACTAGTAATAGGGGTTGCGACAATTTCGGCGGCTAGTTTTAGAAAGAAAGGGTCCAGATTGTCTAGCCCAGCTGATTTGTAGGGGTCCAGATTTTGCAGCGCTTTCAAAACATCAGCTGTCTGAATTTGTGTGAAGGAGAAGCGGGGGGGGCATGGGCAAGTTGCAGCAGAGGGTGCAGAGTTGGTGGCCGGGTTAGTGGTAGCCAGATGGAAAGCATGGCCAGCTGTAGCAAAATGCTTGTTGAAATTCTCGATTATTGTAGATTTATCGGTGGTGATAGTGTTTCCTAGCCTCAGTGCAGTGGGCAGCTGGGAGGAAGTGCTCTTATTCTCCATGGACTTTACAGTGTCCCAAAACTTTTTGGAGTTAGTGCTACAGGATGCAAATTTCTGTTTGAAAAAGTTAGCCTTTGCTTTCCTGACTGCTTGTGTATATTGGTTCCTAACTTCCCTGAAAAGTTGCATATCGCGGGGGCTATTTGATGCTAATGCTGTACGCCACAGGATGTTTTTGTGCTGGTCAAGGGCAGTCAAGTCTGAGGAGAACCAGGGGCTATATCGGTTCTTAGTTCTGTATTTTTTGAATGGGGCATGTTTATTTAAGATTGAGAGGAAATTACTTTTAAGGAACAACCAGGCATCCTCTACTGACGGAATGAGATCTATATCCATCCAGGATACCTGGGCCAGGTCAATTAGGAAGGCCTCCTCGCTAAAGTGTTTTAGGGAGCGTTTGACAGTGATGAGGGGTGGTCGTTTGACCGCAGACCCGTTACGGACGCAGGCAATAAGGCAGTGATCGCTGAGATCCTGGTTGAAGACAGCTGAGGTGTATTTAGAGGGTATGTTAGTCAGGATGATATCTATGAGGGTACCCATGTTTAAGGATTTAGGGTTGTACCTGGTAGGTTCGTTGATAATTTGCGTGAGGTTGAGGGCATCTAGCTTGGATTGTAGGATGGCTGGGGTATTAAGCATATCCCAATTTAGGTCACCAAGCAGTACAAACTCAGAGGATAAATGGGGGGCAATCAATTCACATATGGTGTCCAGGGCACAGCTGGGGGCTGAGGGGGGTCTGTAGCAAGCGGCAACAGTGAGAGACTTATTTCTGGAAAGGTGGATTTTTAGAAGTAGAAGCTCAAACTGTTTGGGCACAGACCTGGATAGTATGATAGAGCTCTGCAGGCTATCTCTACAGTAGATTGCAACTCCACCCCCTTTGGCAGTTCTATCTAGACGGAAAATGTTATAGTTGGGGATGGAAATTTCAGAATTTTTGGTGGCCTTCCTGAGCCAGGATTCAGACACTGCTAGAACATCAGGGTTGGCAGAGTGTGCTAACGCAGTGAATAACTCAAACTTAGGAAGTAGACTTCTGATATTTATGTGCAAGAAACCAAGACTTTTGCGATTACAGAAGTCATCAAATGATAGCTCCTGGGGAGTAGGAGTGATACTGGGGGCTACAGGCCCTGGGTTAGCCTCTACATCACCAGAGGAACAGAGGAGGACTAGAATAAGGATACGGCTAAAGGCTTTAAGAACTGGTCTTCTAGTGCGTTGGGTACATAGAATAAAGGGGGCAGATTTCCGGGTGTTATAGAAAAGATTCAGGGCATTATGTACAGACAAGGATATGGAAGGATATGAGTAAAGTGGAGGTAAACCTAAGCGTTGGGTAACAATGAAAGAGATAGTATCTCTAGAGGCATCAATTGAGTCGGTCTCTGAGTGTATGGGCGGAGGGACAAAGGAGCTAACTAAGGCAGGTTTAGCTAGGCTGGGGGGGTCTACAGTGATATAGTACAATTAGAAATAACCGAAACAACAATAAACTAACCATGTTTGGGCTGAGGCTAAACATAAACAGGATGTAGTACCGTAAAAAGGAACAGTCCAGCAGATATCAGCTGTATAGCTGAGTTATCATAAGGTCCGGTGGTGAAGCGCTAGTGAGTAAGAGGCCACGGCTAGCGTGTGCTACGTCCGTTTTGTTGTAGCCAGCTGGTAGCGATGAATCCGGAGTTAAATGTCCAGTGAATTCAGTGATTCCGGCGGAAAAAACTGATATGTTCTGGGTCGATAACGCGCTGTGCAGACTGGCCGAATATCCGGTGATCAATGTCCAGTGATTAAAAATTAATCCCGCGGAAAAAAAATCCAATATTCTGGGTGCAACACCGCTAGCTGTGGCTAATAGCAAGTAGCTAGTTCAGTAGCTAGTTCAGTTTAGTGAGTAAGAGGCCACGGATAACGTGTGCTAACGGGCCAGGGCTAGCAGATGGATGGAATCTTCGTGGTTAACGTCGTAACCACATCAGACGATTTCGTCGGCAGACCAGTCGTGTAGGATCGGCGGGGCTCCGTGTCAACACTAGGTGGTCCCGTCCGGTTGATAGAGAGGTAGATAGCCGGGAGATGGGCCTAGCTCGGGATGATTAGCCAGACCACAGCGTCCGTTTTGTTGTTGTTGTAGCCAGCTGGTAGCGATGAATCCGGAGTTAAAGGTCCAGAGAATCAGTGATTCCGGCAGAAAAACTGATATGTTCTGGGTCGATAACGCGCTGTGCAGACTGGCCGAATATCCGGTGATCAATGTCCAGTGATTAAAATTAATCCCGCGGAAAAAATCCAATGATCTGGGTGAAACACCGCTAGCTGTGGCTAATAGCAAGTAGCTAGTTAGCTGGCTAGCTAGTTTCAACTGGAGATTCTAGATTCTAGATAAAAGGTAAGTCAATAATAGAATCCGTTCCACATTGAGTGAGGCGGGTTGCAGGAAAGTATATTTTGTAGAAGGATGAAAAGTCTGATAGGGAAATATGTACGAAAAATACAAAAAAACAGGGTATTTACAGGCTATTTACAGACACACGACAGAAACAGGACTGCACTACTTCGCCATCTTAGAATCCCGACTGTGTCCATTACACCACAACAACACAGTAGCTAATTACAGCAATAAAAGGTATATGACAGTGACAATACCGTAAATCAGTGTCCCTGGAGCGTGTGTGTGTGTGTGTGTGTGTGTTCCAGCAGGAGGACAGCGAGGCTTCTCAGCTCGTTAGTGTGTGCTAACGAAGCACTGCATCCCGGCTCTGACACGGGGGCGGCTGCAGCGGCGCGGTGCGCGCGACTTGCCATGGCGACCGTAATTAAGATAATTAAATTAGCGCACTGATGGACGAGGGGCCAGGGCGCTGTCAGGACCCCTGTCACCCCCCCCCCCCCCCCCCCCCCCTCTCAGAACACCACCCCAATCACACCCTATCCCTCATACAGACAGCCTGCCCAGGCCAAAGCCCTCTGACCAGATAGCGCTTCACAGGCCATTATGTGCATGTCATATAAAAATACAGTGTCTTCAGAAAGTATTCACACCCCTTGACAATTTCCACATTTTGTTGTGTTACAGCCTGAATTTAAAATTGATTACTTTCATCTTTATTGTCAACGGCCTACACACAATAACCCATAATGTCAAAGTGGAATTATGTTTTTACATTTTTTTTAAACAAATTAATTTAATTAAAAACTGAATTGTCTTGAGTCAATAAGTATTCAACCCCTGTGTTATGGCAAGCCTAAATTAGTTCAGGAGTAAAAGTGCTTAACAAGTCACGTAACAAGGCAAGCAGTGAATTTCAAACACAGATTGAACCACAAAGACCAGGGAAGTTGTCCAATGCCTCGCAAATAAGGGCACCTATTGTTGAATGTCCCTTTGAGCCTGGTGAAGTTATTAATTACACTTTGGATGGTGTATCAATACACCCAGTCACTACAAAGATACAGGCGTCCTTCCTAACTCAGTTGCTGGAGAGGAAGGAAACCGCTCAGGGATTACACCATGAGGCCAATGGTGACTTTAAAACAGTTACAGAGTTTAATGGCTGTGACAGAAGAAAACCGAGAATGGATCAACAACATTGTAGTTACGCCACAATACTAACCTAATTGACAGAGTGAAAAGAAGGAAGCCTGTAAAGAATACAAATATTCCAAAACATGAATCCTGTTTGCAAAAAGGCACTAAAGTAATACTGCAAAAAATGTGGCAAAGCAATTAACTTTTTGTCCAGAATACAAAGTGCTATGTTTGGGGCAAATCCAATATAACACATTACTGAGTACCACTCTCCATATTTTCAAGAATAGTGGTGGCTGCATCATGTTATTGGTATGCTTGTAATTGTTAAGGAATGGGGAGTTATTCAGGATAAAAAAATAAACAGAATGGAGCTAAGCACACGCAAAATCAGAGGAAAACCTGGTTCAGTCTGCTTTCCACCAGACCCTGGGAGATTAATTCACCTTTCAGCAGGACAATAATCTAAAACACAAGGCCAAATCTACACTGGAGTTGCTTACCAAGAAGACAGTGTATATTCCTGAGTGACAAGACCTAATAATGTTTTGTCTAGCAATGATCAACAACCAATTTGACAGAGCTTGAAGAATTTAGAAAAGAACAATGGACAAATGTTTTACAATCCAGGTGTGGAAAGCTCTTGGAGATTTACCCAGAAAGACTCACAGCTGTAATCTCTGCCAAAGGTGCTTCTACGAAGTATTGACTCAGTGGTGTGAATACTTAAGTAAAAGAGATAATGTGCAACATTTCTAAAAACATTTTTTTACTTTGTCATTATGGGGTATTGTGTGTAGATGGGTGAGAAAAAAATATATTTATTACATTTTGAATTCAGGCTGTAACAACAAAATGTGGAATAAGTCAAGGAGTATGAATACTTTCTGAATGCACTTTACACATATTAATACACACACATTCCTGCCATGCGGTCCTACCATGAGAACCTCTGAACCCACAGAACCGCTGAACCCCGAAAGCATAGTGACAGAACCGCTACATGTTCACACACACACACACACACACACACACACACACACACACACACACAGCACCGCACTTGACCCTGCCAAAACAAACCAATCCTGTTCATTTGGCCCCCCTCCTCATACACTCATCATATAAATCTAATGCACACAGATGACTGTATTTGTGCCAATTATTTTAATGGTAAATGTTCAGGCCACTCATGCAACAGGATATTTTATTCTTGTTCATCCATTACAACTCATTGGCTGTTTTATTTGATTTAAAACAAGCCTTGGCTTTATTGTACTGTTACTATGAACTTCCAGAAAGTCCCATTGGAATCATGTCAAATTAGTACAAATCAACATTTACTTACGGCATGGGGATTCA
>NC_140022.1:3992679-4010179 GCF_964263955.1 Coregonus lavaretus
TACCATTGACTCGGTACTGCTACCCTGTGTATACAGCCAAGTTACTCATTGTGGATTTATTCTTTGTGTTATTATTTTTATTTTTGCATATTATGTCTCTTTTTATCTCTCTGCATTGTGGGAAGGGCCTGTAAGTCAGCAGCTCACTGTTACACCTGTTGTTTACTAAGCATGTTGATTTATCTCTCTACACAGTGGAGTTACACACTAACACTGGGATGGTATCTATCTCTCTACACAGTGGAGTTACACACTAACACTGGGATGGTATCTATCTCTCTACACAGTGGAGTTACACACTGACACTGGGATGGTATCTATCGCTCTACACAGTGGAGTTACACACTGACACTGGGATGGTATCTATCTCTCTACACAGTGGAGTTACACACTGACACTGGGATGGTATCTATCTCTCTACACAGTGGAGTTACACACTGACACTGGGATGGTATCTATCTCTCTACACAGTGGAGTTACACACTGACACTGGGATGGTATCTATCTCTCTACACAGTGGAGTTACACACTGACACTGGGATGGTATCTATCACTCTACACACAGGAGTTACACACTGACACTGGGATGGTATCTATCTCTCTACACAGTGGAGTTACACACTGACACTGGGATGGTATCTATCTCTCTACACAGTGGAGTTACACACTGACACTGGGATGGTATCTATCTCTCTACACACAGGAGTTACACACTGACACTGGGTTGGTATCTATCACTCTACACAGTGGAGTTACACACTGACACTGGGATGGTATCCATCTCTCTACACAGTGGAGTTACACAGTATCTATCTCTCTACACAGTGGAGTTACACACTGACACTGGGATGGTATCTATCTCTCTACACAGAGGAGTTATCCCCATCATCTCCCAGAGAAGTGTGTGCTGCAGGGCCGGGGTGTCCCATAGAGAGAATGGGTAAACTAAACTTCTTCAGATCCAGCTGATTTCCCTGGAGTGGGAATAGGTCTGGAGGCTGCTTTCTGTCAGTCTGTCACCCACACCTTCAAACCACTTCTAAACCACTTGGAAATCCACTGAGACCTTTTACTCTGGGGTTTCAAACCATCTACGATGGATTCAGGTTGGAAACAACACATATTCTGAATTCAAGAGTGCATAACGCAAAAAGTCATTGTAAATGTCTTGCATTTGATCATGTCTGAAAACAGAGCCTCGGTAGCCATATTGAAAGAGACATTCAGATCTGCACCAGGAGGGCTCCACAGAAAAGCTAGTCTGAAGATGTCAGAAAGTTTTCATTTGTATTCACTTACTGCTCTCTAGAGGTCAGTCAATGTAATGACAACATCTCACCTGGACCCACAATGATCTTTAAGTGTTTTAGATTTATCATATTACCCAGATGCATAATTAATTTCATGATACATAATTTCAAAATCCACATTCTTGGTTACTGAAAATAGCATTTTGTGATACAAGAGGGAATAAAACAGTCCAGCAGACTAAAGACATACAGAAACAGACAGACTGAGACAGAGACAGACATACAGAAACAGACTAGAGACACAGACAGACAGAGACACAGACAGACAGACAGACTGAGACAGAGACACACAGACAGAGACACACAGAGAGACACACAGAGAGACACAAAGAGAGAGAGACACAAAGAGAGAGAGACACAAAGAGAGAGAGACACAGAGAGAGAGAGACACAGAGAGAGAGACACACAGAGAGAGAGACACAGAGAGAGACACACAGAGAGACACACAGAGACACAAAGAGAGAGAGACACAAAGAGAGAGAGACACAAAGAGAGAGAGACACAGAGAGAGAGAGACACAGAGAGAGAGACACAGAGAGAGAGACACAGAGAGACACATAGAGAGACACAGAGAGACAGAGACACAGAGAGACACAGAGAGAGAGAGACACAGAGAGACACAGAGAGACACAGAGAGAGAGAGACACACAGAGAGAGAGAGACACAGAGAGACACACAGAGAGACACAGAGAGACACACAGAGAGACACAGAGAGAGAGAGACACAGAGAGACACAGAGAGAGAGAGACACAGAGAGAGATAGACAGAGAGACACAGAGAGAGAGACACACAGAGAGAGAGACACAGAGAGACAGTCCAGCAGACTAAAGACATACAGAAACAGACAGACTGAGACAGAGACAGACATACAGAAACAGACTAGAGACACAGACAGACAGACAGAGACACAGACAGACTGAGACAGAGACACACAGACAGAGACACACAGAGAGACACACAGAGAGACACACAGAGAGACACACAGAGACACAAAGAGAGAGAGACACAAAGAGAGAGAGACACAAAGAGAGAGAGACAAAGAGAGAGAGACACAGAGAGAGAGAGACACAGAGAGAGACACACAGAGAGAGAGACACAGAGAGAGACACACAGAGAGACACACAGAGACACAAAGAGAGAGAGACACAAAGAGAGAGAGACACAAAGAGAGAGAGACACAAAGAGAGAGAGACACAAAGAGAGAGAGACACAAAGAGAGAGAGAGACAGAGAGAGAGACACAGAGAGAGAGACACAGAGAGACACATAGAGAGACACAGAGAGACAGAGACACAGAGAGACACAGAGAGAGAGACACAGAGAGAGAGAGACACAGAGAGACACAGAGAGACACAGAGAGAGAGAGACACACAGAGAGAGAGAGACACACAGAGAGAGAGAGACACAGAGAGACACACAGAGAGACACAGAGAGAGAGAGACAGAGAGACACAGAGAGAGAGAGACACAGAGAGACACAGAGAGAGAGAGACACAGAGAGACACAGAGAGAGAGAGACAGAGAGACACAGAGAGAGAGACACACAGAGAGAGAGACACAGAGAGACAGACAGAGAGACAGACAAAGAGACACACAGAGAGACAGAGACACACAGACAGAAAGACACAGACAGAAAGACAGAGACACAGAGACACAGATACTTGTCATTGTGGAGGATGACTTGGTGTAGCAGGGGCTGATAATGAACCACTGATTGCATGCCATATATTTCACTAATTACAGCCTAGCTGGGCCCATGCCCAGCCTCAGCTCCCCCATGATGACACCACAGCTTTATTAATGAGTTACAGCATGGTGATTAATATGGGTGATATAGCAGAAAAGCCTCAGGATTGACTATTACTGGAGCAGGGTTCCTACTTGACATTAACACGGGAGACCATACTATAGTAGTATAGTGAAAACATCACCTCCAACAAACTACTTTAGACCATACAGGTCAATTCTGAACAGCATCTAGCTAGATAACACTTTGGACAAGGCATGGTGGCTTTCTGGAGACATTTTACATGTTAGTAATTTAGCAGACGCTCTTGTCCAGAGCGACTTACAGTAGTGAGTGCACACCATCTCATAATTTTTTCGAGACACGGACATTGTGGATTTATGGAGATGTGGACACTATTTTAATCAAGAAACTGGATATTTCTTGGTGGAAAAGGGTGTCAAAGGTCAGCCATATTTCTCAGTGGGAAAAGGGAGCCCAAGGTCAGCCATATTTCTTGGTGGAAAAGGGAGTCCAAGAACAGCCATATACAGTGCCTTGCAAAAGTTGTGGAGAAGTACAGATCAGGGTTGGGTTATAAAAAATATCCAAAACTTTCAACATCCCACGGAGCACCATTAAATCCATTATAAAAAAATTGAAAGAATATAGCACCACAACAAACCTGCCAAGAGAGGGCCGTCTACCAAAACTCACGGACCAGGCAAGGAGGGCATTAATCAGAGAGGCAACAAAGACACGAAAGATAACCCTGAAGGAGCTGCAAAGCTCCACAGCGGAGATTGGAGTATCTGTCCATAGGACCACTTTAAGCTGTACTCTCCACAGCGCTGGGCTTTATGGAAGAGTGCCAAGAAAAAAGCCATTGCTTAAAGAAAAAAATTAGCAAACACGTTTGGTGTTGGCCAAAAGGCATGTTGGAGACTCCCCAAACATATGGAAGAAGGTACTCTGGTCAGATGAGACTAAAATTGAGCTTTTTGGCCATCAAGGAAAAAGCTTTGTCTGGCGCAAACCCAACACCTCTCATCACTCCGAGAACACAATCCCCACAGTGAAGCATGGTGGTGGCAGCATCATGCTGTGGGGATGTTTTTCCATCGGCAGGGACTGGGAAACTGGTCAGAATTGAAGGAATGATGGATGGTGCTAAATACAGGGAAATTCTTGAGGGAAACCTGTTACAGTCTTCCAGAGATTTGAGACTGGGACGGAGGTTCATCTTCCAGCAGGACAATGACCCTAAGCATACTGCTAAAGCAACACTCGAGTGGTTTAAGGGGAAACATTTAAATGTCTTGGAATGGCCTAGTCAAAGCCCAGACCTCAATCCAATTGAGAATCTGTGGAATGACTTAAAGATTGCTGTACACCAGCGGAACCCATCCAACTTGAAGGAGCTGGAGCAGTTTTGCCTTGAAGAATGGGCAAAAATCCCAGTGGCTAGATGTGCCAAGCTTATAGAGACATACCCCAAGAGACTTGTACCTGTAATTGCTGCAAAAGGTGGCTCTACAAAGTATTGACTTTGAGGGGGTGAATAGTTATGCACGCTCAAGTTCAGTTTTTTTGTCTTATTTCTTGTTTGTTTCACCCCAAAAATGATTTTGCATCTTCAAAGTGGTATGCATGTTGTGTAAATCGAATGATACAAACCCCCCAAAAATCCATTTTAATTCCAGGCTGTAAGGCAATAAAATAGGAAAAATGCCAAGGGAGGTGAATATTTTCGCAAGCCACTGTATATTTTGGAGTCAAAGGTCAGCCATATTTCGTGGTGGAAAAGGGATTCAAAGGTCAGCCATATTTCTTGGTGGAAATGGAGTCAAAAGGTCAGCCATATTTCTTGAACCATCCTCTCCCTCATCATGTGTTTGATGTATTTCTCCATCCTGGTTGAGATCATGTGACATGACCAGCTAATTGCTGGTGCTGCTGGACTGGACACCGTTGTCCATAAGAGGGACATTGTGACTCTGCCCGCTCCCCTCCCTGTATTATAAAATGTAATTGCGGTTCGCTTCAGCTAAATAGGTGAGAGGGCCCATTTAATAGTTAATTGACAGATGATTAAGACCAAGCAAACGGCCAGTCATCAGGGGGAATGTCACCTTGCTTCCCAGCTTTTTATTGTTTCCTGTCTTTATAAAGGAAGGAAGGAAAGCAGGAAGGAGCTTTGGCTGAACACTGAAGAGATGTATGAATTACAGGTAGTGGGTTCAGCTGACCAACTGTATTTTATGGCTGATAATTGCAGCATACTCCTACCCCAAATTAAACCATATCCACAACCTGTGATAAACATTTAACCTGCATAAACAAATTTAAGTCTCAGTCTCACAACTTCCTGCATCTTAGTTGTGTTGAATGAATGGAAATAGATTATACCATGATCTACAGATATTGCTTATTTAGAACAGACAACTCAAACGATGGGTTAACATCTCCGGTGGGTTATCTTAGTTTTCTATAACAACTCCGGCGGAGTAGTCTTACCGTCCTGGAAGACCCGTTCCACATTGAGGCCGTAGGTGGCGCACGTCTCATAGTAGGTGCAGCGCTTCAGGTCATTGGACAGCTTGCGTGCTCGTGTGTCGTCGATGACCCGGGGATTGGCTGAGCTGATAGCATCTGCAATCACAGAAATAGCCAATCAAGTGGCGCCCTCTAGTGCTTATAGAGAGGGAATGCATGTCTTATTGCAGTAACTACAGACAGCCCTTAGGTGGCAGTGGCACTCCAAGGAAGTGATTTCGGATAGAGGCTGGAGAAAAGATGCCAGAAGGTGTATGGAACTATGGTGCAACATAGTATTCTGTTCATGCACAGTGCATGTGTGCTCGTGTCTCTGCATGCCAGTGTGTGTGTCTCACCTTGCGTTCCCACCAGCACCAGAGGTACCTCAGCAGTGTTGCGGTAGTTAGCCATGCGGCTGTAGTAATGGTAGACTGTCTGGAAACTGATCTCATCCTCCAGACTGAACACAAATATCACCGCATCCACCCACAGGGCAAACTGGAGAGGGAGAGAGAGAGAGAGAGAGAGAGAGAGAGAGAGAGAGAGAGAGAGAGCGAGAGCGAGAGAGAGACAGCGAGAGAGAGACAGCGAGAGAGAGACAGCGAGAGAGAGACAGAGAGAGAGAGAGAGAGAGAGAGGGGAAAGAAAGAGAGAGAGAGAGGGAAAGAAAGAGAGAGGGAAAGAAAGAGAGAGAGAGAAAGAAAGAGAGAGAGAGAGAGAGAGAGAGAGAGGGGGGAAAGAAAGAGAGGGAGAGAGAGAGAGGAGAACGAGAGGGGAAAGAAAGAGAGGGAGAGAGAGAGAAGGATCGTAAGGTTCAAGCTAGAATCCTTAGTTGATACATCCATTTTTGGACTTATAAATTAATGATATATAACCATTGACTCTTGAAGAATATGCCTCGAGCTTAGTCCTACTGTCATACACCATCAGAACCCAAAATATAAGATTGTTTTACTCCAATGTTTGTAAACATACATGTAAAGAAACATTGTATAGCCTCAAAACATGGTTACAATTATACATTTGATATCATGGATGGGCAGTGCGTGCATCCATAACCGTCTATGAATTTGAGAGTTAACATTTCTCCAGCCCCATGCCTTAGCTTTTTAGCAAAACCGGGGCGGGGCTTTGATATTGTTTCAACTAAGGATTCTAGCTTTAAGGTATTCGGGTTAGTAGTTCAAACTGCATTTGTGGTTAGGTTAGGAAGCATCAGTTTCCAGGACCCAGATTAAGACTAGTTATAGATTAAAAAGGACGCTCAATAGAGTATCTCCATTAAAGTGGATTTTTAGTCTAGGGCTAAATCGGCTTAATCTGTGTACAGGAAACCCACCTGTAATCAATCCACAGCAGCATGTTGCAGATGATACTGCCATGTTAATAAAGCTGTATTACCAACCTGAGCCTCTGGAGGGCCCCCTTCATCTCTGATTAGCAGCAGGTTGCTCTGTCCATCCACCACTATCTCCTTCTTAAAACGGCCCCCTGTAGGAACAACACATAGTATGAGAGAGAGGAGAGGAGAAGAGAGGGACTAACGATGGAGACTGATCAAATACTCCATTAATAACCACAGTATAACTAGCCTCACTTAGCTTTTAGTCCAATTTCACATTTCATTTGTTGATATCACGTTAGACCAGCTAGAGTGAAATAATTAAATTAACGGTTGATGATTTCAAAAATGCGTAGTAAAGCTGTTTGATGAGGTAATGGTAGTGAGAAGGAGACATGATCAATGGAAAGACGGGTAGCTATGATTAATGTGGACTCATTGTGGAGAACGCTCAGGTCTGGCTCAGGTCTGGCTCAGGTCTAGCCAGGATGTTAAAGAAGATATTTGGGAGGGTGAGGACACACACACACACAGTGGTGTAAAGTACTTAAGTAAAACATACTTTAAAGTAGTACTTAAGTTGTTTTTGGGGGAATCTATACTTTACAACTTATATTTTTGATCACTTTTACTTTACTACATTCCTAAAGAAAATCATGTACTTTTTACTCCACACGTTTTCCCTGACACCCAAAAGTACTCGTTACATTTTGACTGCTTGGCAGGACAGGAAAATGGTCCAATTCACACACTTATGAAGAGAACATCCCTGGTCATCCCTACTGCCTCTGATCTGGCGGAAATTTAAAACCAAATACTTTTAGACTTTTACTCAAGTAGTATTTTACTGGGTGACTTTCACTTTTACTTGAGTCATTTTCTATTAATGTATCTTTACTTAAAGTATCTTTACTTTTACTCAAGTATGACTATTGGGTACTTTTCCCACCACTGCACACACACACACACACACACACACACACAAGGATATCAGCTGTCCAGGACCAGATGGTAATATTGACTACCCACAGGAGAATGAGAGGAATGCTGCTGTACAGGGAAACCACACACAGAGATGACAGCGCAGTATATGTGTGTGTGTGTGTGTGTGTGTGTGTTGTAACGGTTTTGACTTGAGGCATTTATAGGGGTGCCAGGTAGGTTGTGCCTACCAGAGAAAGCATAGGTTTCTCCTTTTAGTTCGGGAGGGAATGAGTCCCATCTGGTCCGTCAAGTCACACCAATACAAAGGACTTATGTAAAAGTCAAGATGGAAATATACTTTTCATAAACCCCTAAAAACCTTGGAAAGAACTTCAAACAAGTGTATTCTTTTGCTTGGTTGTATTCACAACATAAATGATCACACCCACCCACACACAACAATATAACAAATCAATGCACTTATGTTCATTTAGAAATGTCCTGTACCTCGGGCATAAAAAGAGTCCAGCCCGGTAAATAAGTTCCGTGGCTCAAGTGCCCTTAGTCCCGCAACGCTTGTCCGTAGCATAAACCCAGTATATTCATACCCTCAAAATAACACTTATTTTGTAACACAACTATAAAGCGTATCAAAGACTACCCAAAGAATAATACGTCCTCACAACTACATAAATCACAGTATACATCACCCCCAAACAAAGGAAATACCGTATACAAAAAGTTGTAGTCAGTCGGTCAGTCAGACAATCCGCCAACAGCCCTCCAGCGGAGGAAAGGCCACGAAAACCAACGGAGAGTTGTAGTCCACAGCGCACAGAGTGGATCCAATCCTGGGTAAACTCGCTTTAAGGCCACAAAACACACTGTAAGGCAACCAAACAAACGTCATGGCGAAGCTTCATGAACTGAAGGTAGTACACATCCTCCTTCAGGTCTCAATCACAACTTCCCTTTTGCGCAGCTGATGCTGGCTATTTAATGGGGAATTAAAGGGGAAGCGCCCTATTAGAAGGAGAAGCCTTGAGACGGTTCAGAAATATTCAGGGCCGTCACACACCCCCTCCCCTGGAAAAAGCCGACCATTGCCCGGGAAGGCAGATCTTGGTCGGGGAAACCGAGAAAGGTCTCCTCATCACTTTCCTCTACAAAAATATTCATTACTTTTTGGCGCTCACGCTCCTCAGCTGAGGGGTCACAGGCATTAAGCCGTGAGACTTCTGGGTCTGGGAATCCGAGAAAAGTCTCCTTACTTTCCTCTTCAAAGATCTCCAGGACCTTGCGGCGCTCAATCTCCTCCAATTCCTCAGCCGAGGGGTAACAGGCCTTAAGGCGTGAGACATGGACAACGCGCATATCTTCACCTGTGTCCTCTTTCACCACTCGGTAGTTCAAAGGGCCCACCTGCTCCACAATCCTATATGGTCCTTGCCATTTAGGAGCGAGCTTGGCCGAGAAGAATTGTTCAGCTTTCGAGTAAGGATGAGAGCGAAGCCACACCCGATCACGAAGCTGGAACTGCAGGTCTCGTCTGTTCTTATCATAATTTCTCTTCTGCTTGAGTCGAGCCTGGATCATGTTCCTTGAGACAAGAGCTCTCAAGTCGTGGAGATGGACTACCTGGTCATAGCAAGCAGCGTCTGGAGTAAGCTGCTGGGGCTGTAGCACCATATCCAAGGGTCCTCGGAGGAGACGACTTAGGTTCAGCTCTGCAGGTGTGACTCCAGTGGACTCTTGCACAGCAGAATTCAGGGCAAATCGAAACTCGTGAAGGTGCTTGTCCCAGTGTTTGTGCTGGGTCCCTACATAGGAAGCAACCATGGTCTTCAAGGTTCGATTTACTCTCTCAGTGAGGTTGGTCTGTGGGTGATAGGCTGTGGTCAACTTCTGTCTCAGGTTCCATCTTTGGCAGGTCTCTCCAAAGAGATCAGAGACAAATTGGGAACCTCGATCAGACAGAATGTAATCAGGCACTCCCCAGCGAGTCAGGATCTCTCTCGTAAGGATGTTAGAGACGGTCCTCGCTGTGGCCTGACGCAGGGCAAAGAGCTCAACCCACTTGGAATAGTAATCAACAAAAACAAGCATGTACACATTCTGATTGGAGCTTCTAGGAAATGGACCCATCAAATCCACTCCTAACATTTCCCAAGGTCGGGTAACCACAGTTTGCTGCAACTTGCCAGCAGGTTTTCTACCTTCTGGTTTGTACATTTGACAAACCTGACATTTTCGGATATGTGATTTCACATCCATGCTCAGATGTGGCCAGTACAGTAATGCTTGCAAACGTTTGTAGGTTTTGAACCTGCCCAAATGACCAGCTAATGGGTCTTCATGGAAATGTTGAAGCAGTTGAAGGCGTAGAGTTTCAGGTATGTATATTTGGTAGAGTGTTCTGTGAGGTAGTTGTACAACTCGGTAGACTTTGTCTTCAATGATGGTCAGCTTTGTGGTAGGGTTGACCATCTTTTCTTCATCTTCCAGGATAGTCTGGTACAAAGCCTGTACTTCGGGATCATCCTGTTGGGCTTTCCAAATGACCTCATCAGAGATGGGAAAGTCAGTTTTGGGTGAGTCTCGACTGCTAGACAGGACAGTAGCACATGTAAGATGAGGGCCACCATTACCACAAGCAGGAGCTCTGGATAAGGCATCTGGAACAGTGTTGTATTTTCCTTTCCTGTATTCTACTGCAAAGGTGAACTCTTGCAACCGTAGAGCCCATCTGATGAGCCTGGTGCTTGGTTTGTTGGTCTTGAACACCCACACAAGGGAGGAATGGTCAGTGACCACAGTGAAGTGTCTTCCCTCCAGGTAGTACCTCCACTTTTCCAAAGCCCAGACAACTGCAAGGCACTCTTGCTCGGTTGTGGAGTAGTTCCGTTCTGCTCCATTCAATGTCCGACTGGCGAACGCTAGCACTTCTTCAGTACCAAGTCCAGTCTGTTGGACTAGGACAGCACCAAGTCCAACATCACTTGCATCAGTGTAAACAACAAAAGGGAAATCAAAGTTGGGATGACCCAAAATGGGAGGGGTGACGAGGTGTCGTTTCAGGGTTTCAAAGGAGTTCTGGCACTCTGCCGTCCATCGGAATTTCGCTCCTTTTCGCTTCAACCCGTTGAGGGGTTCGGCCACCTGGGAGAAGTTCCACACAAACCGATGGTACCATCCAGCCATCCCAAGGAACCGTTGAAGGGCCTTGAGTGTGGTTGGCACAGGGAAGTCTTGTACAGCCTTGGTCTTTTCAGGATCCACATGAATACCATCACAAGACACAATATGGCCAAGGAACTTCAGGGAGGTTTGGCAGAAGTTGCTCTTCTTCATGTTCACTGTCAGACCAGCTTCTCTTAGCTTGTCCAACACTGCTTGAAGGTCTTGAAAGTGTTGCTCTCTGTTCTGGGAGTAGATAATTATATCGTCCAGGTAGACGAAACATATCTTCCCTTTGAGCTCACCTAACGCAATCTCCATGAGTCTTTGGAAAGTGGCAGGTGCATTCTTTAATCCAAAAGGCATCACCTTAAAGGAAAACAAGCCCTCAGCACAGACAAAAGCAGTCTTGTCCTTGCTTTCCTGGTCCATCTCAACCTGCCAATAGCCACTATTGAGGTCAAGGGTAGTGAACACAACAGCGCCAGACAATGACTCCAGGATCTCGTGGATGGTGGGAAGAGGATAGGCATCCGTCTGGGAAACATTGTTGGTCTTCCTATAGTCCACACAAAATCTAAGACCACCGGTCTTTTTTGGAATGAGGACAACAGGAGCAGCCCAGGGAGAGGAGGAACGTTCTATTATATCTTGTGTCAACATATCATTAATGAGTCCCTTTTGGATGATTAGCTTCGCTGGGGACAAACGATATGGCTTTTGCTTGATCGGCATTTCCTGTGTAAGGAATATTTTGTGCTTCAGGAGTCCGGTGCGTCCTAACTTTACAGTACACACATCAGCATTATTCTGCAGCTGTTCCAACAGCCTTAACTCCTCTGGCTGTTCCAGCTGAGCTCTTCTTACAGCCTGTAAAAGGAGATCCTCAGAAGGATTATCCAGGGTTAGTGGTACCGTAGCAACGGCAGAGAAGACTGCCACATTTAGACCCCAATCATGTAACTTTGTAACTTCTGATTGGAAGAAATGCTTCTTGCTCGGATTGTTTGGAAACCAGTAGCAATTGTGTGCGATATCAATCTGGACACCACTGAAGTACATGAAATCAATTCCCAACACGACAGGAAAAGCAAGGTTCTTGTTTTGTAGGATAACCGAAGGAATCATATAGGAGCGGTTACACAGGCGGAACTCCACCTCACTCCATCCAAGTGGTCGTTTAGCCGCCCCGTCAGCCAGATACAGTGGACCTTCTGTCCACGGCTTCAAGTTGTATTTTGGACCTTCAACCTCCTTCCACAGTTTCTCATTGAGCAGTGTGTAGGATGCCCCGGTGTCCAGGATGGCTCTTCCTGTCCATGGGCCTATGGACAGGGGTAACACCAGCTGGTGTGGTATTAACTGAAAGGAAGGGGATGTCGGCGGGGGGGCGTAGGCAGTGACTCTTGAGGTTTCAGCTCTGGTCAAAGCACCCAGAGTAGGATGGTCGTTCCTGCGAAGTGTGTTAGGGGTGTTGGCCTGTTGTAATTTGTGGTTTCTGGAAGGGTTTACTTGATACGGTCTTGGACATGTAGCTGAAGAATGTCCCTTTTGGCTACATCTCCAACAGAACATGGGAGGGGTCTTGGCTGGAGACTCTGGCTGTGGTTGATGATCTGTCTTGGGTAACTGTCTGGGTGTCTGTTTCTTTCTCTGTTCATATTGCTGTTGGCATTCTCTGTCCTTCTCGAACTGCTGTCCCAGGCGAACCAGTCCATCGACAGTGGTGACTCTTTCTCTGAGTTGACTGGCTAGTAGTGGGTTGATGTTCTTCAAGATCAACTTAATGACCTCTTCCTCCTCAATGCCAGGTTTCCACCTTCTGCACAGGGAGTGATAACCGTATGCAAAGTCACGAATATTCTCATTCTCCCTTTGCACTCGATTCCTGACTCTGTCTGCCAGCTCATCTGTGTAGTCCTCAGACAGAAATGCAGAGGAAAACTTGGCCTCAAAGTCAGCCCAGGAGGTAGTGGTGAGACGTGCCACATCCCACCAGTCTCGAGCTGTCCCATGCAACACATTCCTCAATGTGGCAAGGAGTTCTTCGTCAGCCAGGGGATTGAGGGCAAGAAAGTCATGACATCTTTCCAGATACATTAGCGGATCAGGACTGTCATCCTTTTTCCCAAAGGTGGGAAATTGCAATTTAATGGGCATCGCTCCCACATGACGTCTACTCAAATCACCATGAACAAAAGAGCTAGGAGGGATTGAGGAAGTAGAGGGTGAGGGAGTTATGGGACCATGAAAATGAACACCAGGATGCATGGTGGATTGCATCCTGCAAGGGGTGGCTGCAGCATGGCCTTGTCTTGGCTGTTCTGAGGTGCCCGCTTGGCCCTCAGTGGTCTGAACAGAAGTGGACACAAGAGAAGCTCTGTGCAAGGAGTTGTGCCTAATGGAGGCCATGTCAACAGACACATCATCCAACATTTTAACACAATTAGAGAGCGCTGTCTGCAAGTGGTCTACAGTGTTAACCAGGGGAGAAAATACAGAATTGACGTCCTTGAGGACCTCAGTGTGATGATGTTGCAGGCGCCACTGGAGAGTGGCAGTGAGTTGGCTTTGTTGGTAGTCAAACTGCCTGTCCATGGCACCAGTAATTTCCTGTCTTCCACTCTCACTGAGCTCTGTCAGAGTGTGAGTTAGAGTACTCAGTGAGTTTCTGAATTCCATGGCACTCTGTTGTTGCTCTACACTCAGACATTTGAATTTATGATGGATTAGAGTTTGGAGATGTTGTTGAGTCTTACGAATATCAAGGATGTCACCTTGAAGTTGTAAGACTACAACCTCTGGAGATAAACCAGACAATGGAGGAAGATTGGGCGTCAGAGGGAGGGCTAGCTCAGTACCTTCACACAGATCCATGTCAATAAGTGAGTTACTAGTTAGACCTGTGGCCTGTGGTCCAGACCGAGCATTTAGATTCCCAGGGCTCTGGCCCACATCAACTCCATTATTTCCATTCACATTATGATTTGTATTGTTGGCTCGGTAGTCAGAATGGCCCTGTGTATTCCCATTGACAGGTAGGATATGGATGAGCTCATTTTCTTGTAGTGAATCCATTATTTTAATTCCACTCAAAAGATTTGCTTTGGTTAGTTCTCAATGTTGAGGTCCCATCTGGGGTGCCATTTTTTATGTAACGGTTTTGACTTGAGGCATTTATAGGGGTGCCAGGTAGGTTGTGCCTACCAGAGAAAGCATAGGTTTCTCCTTTTAGTTCGGGAGGGAATGAGTCCCATCTGGTCCGTCAAGTCACACCAATACAAAGGACTTATGTAAAAGTCAAGATGGAAATATACTTTTCATAAACCCCTAAAAACCTTGGAAAGAACTTCAAACAAGTGTATTCTTTTGCTTGGTTGTATTCACAACATAAATGATCACACCCACCCACACACAACAATATAACAAATCAATGCACTTATGTTCATTTAGAAATGTCCTGTACCTCGGGCATAAAAAGAGTCCAGCCCGGTAAATAAGTTCCGTGGCTCAAGTGCCCTTAGTCCCGCAACGCTTGTCCGTAGCATAAACCCAGTATATTCATACCCTCAAAATAACACTTATTTTGTAACACAACTATAAAGCGTATCAAAGACTACCCAAAGAATAATACGTCCTCACAACTACATAAATCACAGTATACATCACCCCCAAACAAAGGAAATACCGTATACAAAAAGTTGTAGTCAGTCGGTCAGTCAGACAATCCGCCAACAGCCCTCCAGCGGAGGAAAGGCCACGAAAACCAACGGAGAGTTGTAGTCCACAGCGCACAGAGTGGATCCAATCCTGGGTAAACTCGCTTTAAGGCCACAAAACACACTGTAAGGCAACCAAACAAACGTCATGGCGAAGCTTCATGAACTGAAGGTAGTACACATCCTCCTTCAGGTCTCAATCACAACTTCCCTTTTGCGCAGCTGATGCTGGCTATTTAATGGGGAATTAAAGGGGAAGCGCCCTATTAGAAGGAGAAGCCTTGAGACGGTTCAGAAATATTCAGGGCCGTCACAGTGTGTGTGTGTGTGTGTGTGCAAAACATTCCAGCAGGTCATTCCTTAAAAAAACATGTTTTATCTGTACGGATCTGAGAGAACTGTATGAATGATGTTCTCTCACAATATGGCCTCCAATCTTCACCTGGCCTTCACCAACACCCTATTCTCTGGCCTGGATGCTCTTAGGATGACCTATGAACCTTGACCTCAGATGGAAAGGTCAGAGGGTGTGGGTCGTGACCAGGGACTAAAGGATCCCAGCTGACCATGTTCGCCAAAGCCAAGGCTGCTATATCAAGGGGGGATCAGGGTTGTATGAGGGGAGGACTGATGTACACTGAACAAAAATATAAACGCAACATGCAACATTTTCAAAGATTTTACTGAGTTACAGTTCATATAAGGAAATCAGTCAATTGAAATTAATTCATTAGGCCCTAATCTATGGATTTCACATGACTGGGAATACAGATACACTATATATATACAAAAGTATGTGGACATCCCTTCCAATTAGTGGATTTGGCTATTTCAGCCACACCCGTTGCTGACAGGTGTATAAAATCGAGCACACAGCCATGCAATCTCCATAGACAAACATTGGCAGTAGAATGGCCTTACTGAAGAGCTCAGTGACTTTCAACGTGGCACCACCTTTCCAACAAGTCAGTTCGTCAAATTTCTGCCCTGCTAGAGCTGCCTCGGTCGACTGTAAGTGCTGTTATTGTGAAGTGGAAACGTCTAGGAGCAACAACGACTCAGCCGTGAAGTGGTAGGCCACACAAGCTCACAGAACGGGACCGCCATGTGCTGAAGCGCGTAGCGCATAAAAATCGCCTGTCCTCGGTTGCAACACTCACTACAGAGTTCCAAACTGCTTCTGGAAGCAACGTCAGCACAAGATCTGTTCGTCTGGAGCTTCATGAAATGGGTTTCCATGGCCCAGCAGCCGTACACACGCCTATACAACATTTCTGGGATCTCATTTCAACTTTACATGTTGCATTTACATTTTTGTTCAGTATATAAGGGATGAAGAGGCCTAATGTTTAGGGATGAGGAGGACTAATGTATTAGGGATGGAAGAGGACTGATATATTAGGGATGGATGAGGACTGATATATTAGGGATGGAGGAGGACTGATATATTAGGGATGGAGGAGGACTGATATTAGGGATGGAGGAGGACTGATATATTAGGGATGGAGGAGGACTGATATATTAGGGATGGAGGAGGACTGATATATTAGGGATGGAGGAGGACTGATATACAGTGCTATGAAAAAGTATTTGCCCCTTTTCTAATTTTCTCTACTTTTGCATATTTGTGATACTGAATGTTATCAGATCTTCAACCAAAACCTAATATTAGATAAAGGGAACATAAGTGAACAAATAACACAACGATTACATATTTATTTCATTTATTTCATAAACAAAGTTATGCAACTTCCAATTCCCCAGTGTGAAAAAGTAATTGCCCCCTTACACTCAATAACTGGTTGTGCCGCAATGACTCCAACCAAATGCTTCCTGTAGTTGTTGATCAGTCTCTCACGTCGCTGTTGAGGAATTTTGGCCCACTCTTCCATGCAGAACTGCTTTAACTCAGTGACGTGTGGGTTTTCAAGCATAAACTGCTCGTTTCAAGTCCTGCCACAACATCTCAATTGGGATTAGGTCTGGACTTTGACTAGGCCATTCCAAAACTTCCAGTTTGTTGCTTTTTAGCTATTTTCATGTAGACTTGATTGTGTGTTTTGGATCATTGTCTTGCTGCATGACCCAGCTGCGCTTCAGCTTCAGCTCAGACGGATGGTCTGACATTCTCCCGTAGAATTCTCTGATACAGAGAAGTGTTTGGTTTTCGCCAGGCATAATGGGACCCATCTCGTCCAAAATGTTGACTCAAGTTTGCCAAAAAGCACCTGGATGATCATCAAGACTCTTGGAAGAACGTTCTATGGACAGATGATTCAAAAGTATAACTTTTTGGACGACATGGTTCCAGTAATGCCTGGCAAAAACCAAACTCTGCATTCCACAGTAAGAACATCATACCAAAGGTCAAGCATGGTGGTGGTGTGATGGTTTGGGGATGCTTTGCTGCCTCAGGACCTGGAAGACTTGCCTTAATAGAAGGAACCGTGAATTCTGCTCTAATTCTACAGGAGAATGTCAGACCATCCGTCTGTGAGCTGAAGCTGAAGCACAGCTGGGTCATGCAGCAAGACAATGATCCAAAACACACAATCAAGTATACATGAAAATTGTATAGTCCAGACCTAATCCCAATTGAGATGTTGTGGCAGGACTTGAAACGAGCAGTTCACTCAAGTTATTGAGTGTAAGGGGGCAATTACTTTTTCACACAGGGGAATTGGGTGTTCCATAACTTTGTTTAGGAAATAAATGAAATAAATATGTAATTGTTGTGTTATTTGTCCACTTATGTTCCCTTTATCT
>NC_140022.1:4015179-4210179 GCF_964263955.1 Coregonus lavaretus
CATGCTTAGGTCTTTGAAAGTAGAGCGTAGAGAGGGCTCCCGTATGTGTGCGAGCAGAGCTGGCAGGGTGCCTCCTCTTAGCTTCAATAATGGATGCATAGTATGGCTGTTTGTCTCCTCAGGGCCTGTACTGTACTGATGATGCTAACACGCTAACGCTACACGAAGGGATGCATCTCAATAATGTCTGGTGGCTTCCTCTACTAATCTCCTTTCCTTCATCTGCATTGATATGAAACCACAGGAGAGGTGAGAACAATACGATAGATGACTATCATGTAACTGACCGGTACCTGCCCACTTCTTTCAGACTACTGCAGCTGAACCAGAGCAGAGGAGATGATTAAAGGAGGCCACAGTGGACTATTGAGATGCAGCCTGGTGTGGAGGAGAGGACACTGTGGACTATTGAGATGCAGCCTGGTGTGGAGGAGAGGAGCCCCTCAGGCTTAGCTTGAGGAGAGGTAACAGGGAGAGAACACTAGCTTCAGGACAAACATACTGCTCTCTCCAGCTCTTTGTCGCTGGGTAGTTGGGTTAAGCAGGCACTTTAATTAAGCATTAGCGCGGCACCATGGTGAATTTGTTAAGGCTTTCTAGGAAGCTTTTCCTAACCAAGCACACTGCTATTGGCTCTGACATAGACATGGTCTGCGTCTGAAACGGAACCCTATTCCCTAGTTAGTGCCCTACTTTCAACCAGAGAGCCTGGTCAAATGTAGTGCATAGGGTGCTATTTCAGAGTCATCCACAGACACACACAGACACAGACAAACAGACACAGACAGAGACACAGACACACACACAGACAGATACAGACACACACACACAGACAGATACAGACACAAACAGATACAGACACACACAGACAGATACAGACAGACAGAGACAGACATGGTGAGCAGTAGAGAGCGCATGGTCCTACCTTCTGGAGATTCCTCCTGGACGTATGTTCCTGTCAGGTACCTGTGGACCAGCGCAGACTTCCCACTGGCCAGGTTACCCACAATGCCCTGGGGGAGGAAGAAGAAGAACAGGGAAGTGAGGTTGTTTCCTGGTTTTGCATATCTTCTACTTTGGCTTGTAATAATCAGAATGGTTGTGCTGCAGTGGATAAAGCTCAGAAGAGCTTCAGAGGAAGACTGCCTCAGATGCATACATGAATATAGATTGAGAATATGGAATATAGAGAAAGGCAATGTTATTCTGCTTCAAGTTTTCACCTCATTCCTGGTCTGTGTGTGCATATACAGTGCATTCGGAAAAGTATTCAGACCCCTTCCCTTTTTCCACTGGTGCTGCCCATAGTAGGTGTGTGGTATCGGTTAACATGCAACTGGCTAGGTGTGATGGTCTGCATGGCAAGCCTAGGTGTATCCAATTTCAGACTCACCACTTTGAGTTCTGGTACCGATCGGCTCAGGGTCCACTCCTGGCTGTTCACGAAGGCGTCTGTAACAAAGAGAGAGAAGCCTGTCAGTCAACGGTACACACACACGTCATCAGAAGTCTGCCAGCTGGAAGATCTATGACCTTCAGATGTCACGGCAACAAGGGTTCCAATCTGTTCCTGCTCAGTAGTCACTCACTAACAGGGAGAAAGAAGACAGGCAGAGATAAACGAGAAGAAGGGGGGGGTGGGGGGGGGAGAGAGACTTCGGGGAGGATAGGAGCGTATCATTAAAGATGACAGCTAGGATAGCCGCATCCTCTCTGAGATACTTCCTGCCTGGTCTGAGTGGATGTCTTCAGTAGAGCATGTCAGCTGTACATACACACTGAACAGCAAGTCAACAAGACCGATGGTCCACTACACAACACTGAACAACTCTACTGTACCAGCTTAACCAATCCTGAAAATGCTGCCCATAGTAGATGTATGTGGTATCGGCTAACAGGCAACTGGCTAGGTGTGATGGTCTGCATGGCAAGGTGTAACATCTCCCAGGCTCTGAGGCTACTGGCTAGTAATATCTCCCAGGCTACCCGCTAGGTGTAACATCTCCCAGGCTCTGAGGCTACTGGCTAGTAATATCTCCCAGGCTCTGAGGCTACTGGCTAGTAATATCTCCCAGGCTACCCGCTAGGTGTAACATCTCCCTGCCTGTGAGGCTACTGGCTAGTAATATCTCCCAGGCTACCCGCTAGGTGTAACATCTCCCAGGCTCTGAGGCTACTGGCTAGTAATATCTCCCAGGCTACCCGCTAGGTGTAACATCTCCCAGGCTCTGAGGCTACTGGCTAGTAATATCTCCCAGGCTACCCGCTAGGTGTAACATCTCCCAGGCTCTGAGGCTAGGTGTAATATCTCCCTAGTTGTGAGGCCCATTAGCCTGACTGGGCCCAGGTCTTATTATCCATCAGAGGCCCAGCATGGCTGCCAAACAAAAGCAGCAGGCCCGCGGTGGAGCCGGTCGCACTCTTAATATTTAATATCACACCAGCTGCTCTGCGACTGGCTCTGTTGGAGCCACTGAGCTCCATCTTGGCTCACCGCTGTGGCACTGGCAGGGCCATTCTCTGGCAGCACACAGTTATTGCTAGAATGAATCTTTCAGGAGGAACCAGGCTAACCAAAGCACCAGTCAGAGGGGATGTGGGTGTGGCTTAGACCCATAGAGGCGAGAGGGTTAGGGGTGGAGCTAGTCATTCCATACGATGCATTCTAATGCCAACTGTCCTTACACCAGTGTCTGTTATTAAGGCTAATGGACTAACTGGAGATGTGGGCTCTACTCTGATCCACTCTGCTCTGTTCTGCTCTGCTCTGCTCTGTTCTGCTCGGTTCTGCTCTGCTCTGCTCGGTTCTGCAGGTGTTGTGTACATTACTCCACTTCCCCCTCAGCTGTTTACAGATATCATCTGTTGACTTGACTGTAATAATGGGTGGTGCATGTGTGAGTGATTGCTAAATGAGCGTGGGTGGCGTGGCTGAAACAGTGTGTTGTCATCTATAATTGCAGTGAGTGTAGTAATGCGTGGGGGGAATAGACTCTCATCCCTCTCCTCTCCTCTCCTCTCCTCTCCTCTCCTCTCCTCTCCTCTCCTCTTCTCTCCTCTTCTCTCCTCTGGATGTGACAGCATTAAAGCAGATACTGTAGAACACGCAACACAGACACACACCTAACTCACACACAAATCCCTGTTAGTTACTCTGTTTTATCAGGGCCATCCTGTCAATCTTCCCACAGTGTTCCCCTGGAAGGAGCTGACCTGACACATATAATATCTAGTCATTCTATAAAGGACTCTCTTCATCCTTTTTATAATCCCACACAGAACAACAACAGTCCTGTGTTAATATGATGCCATTTAGCAGACGCTTTTATCCAAAGTGACTTAGCCATGCATGCATACATGTTTATGTATGGGTGGCCCCCAGCGGGAAACGAACCCACGACCCTTGGTGTTGCAGGCGCCATGCTCTACCATCTGAACCACACATGCTCTACCATCTGAACCACACACACCCACAGTACACCATTAAGCCCTTCCCTTTCTCCAGACACCCCAGTGTGTTATCTTGCTGGGGTAAGTAGGTCACATCTCCCCACCATCAGACAGGACTGAGGACCAGAAACAACCCTGTTCCATTTAGGTCTCCATTTGGACCTGTGTTAGTGTTACTAATTCATCAGGGAAAATCTGTCAGGCAGACACTACACTACAGGCAGACACTACACTACAGACAGACACTACACTACAGACAGACACTACACTACAGACACTACACTACAGACAGACACTACACTACAGGCAGCCAGACACTACAGGCAGACACTACACTACAGGCAGACACTACACTACAGACAGACACTACACTACAGACAGACACTACACTACAGGCAGACACTACAGGCATACACTACAGGCAGACACTACACTACAGGCAGACACTACACTACAGGCAGACCCTACAGGCAGACACTACACTACAGGCATACACTACAGGCAGACACTACACTACAGGCAGACACTACACTACAGGCAGCCAGACACTACAGGCAGACACTACACTACAGGCAGACACTACACTACAGGCAGACACTACACTACAGGCAGACACTACACTACAGACAGACACTACACTACAGACAGACACTACACTACAGGCAGACACTACAGGCATACACTACAGGCAGACACTACACTACAGGCAGACACTACACTACAGGCAGACACTACACTACACTACAGGCATACACTACACTACAGGCAGACACTACACTACAGGCAGACACTACAGGCAGACACTACAGGCAGACAGTACACTACAGGCAGACAGTACACTACAGGCAGACAGTACAGGCAGACACTACACTACAGGCATACACTACACTACAGGCAGACACTACACTACAGGCAGACACTACAGACATACACTACAGGCAGACACTACACTACAGGCAGACACTACAGGCATAAACTACACTACAGACAGACACTACACTACAGGCAGACACTACACTACAGGCAGACACTACACTACAGGCAGACACTACACTACAGGCAGACACTACACCACACCGCAGGCAGACAGACACTACACTACAGGCAGACACTACACCACAGGAAGACAGACATTACACTACAGGCAGACACTACACTACAGACAGACACTACACTACAGGCAGACACTACACCACAGGAAGACAGACATTACACTACAGGCAGACACTACACTACAGACAGACACTACACTACAGGCAGACACTACACTACAGGCAGACACTACACCACAGGCAGACACTACACCACAGGCAGACACTACACTACAGGCAGACACTACAGGCAGGCATACACTACACTACAGGCAGACACTACACTACAGGCAGACACTACAGACAGGCATACACTACACTACAGGCAGACACTACACTACAGGCAGACACTACACTACAGGCAGACACTACACTACAAGCAGACACTACAGACAGACACTACACCACAGGCAGACAGACACTACACTACAGGCAGACAGACACTGCACTACACTACAGGCAGACAGAAACTACACTACAGGCAGACACTATAGGCAGACACTACACTACACTACAGGCAGACACTACACTACACTACAGGCAGACACTACACTACACTACAGGCAGACAGACACTACAGGCAGACACTACACTACACTACAGGCAGACAGACACTACACTACACTACAGACAGACACTAGACTACAGTCGTGGTCTAAAGTTTTGAGAATGACACAAATAAAAAAAATCAAAGTCTGCTGCCTCAATTTTGATGATGGCAATTTGCATATACTCCAGAATGTTATGAAGAATGATCAGATGAATTGCAATTAATTGCAAAGTCCCTCTTTGCCATGAAAATGAACTTAATCCCAAAAAAACATTTCCACTGCATTTCAGCATGCCACAAAAGGACCAGAGTGATTCTCTCGTTAACACAGGTGAGAGTGTTGACGAGGACAAGGCTGGAGATCACTCTGTCATGCTGATTGAGTTAGAATAACAGACTGGAAGCTTTAAAAGGAGGGTGGTGCTTGAAATCATTGTTCTTCCTCTGTTAACCATGGTTACCTGCAAGGAAACACGTGCCGTCATCATTACTTTGCACAAAAAGGCCTTCACAGGCAAGGATATTGCTGCTAGTAAGATTGCACCTAAATCAACCATTCATCAAGAACTTCAAGGAGAGAGGTTCCATTGTTGTGAAGGCGGCGTCAGGGCGCCCAAGAAAGTCCAGCAAGCACCAGGACCGTCTCCTAAAGTTGATTCAGCTGCGGGATCGGGGCACCACCAATGCAGAGCTTGCTCAGGAATGGCAGCAGGCAGGTGTGAGTGCATCTGCACGCACAGTGAGGCGAAGACTTTTGGAGGATGGCCTGGTGTCAAGAAGGGCAGCGAGGAAGCCACTTCTCTCCAGGAAAAACATCAGGGACAGACTGATATTCTGCAAAAGGTACAGGGATTGGACTGCTGAGGACTGGGGTAAAGTCATTTTCTCTGATGAATCCCCTTTCTGATTGTTTGGGGCATCCGGAAAAAAGCTTGTCCGGAGAAGACAAGGTGAGCGCTACCATCAGTCCTGTGTCATGTCAACAGTAAAGCATCCTGAGACCATTCATGTGTGGGGTTGCTTCTCAGCCAAGGGAGTGGGCTCACTCACAATTTTGCCTAAGAACACAGCCATGAATAAAGAATGGTACCAACACATCCTCCGAGAGCAACTTCTCCCAACCATCCAAGAACAGTTTGGTGATTGCGTCCTACCTGACAGGTCGCTCCTACCAGGTGGCGTGGCGAGAATCTGTCTTACCTTCAGGCTCTGATCAGACCCTATACCCAAACGAGGGCACTACGTTCATCCACCTCTGGCCTGCTAGCCCCCCTACCTCTACGGAAGCACAGTTCCCACTCAGCCCAGTCAAAACTATTCGCTGCTCTGGCACCCCAATGGTGGAACAAGCTCCCCAACGACGCCAGGACAGCGGAGTCACTGACCACCTTCTGAAGACACTTGAAACCCTACCTCTTTAAGGAATACCTGGAATAGTATAAAGTAATCCTTCTTCCCCCACCCACCATTTTAAAAAAGGTGGTTGTCCCACTGGCTATCATAAATTGAATGCACCAATTTGTAAGTCGCTCTGGATAAGAGCGTCTGCTAAATGATGTAAATGTAAATGTGACGAACAATGCCTTTTCCAGCATGATGGAGCACCTTGCCATAAGGCAAAAGTGGTAACTAAGTGGCTCGGGGAACAAAACATCGACATTTTGGGTCCATGGCCAGGAAACTCCTCAGACCTTAATCCCATTGAGAACTTGTGGTCAATCCTCAAGAGGCGGTTGGACAAACAAAACCCCACAAATTCTAACAAACTCCAAGCATTGATTATGCAAGAATGGGCTGCCATCAGTCAGGATGAGGCCCAGAAGTTAATTGACAGCATGCCAGGGCGGATTGCAGAGGTCTTGAAAAAGAAGGGTCAACACTGCAAATATTTACTCTTTGCATAAACTTAATGTAATTGTCAATAAAAGCCTTTGACACTTATGGAATGCTTGTAATTATACTTCAGTATACCATAGTAACATTGACAAAAATATCTAAAAACACTGAAGCAGCAAACTTTGTGAAGACCAATACTTGTGTCATTCTCAAAACTTTTGACCACGACTGTACACTACAGGCAGACAGACACTTCACTACAGACAGACACTACACTACAGACAGACAGACACTACACTACAGGCAGACAGACACTACACTACACTACACTACAGGCAGACAGACACTACACTACACTACAGACACTACACTACACTACAGGCAGACAGACACTACAGGCAGACACTACAGGCAGACACTACACTACAGACAGACAGACACTACACTACAGGCAGACAGACATTACACTACAGGCAGACACTACAGGCAGACACTACACTACAGACAGACACTACACTACAGGCAGACACTACACTACAGGCAGACACTACACCACAGGCAGACACTACACCACAGGCAGACACTACACTACAGGCAGACACTACAGGCAGGCATACACTACACTACAGGCAGACACTACACTACAGGCAGACACTACAGGCAGGCATACACTACACTACAGGCAGACACTACACTACAGGCAGACACTACACTACAGGCAGACACTACACTACAAGCAGACACTACAGACAGACACTACACCACAGGCAGACAGACACTACACTACAGGCAGACAGACACTGCACTACACTACAGGCAGACAGAAACTACACTACAGGCAGACACTATAGGCAGACACTACACTACACTACAGGCAGACACTACACTACACTACAGGCAGACACTACACTACACTACAGGCAGACAGACACTACAGGCAGACACTACACTACACTACAGGCAGACAGACACTACACTACACTACAGACAGACACTAGACTACAGTCGTGGTCTAAAGTTTTGAGAATGACACAAATAAAAAAAATCAAAGTCTGCTGCCTCAATTTTGATGATGGCAATTTGCATATACTCCAGAATGTTATGAAGAATGATCAGATGAATTGCAATTAATTGCAAAGTCCCTCTTTGCCATGAAAATGAACTTAATCCCAAAAAAACATTTCCACTGCATTTCAGCATGCCACAAAAGGACCAGAGTGATTCTCTCGTTAACACAGGTGAGAGTGTTGACGAGGACAAGGCTGGAGATCACTCTGTCATGCTGATTGAGTTAGAATAACAGACTGGAAGCTTTAAAAGGAGGGTGGTGCTTGAAATCATTGTTCTTCCTCTGTTAACCATGGTTACCTGCAAGGAAACACGTGCCGTCATCATTACTTTGCACAAAAAGGCCTTCACAGGCAAGGATATTGCTGCTAGTAAGATTGCACCTAAATCAACCATTCATCAAGAACTTCAAGGAGAGAGGTTCCATTGTTGTGAAGGCGGCGTCAGGGCGCCCAAGAAAGTCCAGCAAGCACCAGGACCGTCTCCTAAAGTTGATTCAGCTGCGGGATCGGGGCACCACCAATGCAGAGCTTGCTCAGGAATGGCAGCAGGCAGGTGTGAGTGCATCTGCACGCACAGTGAGGCGAAGACTTTTGGAGGATGGCCTGGTGTCAAGAAGGGCAGCGAGGAAGCCACTTCTCTCCAGGAAAAACATCAGGGACAGACTGATATTCTGCAAAAGGTACAGGGATTGGACTGCTGAGGACTGGGGTAAAGTCATTTTCTCTGATGAATCCCCTTTCTGATTGTTTGGGGCATCCGGAAAAAAGCTTGTCCGGAGAAGACAAGGTGAGCGCTACCATCAGTCCTGTGTCATGTCAACAGTAAAGCATCCTGAGACCATTCATGTGTGGGGTTGCTTCTCAGCCAAGGGAGTGGGCTCACTCACAATTTTGCCTAAGAACACAGCCATGAATAAAGAATGGTACCAACACATCCTCCGAGAGCAACTTCTCCCAACCATCCAAGAACAGTTTGGTGATTGCGTCCTACCTGACAGGTCGCTCCTACCAGGTGGCGTGGCGAGAATCTGTCTTACCTTCAGGCTCTGATCAGACCCTATACCCAAACGAGGGCACTACGTTCATCCACCTCTGGCCTGCTAGCCCCCCTACCTCTACGGAAGCACAGTTCCCACTCAGCCCAGTCAAAACTATTCGCTGCTCTGGCACCCCAATGGTGGAACAAGCTCCCCAACGACGCCAGGACAGCGGAGTCACTGACCACCTTCTGAAGACACTTGAAACCCTACCTCTTTAAGGAATACCTGGAATAGTATAAAGTAATCCTTCTTCCCCCACCCACCATTTTAAAAAAGGTGGTTGTCCCACTGGCTATCATAAATTGAATGCACCAATTTGTAAGTCGCTCTGGATAAGAGCGTCTGCTAAATGATGTAAATGTAAATGTGACGAACAATGCCTTTTCCAGCATGATGGAGCACCTTGCCATAAGGCAAAAGTGGTAACTAAGTGGCTCGGGGAACAAAACATCGACATTTTGGGTCCATGGCCAGGAAACTCCTCAGACCTTAATCCCATTGAGAACTTGTGGTCAATCCTCAAGAGGCGGTTGGACAAACAAAACCCCACAAATTCTAACAAACTCCAAGCATTGATTATGCAAGAATGGGCTGCCATCAATCAGGATGAGGCCCAGAAGTTAATTGACAGCATGCCAGGGCGGATTGCAGAGGTCTTGAAAAAGAAGGGTCAACACTGCAAATATTTACTCTTTGCATAAACTTAATGTAATTGTCAATAAAAGCCTTTGACACTTATGGAATGCTTGTAATTATACTTCAGTATACCATAGTAACATTGACAAAAATATCTAAAAACACTGAAGCAGCAAACTTTGTGAAGACCAATACTTGTGTCATTCTCAAAACTTTTGACCACGACTGTACACTACAGGCAGACAGACACTTCACTACAGACAGACACTACACTACAGACAGACAGACACTACACTACAGGCAGACAGACACTACACTACACTACACTACAGGCAGACAGACACTACACTACACTACAGACACTACACTACACTACAGGCAGACAGACACTACAGGCAGACACTACAGGCAGACACTACACTACAGACAGACAGACACTACACTACAGGCAGACAGACACTACACTACACTACAGGCAGACAGACACTACAGGCAGACAGACACTACACTACACTACAGGCAGACAGACAGACACTACAGGCAGACACTACAGGCAGAGACTCACTACAGGCAGACAGACACTACACTACAGGCAGACAGACACTACACTACAGGCAGACAGACACTACACTGCAGGCAGACAGACACTACACTACAGGCAGACACTACACTTCAGGCAGACAGACACTACACTTCAGGCAGACAGACACTACAGATAATCCCAGTTCTTCTCAGAGTGCTGAGAGCCACAACACAAAAAAAAGAGGGTCTGAAGACACCGTACACTATGAATTAATGCCTTGAGTACCAGAGAGGTGCTTTCAAAGACACGTGGTTATGGGAAGGCTGTGGACCATATTTGCAGACGTTATCCCGACCCATCAGTCTAGTCCAGTCTCCCTCTCCACATCACTAGTGACTGGGGACAGCAGGTGTCATTTCCTCTAACATTTTACAACCATCTCAGATGTTGAGCTGTGTAGCACCGCTACAGAAGTTACTCATGACTTGATTGGGGGTTGTGGGCAAGAGACTCGTCTATTGCATCAATTTAGTGGACCACAAAAGAGTTCTGAAAGCATTTGATGGGTCCCGGAGTTGAGAATCACTGGGATAGGTAACACATGATGATGACGACAACATAACCCATCTTCCACATCCCAACCCCTCCCTCCCTCCCTCCCTCCCTCCCATGTGTAAAACATCTAAATAAGTCAGTATACCCCTTCCTAACCCCGCCTCTGTCTGATGGTCCATTGGGATTGGTCAGACCCGTCAGACACCAGCGGGACTGGAAAGAATCCAGTAAGAGAGGTCCCTATTGGCCGGCTGGTACACAGGGGTGTATTGTTGCCCTGGTACCCTGGTCTGTGGTTAGGGGGGCTAGCTGGCTGGCTGTGTTCTGTTCGCCCCTCATCTCTGGACCGGGCCCTCGCTGACAGATGGGATGTTGTTATAGCTGCATCCTGTTTTCAGAGCTGGGGGACCAGCCAATGCCGTTCCAGTACCCCGGTGGCTCCCAGTAAATGAGTGGCTAGTAGCCACTTGACTAACCAGCTACATGACTGACTAGCCCTGTATGCAACATGATACACTGGTACAGAGCATTATCCCTGTATGCCAACATGATACACTGGTACAGAGCATTATCCCTGTATGCCAACATGATACACTGGTACAGAGCATTAGCCCTGTATGCCAACATGATACACTGGTACAGAGCATTAGCCCTGTATGCCAACATGATACACTGGTACAGAGCATTATCCCTGTATGCAACATGATACACTGGTACAGAGCATTATCCCTGTATGCAACATGATACACTGGTACAGAGCATTAGCCCTGTATGCCAACATGATACACTGGTACAGAGCATTAGCCCTGTATGCCAACATGATACACTGGTACAGAGCATTAGCCCTGTATGCCAACATGATACACTGGTACAGAGCATTAGCCCTGTATGCCAACATGATACACTGGTACAGAGTATTAGCCCTGTATGCCAACATGATACACTGGTACAGAGCATTAACCCTGTATGCCAACATGATACACTGGTACAGAGCATTAGCCCTGTATGCCAACATGATACACTGGTACAGAGCATTAGCCCTGTATGCCAACATGATACACTGGTACAGAGCATTAGCCCTGTATGCCAACATGATACACTGGTACAGAGCATTAGCCCTGTATGCCAACATGATACACTGGTACAGAGTATTAGCCCTGTATGCCAACATGATACACTGGTACAGAGCATTAACCCTGTATGCCAACATGATACACTGGTACAGAGCATTAGCCCTGTATGCCAACATGATACACTGGTACAGAGCATTAGCCCTGTATGCCAACATGATACACAGGTACAGAGCATTAGCCCTGTATGCCAACATGATACACAGGTACAGAGCATTAGCCCTGTATGCCAACATGATACACTGGTACAGAGCATTAGTCATGAGTACTTACACCTGCATTGACTACCTAGCTAGCCCATCTTAGCATTCCATTCACCAACTACCCCCTTCACTGACCTGCGACTGTGGCAAGAGGAGAGCTGAACTGGGAAATGCCTCCAGGGTCAAGGCTATTAACATTATGTTGATTTGGTGGGTCAGCAGAAAATGAAGAGAGCAGTCCCAGCCCACATATGTGTGTGAACCACTGAGCTACAGAAGTCCACCTGCACCGAATCAATCCATCAACCAAGATCAACCATCACGCCGCCTTGTCACCACACCCACACACACTTAGTGTCTGACTGCCAGAGTCCTTCCCTTTACCCTGTCACCATACACACACCAGCTGTGGCTCTCACTGGTGTGTGTTCCCCAGCCGACACACACACAAAGGAAGGGGAACTTGCCACTCAGCACTCTGTTAATGAGTCATTAACATGAAACAAATGTGGCAATGTCTGCTAACAGAAGGCAAGGAATCTAATGTGTCCATCCTAGATTATGCAGTATGGTTCTTTTAGTGTGACTGACACACACACACACACACACACACCAGGGTTTCTGTTAGGAAAATGTGGCGCCGGACATTTGACCGGCAGCATTTTCATTTACCGGACATTTGAGAAATTTACCAGACCCATATGATTAGGGCGTCCACCCACAGTGCTCAGAATGACAGAAATCCCATTTAGATGATGGTCATTCATATTAACAGAAGTGGAGGGTGCAACGATGAACGATGTGCGGTCCTTCCAAATTATCATGTGCACTTTGAAGATGTTAGAATAACTGTCCACATTGAACTTTTCCTCAGCCAACAAGACAAGTAACGAACAGCAAAATCACTAGCCAATTTCAATCTACTATCCCCCATAGTAGAAAGGTTTACCTATTCTATTGGTCAGCTTGTTGAGAAAGAAATGGCCTATTCCAAACAGTTGTGGGACAATAGATCCCAAATTCATACAACCAGTAAGCCTAGGATACATTCAAAAGGTTTAAAAGTGATGAGTCAGATGCAACAGATCAGAACATTTTAAAATGTTGATCAACTATTAGTTCTTCACAATATAAGCGCAGCAATGAGCACAAGGCAGTAAGCTACGCGCGAATGTTTGTCATCAAAAGGGCAGCTGCCCCTGCGAGCGGTTTCATGTGGCAGAGACGAAAATATCAGTTGGGAATTTAGAAAGAGGGGAGATCTAATATGCAACAACTAGCATGGGTTGCTAATATGACTAGGATTGTGCCTTTGGCTACTGGACAATGAAAGAAAGTTGATATTAAATAATTGCCTCCACGAATATGGTCTGATTTCAGCTAGGCTACTTGGAAGCAAGGTAAGACTTGCCTCACAATACATAGTAAACTGTTCAGGCTTCAAACAATTAAGTTTATGTTTTCAAAATGCATACTGCCTCCAGCTCATCGCAAAGTGGGGTGTGACGCGCTGATGAGGCCTGCCTTCCGTTGCCGATGCATTTACTGTTTGAGATGCTGCAGCAGCAGCAGCTCTCCTGCTGTCTGACAGATTGTCCGCTCAAAGGCTCTGTATGCTGTACACAAGAGAGAGCAAGAGAGAGAGATGTAGGGAGAGCTCTGGAGAAGAGAGACGTAGGGAGAGCTCTGGAGGAGAGAGACGTAGGGAGAGCTCTGGAGGAGAGAGACGTAGGGAGAGCTCTGGAGGAGAGAGACGTAGGGAGAGCTCTGGAGGAGAGAGACGTAGGGAGAGCTCTGGAGGAGAGAGACGTAGGGAGAGCTCTGGAGGAGAGAGATGTAGGGAGAGCTCTGGAGGATAGAGACATAGGGAGAGCTCTGGAGGAGAGAGAAGTAGGGAGAGCTCTGGAGGAGAGAGACGGAGGGAGAGCTCTGGAGGAGAGAGATGTAGGGAGAGCTCTGGAGGAGAGAGATGTAGGGAGAGCTCTGGAGGAGATAGATGTAGGGAGAGCTCTGGAGGAGAGAGCGTTGGAGGAAAGAGAGATGTGAGGAAGACTGCATACAAGGCAGAGAAGAGTAAGAGAGAGCGAGAGAGACCCCAGCAGCAGCAGCAGCTACTGGCTCCTGTTCTACAGCTGAACATGTGTAACCAATAAAGAGAGTGACAGAGCTGTGCTCTCTCTGTGACATGCTGCAGACACAGGCTTTACACAGAGATGTCAGCACCACATTCCTCAACATGAGAGAGAAGAGAGGGACAGAGGAAGAGAGAGTGGCACACAGCCAAGAACAGGCTTCATTCATACTGAGAGAGAGAGAGAGAGAGATGGTGCAGAAAGAGAGAGAGAGAGAGAGAGAGAGATGGGGGAGAGAGAGATGGGAGAGAGAGAGAGAGAGAGAGAGAGAGAGAGAGATGGGGGAGAGAGGAGGAGGTAGAGAAAGAGAAGTAGAAAGACAGCCTCTATATCCCCTGTAAGGAGATAGAGAGGAAGAGGAAAGAGGAAGAAAGAGGGAAAGAGGAAAAACAGGATGCTGAGATGCTCATGGCCCAGTGGTCCGTCTCCCAGAGAGATCTACAGACTTCATTCCTCCTCCTCCTTCCCTCCCTCCCTCCCTCTCTCTACCTCCCTCCCTACCTCGTTCTGCGCAAAATAGAGCTGCAGGAGCGAGAGAGAGAAAAGAAATTGAAGCTTCACACAGCTCTTAAACTCCACTCAGAGGTACTGGCTCTCTACCAGGAGTTTATTTTCCTCCTCTCCTCTCCTCTCCTCTCCTCTCCTCTCCTCTCCTCTCCTATTCTTCTCCTCTCCTCTCCTCTCCTATTCTTCTCCTCCTCTCCTCTCCTTATTTTCAGGCCTCTTCACATGTTCAGTGTGTGAGTCAGTGAGGTGGTGGAGAGAGCAGACCAGACCACATAGCCAGACAAAGGTTCAATAAGACATCATGGTAGCTGAAACCAAAAGGAAACAGGCTGTAAAAGGTCAAGAGTCATTGGTCTGCCCTCCTACATACAGGCTGAAATATTCACCACCTGAAACACCCCATTTTACACACCCAGCCAAACACACCCAGCTGCTCTTTGTGGAATTCCAATGGAAACACCAGCATAGTATAGGTACAAACACAAGTGTAGTTGCTGTCTGTCGGTAGGGAATAGAACTCATTTATTTGGGCTTTTATTGCTCATGACAGATTTCAGGTCAGAGTTGCGTTCAAAAGCATCCATCCATGTATGTTTAAACGTCTGTTTTATGGACCGGTTCAGTTGTACCTCGGCCAGAGACATGTATAAAACCGGCTGCACGCACATGCAGACGCACACACACACACACACACACACACACACACACACTCTGTTTCTATAATTTATTCTTCAGCCAGGTCAATGAGAAACACAGCCAGAGGACCTCAACGTGAGGTGAAGTCAGAGAGAGCAGGGAGATAACAGACAGTCTATGGCCTCCTCCTCTCCCATATGGTTGTTGGTCAGCCATTACTGTTCTCATGGGTTGTGGTGGATCCTGTCTGTCTATGGTGCTGTTCTGTTTAACTCAGCCTTTACCAGCCTTACCTTACCACCAGAGATACTGTCTGTTTAACCTCAGCCTTACCTTACTACCAAAGATACTGTCTGTTTAACCTCAGCCTTACCTTACCACCAGAGATACTGTCTGTTTAACCTCAGCCTTACCTTACCACCAGAGATACTGTCTGTTTAACCTCAGCCTTACCTTACTACCAGAGATACTGTCTGTTTAACCTCAGCCTTACCTTACTACCAGAGCAACTATCTGTTTAACCTCAGCCTTACCTTACTACCAGAGATACTGTCTGTTTAACCTCAGCCTTACCTTACTACCAGAGATACTATCTGTTTAACCTCAGCCTTACCTTACTACCAGAGATACTGTCTGTTTAACCTCAGCCTTACCTTACTATCAGAGATACTGTCTGTTTAACCTCAGCCTTACCTTACTACGAGAGATACTGTCTGTTTAACCTCAGCCTTACCTTACTACCAGAGATACTGTCTGTTTAACCTCAGCCTTACCTTACTATCAGAGATACTATCTGTTTAACCTCAGCCTTACCTTACTACCAGAGATACTGTCTGTTTAACCTCAGCCTTACCTTACTACCAGAGATACTGTCTGTTTAACCTCAGCCTTACCTTACCACCAGAGATACTGTCTGTTTAACCTCAGCCTTACCTTACTACCAGAGATACTGTCTGTTTAACCTCAGCCTTACCTTACCACCAGAGATACTGTCTGTTTAACCTCAGCCTTACCTTACCACCAGAGATACTGTCTGTTTAACCTCAGCCTTACCTTACTACCAGAGATACTGTCTGTTTAACCTCAGCCTTACCTTACTACCAGAGATACTGTCTGTTTAACCTCAGCCTTACTACCAGAGATACTGTCTGTTTAACCTCAGCCTTACCTTACCACCAGAGATACTGTCTGTTTAACCTCAGCCTTACCTTACTACCAGAGATACTGTCTGTTTAACCTCAGCCTTACCTTACCACCAGAGATACTGTCTGTTTAACCTCAGCCTTACCTTACCACCAGAGATACTGTCTGTTTAACCTCAGCCTTACCTTACTACCAGAGATACTGTCTGTTTAACCTCAGCCTTACCTTACTACCAGAGACAATATGTCTGTTTAAACTCAGAGAGACAGAGAGAAGAGAGAGAAAAAGAAAGAGCGAGAGAGAGAGTGATAGAGAGTGAGAGAGTGAGAGAGAGAGAGAGAGAGATAGAGAGAGAGAGAGAGAGAGAGATAGAGAGAGAGAGAGAGCGATAGAGAGAGAGCAGGAGAAGCCCATAAGAGACTATTCCAACATAGAGAGTAGCAGAGGGATTGTTCAGGCCACTGCTCTATTACCTTGCTCTGATTGAGTCTGCAGTATGATGGGAATTACAGGACCACTAAGCCTATTAGCTATCAGATAGAGAACACCATCCGACTGCATGCACCAGCCAGCCAGCCAACCACACAGAGGAAAGTTTAGCAGAGCTGGGATGGAGTGGATTGGACTGGAGTGAAGTGGGTAAGCCTGGACTGGGCTGGACGGGGCTAGCCTGGGCTGGGTTGGACTAGGCTGGGCTAGCCTGTGCTGAATTGGACTGGGCTGGAATAGCCTAAAGTGGGTTGGACTGGGCTGGAATAGCCTGGAGTGGGTTGGACTGGGCTGGAATAGCCTGGAGTGGGTTGGACTGGGCTGGAATAGCCTGGGCTGGATTGGACTGGGCTGGACTGGGTTGGACTGGAGTGGGCTGGGTAAGCCACAGTTTGGCCAAGTCCCAGTGTTTTGATTAAGGGACAACAACAGAATGGTTAAGAGACAAACGGCTTGCAGCTAGCATAATGTTTATTTCACTATTGTTTATCATCTATTTCACTTGCTTTGGCAACGTAAACATTTTTCCATGCCAATAAAGCCCTTAAATTGAGTTGAAATTGAGAGAGAGAGAGAGCGAGAGAAAGGAAGTGGAGAGAGCGAGAGAAAGGAAGTGGAGAGAGAGAGAGAGAAAGGAAGTAGAGAGAGAGAGAGAGAAAGGAAGTAGAGAGAGAGAGAGAGAGAGAGAGAGAGAAAGGAAGTAGAGAGAGAGAGAGAAAGAGAAAGGAAGTAGAGAGAGAGAGAAAGGAAGTAGAGAGAGAGAGAGAGAGAGAGCGAGAGAGGGAGAGAAGGAAGCAATTCCTAAACCTTCCATAACAAAGCCATCACCTACAGAGAGATGAACCTGGATAAGAGTCCCCTAAGTAAGCTGGTCCTGGGGCTCTGTTCACAAACAGACCCCACAGAGCCCCAGGACAACAACAACACAATTAGACCCAACCAAATCATGAGAAAACAAAAAGAGAGTTATTTGACACATTGGAAAGAATTAACAAAAAAACTGCGCAAACTAGAATGCTATTTGGCCCTAAACAGAGAGTACACAGTGGCAGAATATCTGACCACTGTGACTGACCCAAAATTAAGGAAAGCTTTGACTATGTACAGACTTAGTGAGCATAGCCTTGCTATTGAGAAAGGCCGCCGTAGGCAGACCTGGCTCTCAAGAGAAGACAGGCTATGTGCACACTGCCCACAAAATGAGGTGGAAACGGAGCTGCCACAGTGTGCAAGCACAGCAGCAACATTTGTGACCTGTTGCACAAGGGCAACCAGTGAAGAACAAACACCATTACAAATACAACCCATATTTATGTTTATTTTGGAGGGAGGGAGGGAGGGAAAGAGAGAGATAAAAGCTGTCTCAGACAAACAGAACAGAACAGAGAGATCCTAGATTGTGTCTTGGCACAGTTAGCCTTTAAATCTTTGCAAGGATCCCCTCAGGTAGAAAGTAGTGTAAAATAACCATGAAACTATCTAACAGCCTGAAGCCCGCAGAAACAGACACTGCTTTCATGATGGGGTCAATGAGCGTAGAGAATGACAGAACCAAACAACTACAAAGTGGTAGCCTAAATATAGGACTAGTCACGCCATATAAAGCACCTTTCTAAATGTCCCCTCAACAACCTTTGTTAAAGCTACTGACGGGTGAGACAGAGCAGTCGCAGTGTGGATTGGAGAAGGACATCACCACACTGACAGAAAGGGAGAGGAATAACATGAGAACAATGACAGGAAACAGGCACAGCAGGAGAGAGAAAGAGAGAGGGAGAGGGAGGGAGAGAGAGGGGGAGGGAGAGAGAGAGAGGGAGAGAGAGAGAGAGAGAGAGAGCGAGAGCGAGAGCGAGAGCGAGAGCGAGAGCGAGAGCGAGAGCGAGAGCGAGCGAGAGCGAGAGCGAGAGAGAGAGAGAGAGAGAGAGAGGGAGGGAGAGAGAGAGAGAGGGAGAGAGAGAGAGGGAGGGAGAGAGAGAGAGCTGGAGGGAGAGAGAGAGAGGGAGAGAGAGAGAGAGGAAGAACTTGGCAGCCCTCCAATCCAAGCTAGCTGACTGACAAAGCCACACTTGCGGGTGGCCACTGCGTCTCTCACAGACAGCGACTGCGGTTGTGAAAACGCAACACGCTGGCGCTAAACAATGGAGGGCAGTGCCCTGGAGTGTGCCACTGCCACACACACACATACAAACAGTGTGTGCCACGGCTGGCTACCGCAGGGCGAAACAACAGGGTAGGCAGGCGGCTGTAGGGTGCCCACTGGCACTTGCCCGTGCCAACCACAGTGGTGACCAGACCACATTGTGCCCTCATTTGACCTTGATGACCTGGTTCTAGAGCATTAGAATGAATCCTTTGAAAGGACTAGACCTATGCTAGTAATTAGAATGGATGCTTTGAAAGGACTATCCCTATGATAGGAATCTGGCAGTGTTCCAGTCTAAATAACCCTAGGGCTGGTCATTATTGACAGCAGAACTGGTTCTTGCTCAACACCTGTATGTTATTATACAGTCCAGTGTAGCTCAGTTGGTAGAGCATGGCGTTTGCAACGCCAGAGTTGTGGGTTCGTTTCCCATGGGGGACCAGTATGAGAAAAAAAAATATATGCACTCACTAACTGTAAGTGGCTCTGGATAAGAGCGTCTGCTAAATGACTAAAATGTAAATGTAAAATGTAAATTAAGGAACTCAAACAAGGTGGAGGCATTTGACTGACAAGGTGCCAGCATGGCGACAGAATGAAGAGTGAAATGAGATGTGTCACAGCAAAGATAAACAACATCCCTCCTTTGTCTGAATGACAACAGAGCAGAATCCTCAGTGATGTCGACAAGCATTCTGAGAATACAATGTGACTGAATGGAATTCCGCCAGCGTCAGTTTGTTGTAAACTATTTCTACATCAGTCAGGTAAAGAGCAACTCATGTCTTTCAAGTTCAGGTTCCCATTAGGTTAGACCAGGGTTAGACCATTAGGTTAGAGCATTAGGTTAGACCATTAGGTTAGAGCATTAGGTTTGACCATTAGGTTAGACCATTAGGTTAGAGCATTAGGGTTAGACTATTAGGTTAGACCATTAGGCTAGACCAGGGTTAGACCATTAGGCTAGACCAGGGTTAGACCATTAGGCTAGACCAGGGTTAGACCATTAGGCTAGACCATTAGGTTAGACCAGGGTTAGACCATTAGGCTAGACCAGGGTTAGACCATTAGGCTAGACCAGGGTTAGACCATTAGGTTAGAGCAGGGTTAGACCATTAGGTTAGAGCATTAGGGTTAGACCATTAGGGTTAGACCATTAGGTTAGACCATTAGGTTAGACCATTAGGTTTGACCATTAGGTTTGACCAGGGTTAGACCATTAGGCTAGACCAGGGTTAGACCATTAGGTTAGACCAGGGTTAGACCATTAGGCTAGACCAGGGTTAGACCATTAGGCTAGACCAGGGTTAGACCATTAGGTTAGACCAGGGTTAGACCATTAGGCTAGACCAGGGTTAGACCATTAGGCTAGACCAGGGTTAGACCATTAGGCTAGACCAGGGTTAGACCATTAGGCTAGACCAGGGTTAGACCATTAGGCTAGACCAGGGTTAGACCATTAGGCTAGACCATTAGGTTAGACCAGGGTTAGACCATTAGGCTAGACCAGGGTTAGACCATTAGGTTAGAGCAGGGTTAGACCATTAGGTTAGAGCATTAGGGTTAGACCATTAGGGTTAGACCATTAGGTTAGACCATTAGGTTAGACCATTAGGTTTGACCATTAGGTTTGACCAGGGTTAGACCATTAGGCTAGACCAGGGTTAGACCATTAGGTTAGACCAGGGTTAGACCATTAGGCTAGACCAGGGTTAGACCATTAGGTTAGAACATCCCTTTAGCCATGTGGTACACAGTACTAAGGGAGAAGCAGTATGCGCACACACCTCTCTTTAAAGACACACACACACACCTCTCTCTTTAAGGACACACACCTCTCTCTCTAAGGACACACACCTCTCTCTTTAAGGACACACACACACACACCTCTCTCTTTAAGGACACACACACACCTCTCTCTTTAAGGACACACACACACCTCTATCTTTAAGGACACACACACACCTCTCTTTAAAGACACACACCTCTCTCTTTAAAGACCCACACACACCTCTCTCTTTAAGGACACACACCTCTCTCTTTAAAGACCCACATCTCTCTCTTTAAAGACACACACCTCTCTCTTTAAAGACACACACACACCTCTCTCTTTAAGGACACACACCTCTCTCTCTAAAGACACACACCTCTCTAAGGACACACCTCTCTCTCTAAGGACACACCTCTCTCTCTAAGGACACACACCTCTCTCTTTAAAGACACACACCTCTCTCTCTAAGGACACACACTCTCTCTCTAAGGACACACACCTCTCTCTTTAAGGACACACACCTCTCTCTTTAAGGACACACACCTCTCTCTTTAAGACACACACACACCTCTATTTAAGGACACACACCTCTCTCTTTAAGGACACACACCTCTCTCTTTAAGGACACACACATTTCTCTTTAAGGACACACCTCTCTCTTTAAGGACACACACCTCTCTCTTTAAGACACACACACACCTCTCTCTTTAAGGACACACACCTCTCTCTTTAAGACACACACACACCTCTCTCTTTAAGGACACACACCTCTCTTTAAACACACACCTCTCTCTTTAAGGACACACACCTCTCTCTAAGGACACACACCTCTCTCTCTAAGGACACACACCTCTCTCTCTAAGGACACACACCTCTCTCTCTAAGGACACACACCTCTCTCTCTAAGGACACACACCTCTCTCTCTAAGGACACACACCTCTCTCTTTAAGGACACACACCTCTCTCTTTAAGGACACACACCTCTCTCTTTAAGGACACACACATTTCTCTTTAAGGACACACACCTCTCTCTTTAAGGACACACACCTCTCTCTTTAAGACACACACACACATTTCTCTTTAAGGACACACACCTCTCTTTAAAGACACACACCTCTCTCTTTAAGGACAAACAACTCTCTCTTTAAGGACACACACCTCTCTCTTTAAGGACACACACCTCTCTCTTTAAGGACACATACCTCTCTCTTTAAGGACACATACCTCTCTCTTTAAGGACACACACCTCTCTCTTTAAGGACACACACCTCTCTCTTTAAGGACACACATCTCTCTCTTTAAGGACACACACCTCTCTCTTTAAGGACACACACCTCTCTCTCTAAGGACACACACCTCTCTCTTTAAGGACACACACCTCTCTCTTTAAGGACACACACATCTCTCTTTAAGACACACACACACACCTCTCTTTAAGACACACACACACCTCTCTCTTTAAGACACACACACACCTCTCTCTTTAAGACACACACACACCTCTCTCTTTAAGACACACACACACCTCTCTCTTTAAGGACACACACCTCTCTTTAAACACACACCTCTCTTTAAACACACACCTCTCTCTCTTTAAGGACACACACCTCTCTCTTTAAGGACACACACCTCTCTCTCTAAGGACACACACCTCTCTCTCTAAGGACACACACCTCTCTCTTTAAAGACACACACCTCTCTCTTTAAAGACACACACCTCTCTCTCTAAGGACACACACCTCTCTCTCTAAGGACACACACCTCTCTCTTTTAAGGACACACACACCTCTCTCTTTAAGGACACACACACCTCTCTCTTTAAGGACACACACACCTCTCTCTTTAAGGACACACACACCTCTCTCTTTAAGGACACACACACCTCTCTCTTTAAGGACACACACCTCTCTCTTTAAGGACACACACCTCTCTCTTTAAGGACACACACCTCTCTCTTTAAGGACACACACCTCTCTCTTTAAGGACACACACCTCTCTCTTTAAGGACACACACCTCTCTCTTTAAGGACACACATCTCTCTCTTTAAGGACACACACCTCTCTCTTTAAGGACACACACCTCTCTCTCTAAGGACACACACCTCTCTCTCTAAGGACACACACCTCTCTCTCTAAGGACACACACCTCTCTCTCTAAGGACACACACCTCTCTCTCTAAGGACACACACCTCTCTCTCTAAGGACACACACCTCTCTCTTTAAGGACACACACACACCTCTCGCTCTCTCATGAGGTGTTTTGTCTGTTTTGTCCCAGTTTGAACCCCTCCTGTCCTAACAGGAGGAGCTATTCAGGTTTAAAACCCTATCATGCTGTTTGGGCACGAGAACACACCCACCCTGGGCCCTGTCTGAAGAGCTCTTTACACAGAGAGCCACACACAGGGGCCTAATGGACTAATGATACTATTGTCTTAGTCAGTAGCACGCCCACAGGCACTCCAAACACACACAGGCACTCTATACACACACACACACACACACACACACACACACCCAAAGAGAACAAACAGGGTGGAGGTGACACACTTGGTGGGTGGAGCCAAACTAACCGTTCATCCCCTGAGGGTATTGGAGACAGGCAGCGTAGTGTGTGTGTGTGTGTGTGTGTCACGCTAATGGGACTTCATGCGAGACTGAGGGTGACAGATCAGCCAAGCATTCCCACATCGGTCATATGTGACATCATAATGTAATGCCCTTCGCCCTTCACAGCGTTATTCTAGCCATCGCTCCCCTTCTCTTTCTCTCCCTCTGACCTCCTGCCGTTCTCCTTTCACCACACAGTCATTACAGATGGATAAAGCTGTTGCACAGCTAAAGACCAGCTTATTTCCTAGATAAGATATGGCTGCATATGTAAAGCGTCTTTAACCGGTATGGCTGTAGCCGTCTTTAACCGGTATGGCTGTAGCTGTCTTTAACCGGTATGGCTGTAGCCGTCTATAACCCGTATGGCTGTAGCTGTCTTTAACCGGTATGGCTGTAGCCGTCTTTAACCCGTATGGCTGTAGCTGTCTTTAACCGGTATGGCTGTAGCCGTCTTTAACCCGTATGGCTGTAGCCGTCTTTAACCGGTATGGCTGTAGCTGTCTTTAACCGGTATGGCTGTAGCTGTCTTTAACCGGTATGGCTGTAGCCGTCTATAACCCGTATGGCTGTAGCCGTCTTTAACCCGTATGGCTGTAGCCGTCTTTAACCGGTATGGCTGTAGCCGTCTTTAACCCGTATGGCTGTAGCCGTCTTTAACCTGTATGGCTGTAGCTGTCTTTAACCGGTATGGCTGTAGCCGTCTTTAACCCGTATGGCTGTAGCCGTCTATAACCCGTATGGCTGTAGCTGTCTTTAACCGGTATGGCTGTAGCCGTCTTTAACCCGTATGGCTGTAGCCGTCTATAACCCGTATGGCTGTAGCTGTCTTTAACCGGTATGGCTGTAGCCGTCTTTAACCCGTATGGCTGTAGCCGTCTTTAACCGGTATGGCTGTAGCTGTCTTTAACCGGTATGGCTGTAGCCGTCTTTAACCCGTATGGCTGTAGCCGTCTATAACCCGTATGGCTGTAGCTGTCTTTAACCGGTATGGCTGTAGCCGTCTATAACCCGTATGGCTGTAGCCGTCTTTAACCCGTATGGCTGTAGCTGTCTATAACCGGTATGGCTGTAGCCGTCTTTAACCGGTATGGCTGTAGCCGTCTTTAACCGGTATGGCTGTAGCCGTCTTTAACCGGTATGGCTGTAGCCGTCTTTAACCGGTATGGCTGTAGCCGTCTTTAACCGGTATGGCTGTAGCCGTCTTTAACCGGTATGGCTGTAGCCGTCTATAACCGGTATGGCTGTAGCCGTCTTTAACCGGTATGGCTGTAGCCGTCTTTAACCGGTATGGCTGTAGCCGTCTTTAACCGGTATGGCTGTAGCCGTCTTTAACCGGTATGGCTGTAGCTGTCTTTAACCGGTATGGCTGTAGCCGTCTATAACCCGTATGGCTGTAGCTGTCTTTAACCGGTATGGCTGTAGCCGTCTTTAACCGGTATGGCTGTAGCCGTCTATAACCCGTATGGCTGTAGCTGTCTTTAACCGGTATGGCTGTAGCCGTCTATAACCGGTTTGGCTGTAGCTGTCTTTAACCGGTATGGCTGTAGCCGTCTATAACCCGTATGGCTGTAGCCGTCTTTAACCGGTATGGCTGTAGCCGTCTATAACCGGTATGGCTGTAGCCGTCTATAACCGGTATGGCTGTAGCCGTCTTTAACCGGTATGGCTGTAGCCGTCTATAACCGGTATGGCTGTAGCCGTCTTTAACCGGTATGGCTGTAGCCGTCTTTAACCGGTATGGCTGTAGCTGTCTATAACCGGTATGGCTGTAGCCGTCTTTAACCCGTATGGCTGTAGCCGTCTTTAACCGGTATGGCTGTAGCCGTCTTTAACCGGTATGGCTGTAGCTGTCTTTAACCGGTATGGCTGTAGCCGTCTTTAACCGGTATGGCTGTAGCCGTCTTTAACCGGTATGGCTGTAGCCGTCTTTAACCGGTATGGCTGTAGCCGTCTTTAACCGGTATGGCTGTAGCCGTCTTTAACCCGTATGGCTGTAGCCGTCTTTAACCCGTATGGCTGTAGCCGTCTTTAACCGGTATGGCTGTAGCCGTCTTTGTTTCCTTTATTCTTCATAACAGTTCTAAATGAATGGGAAAAAGCAGGAAGTGAAAAGGTGTGTGCAGCACTGTGGTGAGCAGATGTTTCCACGCCGCTGTGACATGGTGTGTGTGTATAAAAGCTCTGCTACCCGACATTATACATCGGGTTAGGGCCGGGTAGGGCCTGTTTCTTCATCAATAACTAGGGGACGGGCAGGGCCCGGGAATCACTAAATTGGTCACTAACATTTTGAAGCAGAGCCATTTGCTTGTGCTCTGCTGCGCAGTACATATCATGGTGACAGAAGTACTTCAAGCTCATCAAATATAATAAATAATACTTTTCCTTGAGTTTTGTCAGAGTTTATAGTGACGAAAGGTTTACAGCTAACTGCCCTCGGTCTCGTCATTGAGCAGAACAGCAAGCCGAGGCGTTGCTATGGATACTAACAAGCAGAGCCATGCACAGAGCGCATGCAGAGCGAGCAGCGCAGGGAGCGAGGGACAGACAGAAGAGCAGCTAATGGATCCAAACGGAGGAAGTTCTTTCTGATTTAGGGTTCGGGCAGGGCAGGGCCGGGTAGGGTAGGGCCTGAATGTTGGGGGCATGGCTATGGCTTCAAATTCATGCCCGTGCAGGGCTCTAGCGTGTCAGCTCATATGAACCAGTCGTACGGGTTACACACACTGATAAACAGAACTGTAGATGGGTGTAGATAACTACATTTAGCCATAACTGTAGGCCTACATCTGAATAGCGTGATTATACATACAAACACTATTCTAGGCCTATTGACTGACAGTGCCTCCCAACACTAGTCAAACAGCATCTTGGCAGATGAGTAATGTCAGCAGCACAGGGTGCGTGGTGCTGGGTAGAGTATGGCTTGCTGTGCGTACACACTGTTGAGTGTCTTAATACAGATCTCAGATACAATACAATGTCTGTGTTAGCTGATGTAGGTTGAGCAAACATCTAGCTGCACTGGTTTGTAAACTGAGGTGGACATGGATCTAGTGTTACGTACAGTTGGTGCAATATCACTACTTGTATCCATCCAGGCATGTCAGTCTCATGAGCAACTAGCCAGCCAGCCACTTCAGGCACCAGTCTCTCTAGCACCTCTGACACCACTCTCTCCATCACATCTGACACCCTACCCCCTTCTGACACCAGTCTCTCCATCACATCTGACACCCTACCCCCTTCTGACACCAGTCTCTCTATCACATCTGAAACCCTACCCCCTCTGACACCAGTCTCTCTATCACCTCTGAAACCCTACCCTCTCAGACACCAGTCTCTCCATCACATCTGACACCCTACCCTCTCTGACACCAGTCTCTCTATCACCTCTGAAACCATACCCCTTCTGACACCAGTCTCTCTATCACCTCTGAAACCCTACCCTCTCTGACACCAGTCTCTCCATCACCTCTGAAACCCTACCCTCTCTGACACCAGTCTCTCCATCACCTCTGACACCCTACCCTCTCTGACACCAGTCTCTCCATCACCTCTGACACCCTACCCTCTCTGACACCAGTCTCTCTATCACCTCTGACACCCTACCCTCTCTGACACCAGTCTCTCTATCACCTCTGAAACCCTACCCTCTCTGACACCAGTCTCTCCATCACCTCTGACACCCTACCCTCTCGGACACCAGTCTCTCTATCACCTCTGAAACCCTACCCTCTCTGACACCAGTCTCTCTATCACCTCTGACACCCTACCCTCTCTGCCACCAGTCTCTCTATCACCTCTGAAACCCTACCCTCTCTGCCACCAGTCTCTCTATCACCTCTGAAACCCTACCCTCTCTGACACCAGTCTCTCTATCACCTCTGACACCCTACCCTCTCTGCCACCAGTCTCACTATCACCTCTGACACCCTACCCTCTCTGACACCAGTCTCTCTATCACCTCTGAAACCCTACCCTCTCTGACACCAGTCTCTCGGTCTCAGTGAAACACTCCAGGCTGTGAGCCACCTCCTCTGGGCTCAATGGTGTTCATTAGCCCTGTGCTGCAGCCTTTGTCCCCTAGTCCTGCAGCCGGCAGCCAGCCCTATTGTACAGCGCACAATGGCAAGGCAAACAGAAGATTAGACCTGCTTCAGGAGTCACAGACGGAAGAGTGGGATGAGGGGAAGAGAGGAGAGGGGGAGGGGGAGGGGGAGAGAGGGGAGGGGAGAGAGGGTTTAAGGGTCTATCCCAGCCTGCTAAGCTCTCCTGATTCCAACGAGAGCTGTAAGTTCACACACACCCACAAGAGAGGAAAGAGTCACAGGTCAGTGACCAGGCTCTCAAGGATCAGTAGAACATCTGGCAGAAGAAACCACGGTTCTGTTCTCTTGCTAAGACAGGACTAATCAATAGGAGGGAAGGAGGGAGAGCAGAGAGGAAGCTTCCTTCTAGAAAGCAGCCAATGCCAGGAGGCGTTTTAATAAAGCCCACAGTCATCAATCAAAGCCATGAGTGCTGTCCTCCTCTCCTCTCCTCTCTCCCTGGCTGCTGGGGAAATGGCAGGAACACCATCATTAGTTCATCTGTCAGTGTTACAGAGAAAGCTGCCCCCCCCAACCCCTCTCCTGAATAGAACAGCCAGAGGGGGGAAGTTAGTGGGCCAGGAAGCCGGAGACAGGATCCAAATTGAACTGTGATGGTGGTGACACAAAGACACTGGGTTTTCATTGGCCAAGAAACTCCAAAAGAGGCCGTTGTATTGTTCACTGACGAATCAGAAGATGAATTAGAATTTGAATTAGAATTTCCCCATCCTGAATTGAGTTCAAATGGATTTGACCCCCCAAACCGTGATCTTTTCAGAGACCTGCGATGGTTGTGAATTCAGCCATGTTTTCTGTTACAGCGTCTCAGGTTTACTAAAGCACAGTGGCCTGTGGCCTCAGCTGAACTGTGAGACCAAATGGAGCCTGGAGTTCCACACACACTTCCGTGCTGCCGGCTGCCCATCCATGTCAGGCGCCCGATTGGTCCCCAGGGTTCAGGAGAAGGACAGACTACACACAGTCACATGGTCTGGCTGGCTCTGCAGTGTTCAGGAACACACTTCTGCTTTCCAAAACAACAGGAGGCTGCATTGAGGACGTTGGGGAGACAGGCCAGTCTCCAGACCACATTTTCCCCATGGCTACTTAGTCATTAGGCTAACATTATGATATACATTATCATGTACATTATTCACCAGAGTCATTAGGCTAACATTATCCCAGTGTTTCCCCTAGGATTTTTTTCAGCAGCGGTGGCAAAGCTAGCGTAGGGGGGGTGGGCGTGGCCAACGGCGCGGTCCGGTCTCCGACCATAAATCTTAGAGGCAGTCGTCTTGGCCGCAGAAACAAAATGTTTAATTCCCTACGAACAGGAAGTACTGGTAGAGGATGGCTGTGACCTAGCTATAACCCTCTACCCTGTTAATTCCCTGCAATTCTACACATTTTGGCTGTGTTCTTATGCTATCTGAGTGACTCAAACATTATAACAAAACCAATGGGGGCCCCATGCCATGACATTTTTGGAATTTTAGATTCTCCCTGACTGTCTATTTTTTATTTAGCTAATTGTTAGTTCTCAAATATGATCTTATTTAAAAACACATAGCTCCATTATCTTTCCTCCCATACTTTACATCTGGTTTTAGTCGTTTAAGTTCACACTGAAAACATTTAACCGTCTCGATTTATTATTATTTATTTTCATATCTTTTGGAGTGGCGGCAACGATTTAGCAGCGGCGGCCCGCCCCTGCTAAATTCATTTTGGGGAAACACTTATCCTATATATTATCCACCGCCACCAGCGACCAGACCTGACCCCATTAATGTCACATTGGCTCAGATACATCATGGATTGTGTTATTGAGAAGGTCCCATTTTGTTTTGAGCTAGCTAGGGCATCAGAGCTGTAACAATGTCCTTGTAATATCCTTCAATGACTAGGCAAACACAATGTAGAAGTATTCACATAACAGTGGAAGAACAAGGCTGCATCCCTACAGACCTGTCCTTCTTAGAACACTAGCAGTTACATTCATGCCCGCCCCATAACCCCTCAGTAACCAGGCTACATCACTACCGTCACAGTGTCCTCCCCATAACCCCTCAGTAACCAGGCTACATCACTACCATCAGTGTCCTCCCCATAACCCCTCAGTAACCAGGCTACATCACTACCGTCACAGTGTCCTCCCCATAACCCCTCAGTAACCAGGCTACATCACTACCATCAGTGTCCTCCCCATAACCCCTCAGTAACCAGGCTACATCACTACCGTCACAGTGTCCTCCCCATAACCCCTCAGTAACCAGGCTACATCACTACCGTCACAGTGTCCTCCCCATAACCCCTCAGTAACCAGGCTACATCACTACCATCACAGTGTCCTCCCCATAACCCCTCAGTAACCAGGCTACATCACTACCATCAGTGTCCCATCCATAACCCCTCAGTAACAAGGCTACATCACTACCGTCAGTGTCCTCCCCATAACCCCTCAGTAACCAGGCTACATCACTACCGTCAGTGTCCTCCCCATAACCCCTCAGTAACAAGGCTACATCACTACCGTCAGTGTCCTCCCCATAACCCCTCAGTAACCAGGCTACATCACTACCGTCAGTGTCCTCCCCATAACCCCTCAGTAACAAGGCTACATCACTACCGTCAGTGTCCTCCCCATAACCCCTCAGTAACCAGCTAGGCCTAAATCATAAGCTGCATCACTGAGAAGGCCGAAGTGCCCATCTCTGCCAGCAAGCGCAGCCCGGTGTTGCACAAGACCCCACAAGGCAACAACAACACATGCAGTAAGCAGGGCTCCCTGAGGAGAGCAGCGAGCAGCAGCTGTCCTGGTCCAGCAGTGGAGGGCACCAGAGGTGAGAGAGACAATGGGCAAAGAGCGATGATGCCAGTCCGTGCCAATGTGCGTTATGCCCATCACCGTGACGGGCACAGAGAGCCACAGAGAGCGTCTGAAACGACTTACTGTACTGGAAAAGCCACTTGACAGAGTCAGTAGTAATGAGAGTGAGTGCTGAGAGAGAGAGCGAAATGTTAAACTTTAAGCATGAGAATGTGCAAGTGTGACTGTGTGCTTATATGTGACCAATGAAGACCATTCACAAGCGTACGTGCAAATGTAAGCTATTCACATGAAGGCATTCCTTCCAACTCTACTACTGAACCAACCCCATGTAGGCCATACTCGAATCCAGCGGTTGAGATTAGAGACAGAAGTTTGAGATGTCTCCTTCTGCCCGAGACGGACAGAGAAGCGACAGATAGATACAGAGACAGATGGACAGAGAGATGAGAGAGGCTCTTGTCTCGGTGGCTTTAGTGAACAGATGCAGACGGCTGTACGGGACTGGAGGAGAGGAGAAGAGTGGAGCGATCCATCCCTTCCTATCAGCTTTCCAAACACTTGGAGCGTTCCAAATTGGTCCTGGCACACCCAGGCTGCCTCCTACGCTTCACTATCAGAGTTCCCACCGGAATATGGGATACGATAACAGCAGCCCCCATCCCCCTCTCCTGTTGCCTCAATATGACACAGAGAGGAGTATCCAGATCCACAAAGCAACAGACGAGTAGAGAAACAGTGTTTTATCTGGATGTCTTGGGGAGTAGAGCGAATACAGGGAAGTTCCATCACAGGAGAATGGCTCCAATACTATAAGTGGCAATACAACCAATGCTGCTGCACACACACACACCTCTAGAGAGTAGAAGAAAAAACCCACATTCAAAAACTGCATTTGGCATTGACTACACGCTCTAGTAGGAGTAGACTGTTATGCAAAGTAGAAACTGAACATGGATCTGTTATCTCTGGCCCCAGTACTCCCTGTTCCAATCTAAAACAGGGTAGAGGGTTATAGCCATCCTCTACCAGTACTCCCTGTTCCTATCTAAAACAGGGTAGAGGGTTATAGCCATCCTCTACCAGTACTCCCTGTTCCTATCTAAAACAGGGTAGAGGGTTATAGCCATCCTCTACCAGTACTCCCTGTTCCTATCTAAAACAGGGTAGAGGGTTATAGCCATCCTCCTCCACCAGTACTCCCTGTTCCTATCTAAAACAGGGTAGAGGGTTATAGCCATCCTCTACCAGTACTCCCTGTTCCTATCTAAAACAGGGTAGAGGGTTATAGCCATCCTCTACCAGTACTCCCTGTTCCTATCTAAAACAGGGTAGAGGGTTATAGCCATCCTCTACCAGTACTCCCTGTTCCAATCTAAAACAGGGTAGAGGGTTATAGCCATCCTCTACCAGTACTCCCTGTTCCAATCTAAAACAGGGTAGAGGGTTATAGCCATCCTCTACCAGTACTCCCTGTTCCTATCTAAAACAGGGTAGAGGGTTATAGCCATCCTCTACCAGTACTCCCTGTTCCAATCTAAAACAGGGTAGAGGGTTATAGCCATCCTCTAGCAGTACTCCCTGTTCCAATCTAAAACAGGGTAGAGGGTTATAGCCATCCTCTACCAGTACTCCCTGTTCCAATCTAAAACAGGGTAGAGGGTTATAGCCATCCTCTACCAGTACTCCCTGTTCCAATCTAAAACAGGGTAGAGGGTTATAGCCATCCTCTACCAGTACTCCCTGTTCCTATCTAAAACAGGGTAGAGGGTTATAGCCATCCTCTACCAGTACTCCCTGTTCCTATCTAAAACAGGGTAGAGGGTTATAGCCATCCTCTACCAGTACTCCCTGTTCCTATCTAAAACAGGGTAGAGGGTTATAGCCATCCTCTACCAGTACTCCCTGTTCCAATCTAAAACAGGGTAGAGGGTTATAGCCATCCTCTACCAGTACTCCCTGTTCCAATCTAAAACAGGGTAGAGGGTTATAGCCATCCTCTACCAGTACTCCCTGTTCCTATCTAAAACAGGGTAGAGGGTTATAGCCATCCTCTAGCAGTACTCCCTGTTCCTATCTAAAACAGGGTAGAGGGTTATAGCCATCCTCTAGCAGTACTCCCTGTTCCTATCTAAAACAGGGTAGAGGGTTATAGCCATCCTCTAGCAGTCCTCCCTGTTCCTATCTAAAACAGGGTAGAGGGTTATAGCCATCCTCTACCAGTATTCCCTGTTCCAATCTAAAACAGGGTAGAGGGTTATAGACATCCTCTAGCAGTACTCCCTGTTCCAATCTAAAACAGGGTAGAGGGTTATAGCCATCCTCTAGCAGTACTCCCTGTTCCAATCTAAAACAGGGTAGAGGGTTATAGCCATCCTCTACCAGTACTCCCTGTTCCTATCTAAAACAGGGTAGAGGGTTATAGCCATCCTCTACCAGTATTCCCTGTTCCTATCTAAAACAGGGTAGAGGGTTATAGCCATCCTCTACCAGTACTCCCTGTTCCTATCTAAAACAGGGTAGAGGGTTATAGCCATCCTCTACCAGTACTCCCTGTTCCAATCTAAAACAGGGTAGAGGGTTATAGCCATCCTCTACCAGTACTCCCTGTTCCAATCTAAAACAGGGTAGAGGGTTATAGCCATCCTCTACCAGTATTCCCTGTTCCTATCTAAAACAGGGTAGAGGGTTATAGCCATCCTCTACCAGTACTCCCTGTTCCTATCTAAAGCAGGGTAGAGGGTTATAGCCATCCTCTACCAGTACTCCCTGTTCCAATCTAAAACAGGGTAGAGGGTTATAGCCATCCTCTACCAGTACTCCCTGTTCCAATCTAAAACAGGGTAGAGGGTTATAGCCATCCTCTACCAGTACTCCCTGTTCCAATCTAAAACAGGGTAGAGGGTTATAGCCATCCTCTACCAGTACTCCCTGTTCCAATCTAAAACAGGGTAGAGGGTTATAGCCATCCTCTACCAGTACTCCCTGTTCCTATCTAAAACAGGGTAGAGGGTTATAGCCATCCTCTACCAGTACTCCCTGTTCCAATCTAAAACAGGGTAGAGGGTTATAGCCATCCTCTACCAGTACTCCCTGTTCCAATCTAAAACAGGGTAGAGGGTTATAGCCATCCTCTACCAGTACTCCCTGTTCCTATCTAAAACAGGGTAGAGGGTTATAGCCATCCTCTACCAGTACTCCCTGTTCCTATCTAAAACAGGGTAGAGGGTTATAGCCATCCTCTACCAGTACTCCCTGTTCCAATCTAAAACAGGGTAGAGGGTTATAGCCATCCTCTACCAGTACTCCCTGTTCCAATCTAAAACAGGGTAGAGGGTTATAGCCATCCTCTACCAGTACTCCCTGTTCCAATCTAAAACAGGGTAGAGGGTTATAGCCATCCTCTACCAGTACTCCCTGTTCCAATCTAAAACAGGGTAGAGGGTTATAGCCATCCTCTACCAGTACTCCCTGTTCCTATCTAAAACAGGGTAGAGGGTTATAGCCATCCTCTAACTGCCCTAACACCTGCCACTTCCAGTCAAAGCCAATAAGGCCCAGAGGACCACCAGCCAGTCACAGTAGGGCACTAGAGTCACACTGACAGGCCCAGCTAGAAGGCTCTGGAGTCAGATACAGTTGAAGTCAGAAGTTTACATACACCTTAGCCAAATACATTTAAACTCAGTTTTTCACAATTCCTGACATCTAATTTTAAAGAATGTGAAATGTCAGAATAATAGTAGAGAGAATGATTTATTTCAGCTTTTATTTCTTTCATCACATTCCCCAGTGGGTCAGAAGTTTACATAAACTCAATTAGTATTTGGTAGCATTGCCTTTAAATTGTTTATCTTAGGTCAAATGTTTCAGGTAGCCTTCCACAAGCTTCCCACAATAAGTTGGGTGAATTTTGGCCCATTCCTCCTGACAGAGCTGGTGTAACTGAGTCAGGTTTGTAGGCCTCCTTGCTCGCACACGCTTTTTCAGTTCTGCACACACATTTTCTATAGGATTGAGGTCAGGGCTTTGTGATGGCCACTCCAATTCCTTGACTTTGTTGTCCTTAAGCCATAACTTTGGAAGTATGTTTGGGGTCATTGTCCATTTGGAAGACCCATTTGCGACCAAGCTTTAACTTCCTGACTGATGTCTTGAGATGTTGCTTCAATATATCCACATAATTTTCCTTCCTCATGACGCCATCTATTTTGTGAAGTGCACCAGTACTCCTGCAGCAAAGCACCCCCACAGCATGATGCTGCCACCCCTGTGCTTCACGGTTGGGATGGTGTTCTTTGGCTTGCAAGTACCCCCTTTCTCCTCCAAACATAACGATGGTCATTATGGCCAAACAGTTCTATTTTTGTTTCATCAGACCAGAGGACATTTCTCCAAAAAGTAAGATTTTTGTCCCCATGTGCAGTTGCAAACCGTAGTCTGGCTTTTTTTATGGTGGTTTTGGAGCAGTGGCTTCTTCCTTGCTGAGCGGCCTTTCGGGTTATGTCGATATAGGACTCATTTTACTGTGGATATAGATACTTTTGTACCTGTTTCCTCCAGCATCTTCACAAGGTCCTTTGCTGTTGTTCTGGGATTGATTTGCACTTTTCGCACCAAAGTACGTTCATCTCTAGGAGACAGAATGCGTCTCCTTCCTGAGTGGTATGACGGCTGCCTGGTTTTTCTGAGGTCTTGGCTGATTTCTTTTGATTTTCCCATGATGTCAAGCAAAAAGGTACTGAGTTTGAAGGTAGGCCTTGAAATACATACACAGGTACACCTCCAATTAACTTAAATGATGTCAATTAGCCTATCAGAAGCTTCTAAAGCCATGACATCATTTTCTGGAGTTTTCCAAGCTGTTTAAAGGCACAGTCAACTTAGTGTATGTAAACTTCTGACCCCCTGGAATTGTGATACAGTGAATAGGTGAAATAATCTGTCTAAACAATTGTTGGAAAAATTACTTGTGTCATGCACAAAGTAGATATCCTAACTGACTTGCCAAAACTATAGTTTGTTAACAAGACATTTGTGGAGTGGTTGAAAAACAAGTTTTAATGACTCCAACTTAAGTGTATGTAAACTTCCGACTTCAACTGTAGCTCTTTCCATCCAGCTCCTCTCCTCTTCCAGGCCAGCAGAAAGATCCCATTTAGACAGGGGACATTTACATTCAGTCAGAGCACAGGCTTTTCAGTCAGCTTGGGGAGACTGAAACCGTTGTGACTTGTGTGGTTGGATTCAGTCTAGTCTACTGATGTTAAAATGCTAGGTCTACGCGAGTTGAATAGCTAGCTACCTATCTAAAACTCAGGTAGTCTAATGGCTTGCTACTGTAACTAGCCTATAGCATAATGCTTGCATCATCTAGGATGTCCACCCGCTCTACCCAGAGTGGGTGAAAACGCTGTTTGGTGATGAAACTTCACTTCCTTACATTATAAAATACATTTTACCAAGACAAATATGATTATTCATGTTCTGAATCGTTCAGTGGGGTCTTTCGCTAACATATCATTAAAATTAAATCCAAAAAGTCGGATTTCGTAACCTAATACATTAGATAATAAGCTCTGAGCTCTGTTCACATAGCGGTGCAGGTTTCTCGTAAACAACTTTTGAGGATTTTACATTTTGTGGTGGTCGTCTTCAAAATTCAGCAAAATTAGCATGACATGAGCTGAATTAAATGTACAATGCTTTGAAAATAAAACATATTGGTATGTGCTCAGTGCTCCATTTATCAGAGATATGCTTGTTTTTGTATGAAATCTTCCAAAAAATAACAGGAATTTTCAAATATGAAAACCGCATACTAAAATATGAAAATACTACATGCCATGTCTCAAAATCGATATCCATCTTACCGCTATATTGTTTTGTGTCGTGCTTTCAACTGGAAAGTGATCCTGTCAGGTAGCCAGTAGCCTTCATTCCTGCACAGAATCCAGCCTAGCTGACACCATGACATTTTCCAGATTTTTAACTACTTTTCTTCCTCTGGCCTCCATTGATTTAGTCGCCCTAATTCTGGCCATCCTACAAGGGTAAAAACTCCAATAACTTTTGAACAGATTGTGATAGAGACTTGAGGGTTGGACCATTGGTTTTCTTAGAGGATTATCTACACAATTAACATTATTTGACCCATTGGTCAAAAGATGCATTTGTGATTGGACACCCTACAGTTGGAGCTACATTGCTGCGGTGAAAAGAGTGTTGCGTTCTATAGAATACAGTACATAAACAGACACCATCCTCTCTCTCTCTGGTCCCCTGCTGCTGAGCATCTGCCGATCCCCTGAGCATGCACTCCGTAGCTCTAATCTACTGGAACACACACACACACACACACGTTGACCTCAATATCAGCCTTTTTAATCAGTGAAGCGTGACACACACACCACACTCATGAACGCTGATCCCAATACACACTTGGCAGTGGGTGCTGTTGCTTTAATCACCATCCTAAAAAAAGCCCTAATCATTATCATAGCTAGTCCTACCCCCATGTCCACACACACACGACAAGCTCACTTTCAGGTTTCCCAGCATAGTGTGCAAACACAGGGGGTTAGGCTAGCGATTAGATGAGTCCATTTAATCAGTGGGATAAGCCGGTGGTCATTCACAACCAGTGGAGCCTCAGCCAGCTAGAGCAGACAGATTTAGAACGCATTGGAACCAATAGGGGTCTTTCTCCTCGCAGGTCACCAGACCAGACCAACAGTCACTCCTCTGTGTGTGTGTGTGTGTCAGGTGAGACAGACATAACGAGCCTAGGGGACAGTGGAGGTGATGAAGGCTGAGACAACAGAGAGAGAGGATTATCATTATAGTTCACAAAACGTTACTGTAACGTTAGAACTCTGAATAGTTCCCAATGGGACTGGCCCAACTAGGTCTCAGGGGGAAAGAGGAAGAGAGAAGACAGAGGAGGAGGGGGGGGGGGGGGGGGGAAGAGAGAGAGAGAGAGAGAGAGAGAGAGAGAGAGAGAGAGAGAGAGAGAGAGAGAGAGAGAGAGAGAGAGAGAGAGAGAGAGAGAGAGAGAATGATGATAATGAATGATAAGGGGTCTCTGAAATTTGGAGTAAGTTAACATTTCCACCCTACACACCAACAAACGGTCAGTTTAAAGTTTTCAAACCTCAAATGGTTTAATAGGATAGGATTTGGATAAGCTGATCCTAGAACTGTGCCTATGTGATCCTAACTGAAATGCTGACAGTCTACTCTGCATTCAGAGTCAGTTGGAACAATGCACCAGGGATGCTTCACTCCCAACATCTGTACAAGGCTGTCACAATATTACCACAGATATGGCAGCAAATGAGACCTTTCCACTGTAATTAGAGGACTTGCTTTGTTCTTCAGATGATCGAGCTGAATGCTAAAATGAAAGGGACAGTGTTCTCTAAAGTACTGTGAGTTGCTGTCTGTGTGTGTGTCTGTGTGTGTGTGTATTGTATATCAGTGTGTGATGCATTTGTGAGGCGCGCGTGTGTGTTGTACGTCTATGTGTGTGTGTTGTACGTAGGGAAGGAGAGGGCTAGTGATGTCCCAGGAGGGACTGTGTTTGTTTGGGGATTGGAGTGCTGTTGCATCAGTCAGTGTGTGTCCTTGTCATTACCCTGTGTGGACGTGAGGCAGTATGTAAGGACATAACGCTGGCTAGCACTCCTCCCTCCCTCTGCAGGATTAGGTTAGAGCCAGGCCTCTGCTGGAGGGGAGAGCAACACACACAATGTATATGCGTATGAACGCACACACACGGACACACAACACACACACACACACACACACACGTGAGACACACAGCATCACTCTCTCCAGGCCCCTGGCAACATGACTACAAGGAAGTCAGGAGGGGAGGAGTCACAGCTTTCTACGCAGGACACACAAGAACACACACATGCTTCAGGGTCTGTGTGTCGGTCCTGACTCCAGAGAGGAATGTGCTTCACTGGCCTCTTTGAAACCCTCTCTCTCTCACACACACAAACACACACACCGCTACATAAAACTTTTGGTTGAAGCTGAAGTTGGGGCAGAGTATGAGCTAGAAGCAGCGTCTGAGGAGAGAAGGCGTGGGGGAAGGGAGGAGAAAGGAGTGGGGGAAGGGAATGGAGGAGAGGAGAGGGGGCAGTTGTACGCTCGCTGTGAAGACTCGACCTCCCAACAATGCCTCCCCCCTAACACACACCGCCCCTACGCATGCTCTTTAACACCATGATGACCCCTGTGAAGGCACCACAGGGCGACCCAATGGCTGGCTAATAAGCACAGAGAGGGACTGTGTGTGTGTGTGTGTGTGTGTGTGTGTGTGTGTGTGTGTGTGTGTGTGTGTGTCCTACTGAGCCAAACAACACAGTGCAGGTACAGTACAGAAGGCCTAACACACACACACACACACACACACACAGCATCAATCATAAGAGATTTGGCCAAGAGCAAGAGACCAAAGAATCCAAGGCCATCAAAAACCAGTCGCTCCATGTGGCGGGCCGGGCGCCTGCAGGCTGACTTCGGTCGTCAGTTGAACGGTGTTTCCTCTGACACATTGGTGCGGCTGGCTTCCGTGTTAAGGAGCGCGGTTTGCCGGGTCATGTTTCGGAGGACGCATGACTCCACCTTCGCCTCTCCCGAGCCCGTTGGGGAGTTGCAGCGATGAGACAAGATCACAATTGGATATCACGAAATTGGGGAGAAAAGGGGGGTAAAAACATAAAATAAATAAATGTATAATAATAAGAGAGGGTTGCTAGGTGTTACAGTAGGATTATGTCATGTTCACTGGCTGTGTTGGTTCCAGTGGCTGCTCCAGTGCCTTCTCCAGTGCCTGCTCTAGTGCCTGCTCCAGTGCCTGCTCTAGTGCCTGCTCCAGCGCCTGCTCCAGTGCCTGCTCCAGTGCCTGCTCCAGTGCCTGCTCCAGTGGCTGCTCTGCACCCCCACTGTCACTGCTATGGTTAGTTACCAGTACACGCTGGTTATTTTTACAGTCCTGACTCCATGTCTCTACTCTACACAGCCAGAACAGGCCACAGTGGACTCATTACTGCATGGAGGCTCAGAGACAGAGTTAGAAACACACACAGCCACAGGAGGAGGAATAGAGGGAAAGACTGCAGGTACAGAGAAACAGACAGGGGCATGCACGCAGACACACACACACCATGTATGCTCTGATGCTCTGCTGGTCACAGGAACTGTTTAAATAAGAGGACACAGAGCACAGAACAGAGTCAGGTCAAGGTGGAGAACATATACACTGACATCACAATAGAGACCTGGTCTGACTGACATCACAATAGAGACCTGGACTGACATCACAATCGAGACCTTGTCTGACTGACATCACAATAGAGACCTGGACTGACATCACAATAGAGACCTGGTCTGACTGACATCACAATCGAGACCTGGTCTGACTGACATCACAATAGAGACCTGGTCTGACTGACATCACAATAGAGACCTGGTCTGACTGACATCACAATAGAGACCTGGTCTGACTGACTGACTGACATCCCAATAGAGACCAGGATTGACAGACAGAGGGGATGTCAGTCCTACTGGGACAATGTAGATCATTAGAACATTGTGCATAAAGATAACAAGCAGGGACAGTCCTGTTTCACTCTCATCTCTGATCATTTGTCAAATAGGGAGAGAGAGGAAAACACACAATATACATATAGGACTAGACTCACGGATACACCCAGTCTATCAGACACACAATACAGACACATATAGGACTAGACTCACGGATACACCCAGTCTATCAGACACACAATACAGACACATATAGGACTAGACTCACGGATACACCCAGTCTATCAGACACACAATACAGACACATATAGGACTAGACTCACGGATACACCCAGTCTATCAGACACACAATACAGACACATATAGGACTAGACTCACGGATACACCCAGTCTATCAGACACACAATACAGACACATATAGGACTAGACTCACGGATACACCCAGTCTATCAGACACACAATACAGACACATATAGGACTAGACTCACGGATACACCCAGTCTATCAGACACACACAATACAGACACATATAGGACTAGACTCACGGATACACCCAGTCTATCAGACACACAATACAGACACATATAGGACTAGACTCACGGATACACCCAGTCTATCAGACACACAATACAGACACATATAGGACTAGACTCACGGATACACCCAGTCTATCAGACACACAATACAGACACATATAGGACTAGACTCACGGATACACCCAGTCTATCAGACACACACAATACAGACACATATAGGACTAGACTCACGGATACACCCAGTCTATCAGACACACACAATACAGACACATATAGGACTAGATTCACAGATACACTCAGTCTATCAGACACACAATACAGACACATATAAGACTCACAGATACACTCAGTCTATCAGACACACACAATACAGACACATATAGGACTAGACTCACAGATACACTCAGTCTATCAGACACAGACACACACAAACACAAACAGACACACTTCCTCTGGGAAAGAAAAACAGTCTTATTGTCTCTTCTAGCCATGCTGTCCTCCCCAGAACAGAAGAGAGCCAGGCCAAACTAGTGGAGATCCTCCCCGGACAGAAGAGAGCCAGGCCAAACTAGTGGAGATCCTCCCCAGAACAGAAGAGAGCCAGGCCAAACTAGTGGAGATCCTCCCCAGAACAGAAGAGAGCCAGGCCAAACTAGTGGAGATCCTCCCCAGAACAGAAGAGAGCCAGGCCAAACTAGTGGAGATCCTCCCCAGAACAGAAGAGAGCCAGGCCAAACTAGTGGAGATCCTCTCCAGAACAGAAGAGAGCCAGGCCAAACTAGTGGAGATCCTCTCCAGAACAGAAGAGAGCCAGGCCAAACTAGTGGAGATCCTCTCCAGAACAGAAGAGAGCCAGGCCAAACTAGTGGAGATCCTCCCCAGAACAGAAGAGAGCCAGGCCAAACTAGTGGAGATCCTCCCCAGAACAGAAGAGAGCCAGGCAAAACTAGTGGAGATCCTCCCCGGACAGAAGAGAGCCAGGCCAAACTAGTGGAGATCCTCCCCAGAACAGAAGAGAGCAAGGCAGAACTAGTGGAGATCCTCCCCGGACAGAAGAGAGCAAGGCAAAACTAGTGGAGATGGCAGCTGCAGGAATCTAGTAGGACCAACACTCAACAACATCAATCCCCCTTGGCTACAGTCCTAACTGGATTTTACTCCTATTATACCCATTGTGGGAGTGGGTCTCATATCACCACTGCAGTAGTCACTGTGTGTGTGTGTGTGTGTGTGTGTGTGTGTGTGTGTGTGTGTGTGTGTGTGTGTCTGTGTCTGTGTGTGTGTGTGTGTGTGTGTGTGTGTGTGTGAGAGAGAGAAGAGATAAAGAGAGAGAGAAACAAAAGAGAGAAAAATAAGAGTGTGCTGGAGAGAGAGAGATCAAAGAAGCTGTAACTAAAAAGAACTAGCCTCATCTCAGCCAGTTAACAGGCACTGAGCACTGAGCTGCAAGTCAAATGAGCCCCTCTGATGTGTGTGTGTGTGTGTGTGTGTGTGTGTGTGTGTGTGTGTGTGTGTGTGTGTGTGTGTGTGTGTGTAACAAACTAGGCAAGAGAGCAATGTGACCTAGTAATATATAATGTGTTTGTCAGTGTGCATGAAGCTCTGAGAGAGTGACGGAGTAAATGACGGAGTATATCTGCATGAAGCTCTGAGAGTGACTGAGTAAATGACTGAGTATATCTGCATGAAGCTCTGAGAGTGACTGAGTAAATGACTGAGTTTATCTGCATGAAGCTCTGAGAGAGTGACGGAGTAAATGACGGAGTATATCTGCATGAACCTCAGAGTGACTGAGTAAATGACTGAGTATATTTGTAAGTCGCTCTGGATAAGAGCGTCTGCTAAATGACGTAAATTTAAATGTAAATGTATATCTGCATGAAGCTCTGAGAGAGTGACTGAGTAAATGACTGAGTTTATCTGCATGAAGCTCTGAGAGAGTGACAGAGTAAATGACGGAGTAAATCTGCATGAAGCTCTGAGAGTGACTATGAGTAAATTAATGAGTATATTTGCATAAAGCTCTGAGAGTGACTGAGTAAATCTGCATGAAGCTCTAAGAGAGTAACTATGAGTAAATTAATGAGTATATCTGCATGAAGCTCTGAGAGAGTGACTGAGTAAATCTGCATGAAGCTCAGAGAGTGACTGAGTAAATGACTGAGTATATCTGCATGAAGCTCTGTGAGAGTGACAGAGTAAATGACTGAGTATATCCGCATGAAGCTCTGTGAGAGTGACTGAGTAAATGACTGAGTATATCTGCATGAAGCTCTGTGAGAGTGAGTAGGAGAGAGGACCGACTCCTCCGGGTATCCTCAGTCAGCTAAAATAAATAAATCACACACTCACCAGGCTGCCTTTTGACACGCATGTCCCTCACATTACTTCTGCATGGCTGGAGATGTAGGTCATACGCCCCCCCTAACACATACACCCATATCCACACACATTCCCTTATTCTCTAACCTGCCTTCCAAATACACACACACACACACACACACACACACACACACACACACACACACACACACAACCATACCTGCCACCATTAACCAGTTAGAGGGAGGGTCAACAGAGAAGAGTTGGGTTAGGGAGTGGGTGGGGCCAGAGGGAGGTGGGGTTGGGTGTTGGGTTAGGGAGTGGGTGGGTCCAGAGGGAGGTAGGGCTGGGTGTTGGGTTAGGGTGTGGGTGGGGCCAGAGGGAGGTGGGGTTGGGTGTTGGGTTAGGGAGTGGGTGGGGCCAGAGGGAGGTGGGGTTGGGTGTTGGGTTAGGGAGTGGGTGGGGCCAGAGGGAGGTGGGGTTGGGTGTTGGGTTAGGGAGTGGGTGGGGCCAGAGGGAGGTGGGGTTGGGTGTTGGGTTTGGGTGGGTCCAGAGGGAGGTAGGGCTGGGTGTTGGGTTAGGGTGGGGCCAGAGGGAGGTGGGGCTGGGTGTTGGGTTAGGGTGTGGGTGGGGCCAGAGGGAGGTAGGGTTGGGTGTTGGGTTAGGGTGTGGGTGGGGCCAGAGGGAGGTGGGGTTGGGTGTTGGGTTTGGGTGGGTCCAGAGGGAGGTGGGGCTGGGTGTTGGGTTAGGGTGTGGGTGGGGCCAGAGGGAGGTGGGGTTGGGTGTTGGGTTAGGGTGGGGCCAGAGGGAGGTGGGGCTGGGTGTTGGGTTAGGGTGTGGGTGAGGCCAGAGGGAGGTGGGGCTGGGTGTTGGGTTAGGGTGTTGGTGGGGCTGGAGGGAGGTGTGGTTGGGTGTTGGGCGAGGATGTGGGTGGGGCCAGAGGGAGACTTAATGGACTTCGATGACACCATCCCTGATAGGGCTAGGGGGGCTTCCACATTGCCGGAATTCCTGAGACCCCCTTGAAGAGGGAACTGGCCAGTAACAATACAGGGAGTCAAGAGACTGATGCTTTTAGGGGATCTGCAGTTAGCCATCCAGCCAGTCAGAGAGCCTCTGGCCATATAGGCAGAGGAAGACTAAAGTGAGTTGGCAGGTCTGAATGGAACAACACACTTCCTCTATCATATCACACTTTCCACAAGTGGAAGAGGATGCAGAGGTGTGTGTGTGTGTGTGTGTGTGTGTGTGTGTGTGTGTGTGTGTGTGTGTGTGTGTGTGTGTGTGTGTGTGTGTGTGTGTGTGTGTGTGTGTGTGTGTGTGTGTGATAAAGCAAGCAGATGAATCAGTAGGTAGCTATGGATTAAAACATCCTTCTCTTCATGTTTGTGCCAGCTGCATATTTTTTCCCTCACAGATGTAGATAGACTGAAGAACTGCCAGCCTCCCTACAAGCCACAGACAACCCTGACAACAGCACTAGACTGTATGAACCTCTGACAACAGCACTAGACTATATGAACCTCTGACAACAGCACTAGACTATATGAACCTCTGACAACAGCACTAGACTATATGAACCTCTGACAACAGCACTAGACTATATGAACCTCAGACAACAGCACTAGACTATATGAACCTCAGACAACAGCACTAGACTATATGAACCTCAGACAACAGCACTAGACTATATGAACCTCTGACAACAGCACTAGACTATATGAACCTCAGACAACAGCACTAGACTATATGAACCTCTGACAACAGCACTAGACTATATGAACCTCTGACAACAGCACTAGACTATATGAACCTCTGACAACAGCACTAGACTATATGAACCTCTGACAACAGCACTAGACTATATGAACCTCTGACAACAGCACTAGACTGTATGAACCTCTGACAACAGCACTAGACTGTATGAACCTCTGACAACAGCACTAGACTGTATGAACCTCTGACAACAGCACTAGACTGTATGAACCTCTGACAACAGCACTAGACTGTATGAACCTCTGACAACAGCACTAGACTGTATGAACCTCTGACAACAGCACTAGACTGTATGAACCTCTGACAACAGCACTAGACTGTATGAACCTCTGACAACAGCACTAGACTGTATGAACCTCTGACAACAGCACTAGACTGTATGAACCTCTGACAACAGCACTAGACTGTATGAACCTCTGACAACAGCACTAGACTGTATGAACCTCTGACAACAGCACTAGACTATATGAACCTCTGACAACAGCACTAGACTATAATGAAAGACAAACGACAGCAGCAGGCATCAGAGAGACAGGAGAAACGTCACCCTCCTGTCCTAAACAAATAATGGTCTTCTACCATCAAACAGAGAAGTATCCTGGCCCTTCACCCCTCAGCTCTACAAACAGCAGAGAGACGGAGAGAGAGAGGGAGAGATGGAGAGGAAGGTAGAGAGAGAGAGGCAGAGAGAGGGTAGAGAGAGAGAGGGGGGAGAGAGGCAGAGAGAGGGGGGAGAGAGGCAGAGAGAGGGTAGAGAGATAGAGGCTGTGAGAGGGGGGAGAGAGAGAGGCAGAGAGAGGGGAGAGAGAGGCTGTGAGAGGTGGGAGAGAGAGAGAGAGGCAGAGAGAGGGGAGAGAGAGAGAGGCGCAGGCCAAAAACAACCCATAGACCCTTCTGAGCATATCTGAAAGGACACCGTAGCTACAACTGGTGTGTGTGAATGTGTGTATGTGTATAAAGAAAAAAGCATCCTTTACCCTCTGATGACAGGCCTCCTCCTCCGTTAACACTCTCTGTGCTGGACTGGGAGTAGGCCATGAGACCACCCCTCTTCCCCTTCCTCAGGGAGCGGTTAGTGCTGGGGCTGCCCACCGGAGTGGAGGTAGACATCCTCCCTCCATCCTTCCTGGAGAAGATACCGCTGAAAAACCTGACCAGCCGACGGTCCGAGCCACTGGAGCGGGCACCGGTGCCACGCAGAAACCCCTCCTTCTCCGACACACTCTTCATCGAAAGAGTGAGCAGGTCGCTGTTGTCCAATGTGCGGTTTTTGCCTTTCGCTCGTTCCCAGCGGCTCAGCTCAGTCATCGAGTCAGTCTTGTTGAGGACAGCCCCGACTTCTAACGTGTTTCGTTTAGGCGGTCCCGTCTCATCGTAAGCCGGGTTCTGGAGGACTGTGGGCTGGGGGGTCTGGTTGTCGTCCCCGGCTGATCCGTCTCCGCGGCCGATGCACCCGGAGCTGCTGTGGTGCTTGTCTTTGGAGAGGGCCCGGATGCGGAGCAGTTCGCCACCCGTCCAGTGGCGGAAACTGAAGCTCCGGCGAAGCAGGCTGGGGTGCCTCTTCAGTGGCGGGGTCTCGGGAGAGGCCTTGGCGGCTTTCCCGTTACTTTTGGATGCACACAACTTGTCCTTAACCCCGTCCCCATTAGTTAGAGCATCACTGCCCTTCTCCTCTGTGCTCTTGGCTTTCAGAAGCCTTTTCTTCTTATCAGCACTCCCATTCTCCCCATTGGCAGCAGATGTTCGCAAGGTTTTTTCAGTCTCAGTGCAAATATCCCCTTTAAGCCTCAAGTCAGTTTCTGAGCTTTCCTGTGTCCAGCTTATCCCCTGTGATTTCTTCTGACTCTGTGGTGACATAGTCTTCTCTGAGGCCGTAGTGTTCTCTGAGGCCTGGCTGTTGTTTCCGTGCTCTGTGGAGGGGCTAGTGGCCGTTTCCTTTAACTCTTTATGTAACTGATGAGCCTTCTTTTTAATTTTAAGCCTTCCCATTTCTAATTGTCCTGTGCTGAATGTCCTGAAATTTCTCATGTAGTTATTGTGTGAGTGGAACTCGTCGCTTTCATCCTCGACTTCTTTCAGCTCTTCCAGCAGACAACTCCTCTGGAGCTCCGAGGAGACCTCGCGACGGTAAGCGCCCACTTTGGGGTTCTCGAGACGTCGTGGTCCCGAGCTCCCGCAGCTAACACCATCCTCCTCCTCCAAGCTCTCTTTCTTTACCAAGGTGAGAGAGATCCGGTACACTGTTTTCCTTTGTGGCGTTCCTCGTTCCATCCTTTCGCAATTACCGTCAAGAAGGTACATTCTCTAGGGACATGAACTGAAATAGGGGCTACTGAATAGGCTACACGAGTGGGCCAGACGTTACTTTGAACGGGAAAATGACTTCCTGACACTGGTCCTTTGATGTCGTCTAATAATAAGGAAGTAATAGTAGGCTATTTGTAATAATACTACAATTAAACGATTACTATATCAAATTAGTTATACTACTAAAATAATCAAGATGTGCAAAAAGGCATGAGAATTCGACGCCGGAAATAAATTCCTTTCACATCCCGGTGGATTTATAAACTGGCAACAAATGTAATGTAGCAACCAAACAAGCACAGTCTTCATTTAGGGCATGTCCGGCTTCTCTCCCTCTTAAAATGCATCGCTTGTGCAAAAAATGCCCACGGTTCCTTCCCAGACTGGAGTCGCTTACAGAGTAATTTGTTTTCACAGCAAACAAATCTATAAATATCCTGGGTTCAGGCAACAGAGAGTCCGGGTATATTGCTTCAAGATCCACCACGACAGTATTCCCATTATTGTAGAATAATATTATTGCAACGCTGTATTCCTCCAAGCGAAGTGAGTGCGTTGTCTCCCATTGTGTTCGCGCGCATCTCCCGCAGCGAAGCCAGCTTGCCAGGCTAACATTGATTTAGTGGTTTTGTTTTCAACCCCAGTGTGTCCGATTGTGATTCAAATGGGGGGAATTTACAGCCAGAACCAAGCTTCCACAATCCCTCTCTCACACACGGTTATCTTGAGAACGCGGGGAAACGTAGCCACCGTCCCATATCCAGCTCTCTCCTCACTTCACACTCCAGAGGGACACGGATCATCCAGCAAGAACGGCGGATTGGAAGCAAAACACGAAGCGTATTCAAACATGGAATGGAACGAATTCCCAGACTGGGATTGCTGGCTTTTCAAAACGGTTTATTCAGGTATTACTAGTAATTTCGGATCGCACAGGCCTCGTTTCAATTAAGAATTTCAAATATGTGTAACAACTGTGTATTTACATATGAACTATGCTTATACTGTATATCCGAGAACCACAGCAGCAAAATATATGCCTACAAAGAACAGACTGGTTCATTCAGAGATAAACCATCCACCGGGAGGAAATGAGACATTGTGGCATTGATTTCACATTCATTCAAGGTCGTTTGGACACGGTTATAAACACAAGGCTATCAGGTTGCTCAAAACAAACATTTGGAAAACTCCACTCCAGGATTTGCAGCATCTCTGTGGTTCTCATTTAGGGGAGTGGCTTGTGCTATTCTCTCTGTCTATCAGGATCTTTAAACCCACCTGGTCTGCCCCATCTATACTACTACCGCCACAAGGAATAACGAAAGTGATATTATGAAAAAGTGAAACTATGGAACGATAACAATGACCACAAACTGATAACATTAATTCCAAACACTCGAATATGCAAAAGAGCTGTGCCCACTGCCCGAGAGATATTGTTTGGACATTGCAGATTTTATTTTTATTGCTTCAAGGTTAGTCTAGTCAACCAATTTGGCAGAAGCCTGAAAAATAAGTCTCCAAAGAAAACATACCCAAAACAAACCACTGATATAACTGGGTACAGTCCTTGAGAAGAATTGTTAAAAGTGAACCCTTATCGAATATGCTCATTGATACGGTCCAATCATTCACGGTTAGAATCATAGTTTGGCATGCACTTAGCTAAACTACTGTACATCACAACTAACTTCCTGACCAAACCGACTCCGCGCGTACGTTGATTTTGTCTATCCCCAACAGACGCGTTCATGACAAGCAGGTTAAATATACCAAAACCAACTGTGAACCAACTAATAATAATAATAATAATAAAAAATAATAATATGCCATTTAGCAGACGCTTTTATCCAAAGCGACTTACAGTCATGCGTGCATACATTTTTGTGTATGGGTGGTCCCGGGGATCGAACCCACTACCTTGGCGTTACAAGCGCCGTGCTCGCTGAGCTACAGAGGACCACCAATATATAGATATATTATAAAAACATTTTAAAAAAACTTTATTTGGTTGTTACATGAACATTCTCCACACATTTTACATACATGCCATTTTATTTTTTTACAGTAGTAATTTGTATTATTTATGACATTTTTTTGTGTGCCAATTTTGGTCTTTAGTAAATGGCAGACATTTCCATATATGTTTGTTAACTGCACATGTGACATAACATCACCTTTCCTATTCATAATTTAATTATCAAAAGATCATTATAAAAATCTTTTTTTTTAATCAATTAGTATATTTCAATTTAACCATAATATTTGTTGTAATATTTGTTCTGTCTTTTCTGGAGGATGAAACTGGAATTGCAACCAGATTTGTATGGTTTGTTTTAGAAAAGGCGATATTTTGAAAAAGGTTCCGTTTTCAATTAACTGAAAGTGAGAGGTTGTAATCTGGATAAATTGAAAAGGGCCATTTTTGAACAAGGGGAGAGACATTCTTACTAATCTACTGGAAAACCAGTTTGGGTTTAAGTATGACTATTGTATGACTGATGCCTTTAGTGAGAGAGGTTTAATGCTTTCATATTTCATAATTTTCATTATTATTCATGATATAAATAAGCACGTTTAATTTTGTCTGGCTTGCCGTTCCAAAAAAAGTTAAATATTTTTTGCTATAATAATTTAAAACACAAATTGTTTGGGGTAAGCAGGGCCATAAGTAAATAGGTAAACTGGGATATGACAAAATAATTAATCAGGGTGATTTTTCCACAAATATAGGTATTTACCTTTCCATGGTAGCAAGATCTTATCTATTTTTGCTAACTTTCTGTTGAAATTTGTTGTAGTGAGTTCCTTTACTTCTTTAGGGATATGAATACAGAGTATGTCCACTTCAACATCAGACCATTTTATAGGTCAACTACACGGTAATGTCAAAGTAGTATTTTTTTGCACAGTTCTAGATACTCTATGAGGCTGTGCAGGGATCCAGATTGCATGAGGCTGTGCAGGGATCCAGATTGCAGATTTAAGAGGAAACTTGAGTCGTCAGCATACAATGACACCTTTGTTGTTAAGCCCTGGATTTCTAGCCCCTCTATATTATAGTTGGATCTGATTTTAATAGCTAACATTTCGATGGCCATAATAAATAGATATGCCGACAGTGGACAACCTTGTTTTACCAACTATTTTAATTTGGGGAGAGGTCAAAACACACATGAAACATTCATGGACATTTAGCTAGCTTGTTGTTGCTAGCTAATTTTTGCTGAATCTTTGTAGAACTTTGACCCATTTTAAGTCACACAAAATCGTGTGCTCTCTACTCTGGCAATTCATCCACAGATAAAAGGGGAAACCTTGTTCATTTTTAGCTCGTTTTCTTTGATGAATCTCTCCTCGTTCATTCTTCTTCTGTGGATCTTATATGGCAGTTGGCAACCAACTTTAATGTGCATTACCGCCACCAACTGGACCTCGTTCATTTTGTGTGGACCTCGTTCAGTGTGGATCTCGTTCATTTTTCAAATCACCCACGTGGGTATGTACTCGTAAAAGTAGATGGGAGAGGCGGGACTTGCAGCACGTCAAGAGTCTAAAATAGAACCAAGTTCTATTTTACCGCCTGGCTACACAGACGTCCGTTGACGCGCACGAGCAGTTTGGATGAAATGACTGAATAACGTGCATGTGTACATTTATTTTGCAACGCTCCCGTAACGCGGGCGTTTTGGTCAGCATGTAATAGAGCCGTCACACCTTGGCAGTCATACACACCATTTTCAATTCAGCACTTCTCCCAGCCTCCAGGCAGCAACTTTTTCATCCTCTCCCTTTCCCCTCTCCCTTACGCTCTCTCCTCCCCTCACCCTTTCCCCGCTCTCTCCCCACCTCTCCATTTCTCCACTCCCCCCTCCCTCCCCCTTTCTCTCCCAGTTTCCCCAGCCTCTTCCCTGGTCTCAAGGGAAGGTGGTGGTGTTGGAGATTACCTTCCTTATCTCAACCCTAAATCCCCCTCGCCTTCCTTTCGCTTTCAACTTCTCTCTGCCTGATATTTTATGGATCGTTATTTAGATGAAGGGAGATTACAGAAGGCTGATCAGCTCCTATATGCCCTGTGTCCACACACACACACACACACACACCTCCCATGGCGTCTTCATCTTTCCCCCTGCTAGTCCATTCATTCCCCTCTATCCACCTCCTCACTTTTATTGAAGAGAGGAAAATAACCCTATAGAACATCAATAGGTCCAGTCAGGCGAAGCCTACAGCTTGATCAATGCCTCCAAACCAGTGTATTTCGAGGTCACATAGCATATTTCTAACCGACATAAGAAACACAAAATTGAATTGATTGGTTTGATTGCTAGCTTTAAAAAGCTTGCATAAAAGGTTATTTTTAAATTGCACTTTTCTACATCACTGCAACCGCTGCCATTTTGACAGCGAGAACTCGCTCCAGTCCCACCAGCCTCTAGCCTGGCGATCGTTCAGCTCTGAAATAACTGAAGAGATTTAAACCTATTGGATGAGCGGTGAACACTCCCACGTGGCAGCCAGGCAGAGAGAGAAGGTGCATTATACACCCAACCATATTGTCTGCAAAGAACCGACTGACTTCAAACACACCTCATTACACTATTTTTTTGTTTTCTTTGTTGGTATTTTACCCCCTTTTTCTCCCCAATTTCGTGGTATCTAATTGGTAGCTACCGTCTTGTCCCATCGCTGCAACTCCCGTACGGACACGGGAGAGGCGAAGGTCGAGAGTCGTGCGTCCTCCGAAACACAACCCAACCGCACTGCTTCTTGCCCGCTTAACCCGAAAGCCAGCCACACCAATGTGCTGGCGACCGAGTCAGCGTGCACTGTGCCCGGCCCGCCACAGGAGTCGCTAGTGCGCGATGGGACAAGAACATCCCTGCCAGCCAAACCCTCCCCTACCCTGGACGGCGCTGGGCCAATTGTGCGCCGCCCCATGGGTCTGGAATCGAACCAGGATCTCTAGTGACACAGCTAGCACTGCGATGCAGCGCCTTAGACCACTGCGCCACTCGGGAGGCCCACCTCGTCACACCTTTATCACAGCCCAAGCCCCGGCTGTCACAAGCAGCTAGACACCTCAAGAGGGGTGTAAAAACAACCGATAGGCCAGTGACTCAAGCATAAATATTTTATTAGGCCTAAATCATTTAAAAAAATAGGATATTAAATATGTATTTCACTTATTAAGCTAGTCGCTACCATGAACCTGTGACTGCAGGTGTTCTACAACAGAAAAGCAGCCTGATGCAGAAAGTAACAGAGTGACCTGCTATTGTGACAATGCTGCCATCTGCATGCAGTACCTGAAGTCTAGTTTGAATCAATTCTCAGCATTTTGGCAGATTGGAAATTCACCATTTGAGTTCCAAGACAACAGCATGGTCAGTGACGACAATATCAGGAGCCTGATGTTTCTTCCATTAAACTGTTATACTGACAGGACACCACAATCTACACTGCAGCCAAGCAACGTAATGACTTTCACAGCCACTTTGTCAAACATTACTTTTTTGCAATGTTACATAATCTAAAATTAATCTGACTCACAATTCCAAACGTGCTCAAAGCACTTTAGATATTTTTTGACTTGTGGAGGATTACGTCGTCTCCCCCTCTTATCTGAGAACACAGGGTTGGGTCTAGGCCTAATCTCTCCCAAATACCACAATTGGAGCACACATCCACAGCGCAGTTGGTGGTATGCATGCTGAAACAATACAAATATATACATCTCAAAGCGCGTGTGTGTGTGTGTGTGTGTGTGTGCGTGTGTGCGTGTGTGTGTGTGTGTGTGCGTGGATTCTCTGACAGTACAGACTGTGCTGTACTTATTCATGGTCTTGAAAGACAAAGGGGTTTGATAATTGCAGCCCAGACCATGAAAGCTGACTCAATTAAATAATGTTTGAAGTGTGCAAGAGAAGGAAGAGAGTTGAGAGGATGGGGGGACGGGAGTGGCACACCTGTCCTCTAGGCAGGAGTGTACTCTATGCCCTCCACCACAATATAGTACGCACTTCTTCTTTGGGAATGTTAACAGCGTCAGTGAACAATGTAGTGAAAAATACATCTATGATGAGCTGTATGTGTGACGTATCCCAAAGCTCAGCAAAAGTCATCTTCTATATTAAAACGGACAGATTGACGGTTTTAGATAAAGTACCAAATACACTAAACGTATGGCCAAAAGTATGTGGACATTCCTTCAAATTAATGGATTTGGTTATTTCAGCCACACCCGTTGCTGACAGGTGAATGAAATTGAGCACACAGCCATGCAATCTCCATAGACAAACATTGGCAGTAGAATGGCCCGTACTGAAGAGCTCAGTGACTTTGAACGTGGCACCATCAAAGGATGCCACCTTTCCAACAAGTCAGTCCTTCAAATTTCTGCCCTGCTAGAGCTGCCCCGGTCAACTCCAAGTGTTGTTATTGTGAAGTGGAAACATCTAGGAGCAACAACTGCTCAGCCGCAAAGTGGTAGACCACACAAGCTCACAGAACGGGACTGCCGAGTGCTGAAGCGTGTAAAAATCGTCTGTCCTCGTTTGCAACACACTACCGAGTTCCAAACTGCCTCTGGAAGCAACGTCAGCACAAGATCTGTTCGTTGGGAGCTCCATGAAATGGGTTTCCATGGCCCAGCTGCAACACACAAGCCTAATATCACCATGCGCAATGCCAAGCTTCGGCTGGAGTGGTGTAAAGCTCGCTGCCATTGGACTCTGGAGCAGTGGAAACACGTTCTCTGGAGTGATGAATCACACTTCACCATCTGGAAGTCCGACGGACGAATCTGGGTTTGGCGGATGCCAGGAGAGCGCTACCTGCCCGAATGCATAGTGCCTAAATGTAAAGTTTGGTTGAGGAGGAATAATGGTATGGGGCTGTTTTTCACGGTTCAGGCTAGGCCCCTTAGCTCCAGTGAAGGGAAATCTTAACGCTACAGCATACAATGACATTCTAGACGATTCTGTGCTTCCAACTTTGTGGCAACAGTTTGGGGAAGGCCCTTTCCTGTTTCAGCATGACAATGTCCCCGTGCACAAAGCGAGGTCCATACAGAAATGGTTTATCGAAATCGGTGTGGAAGAACTTAACTGGCCTGCACAGAGCCCTGACCTCAACTCCATTGAACACCTTTAGGATGAATTGGAACACCGACTGTGAGCCAGGCCTAATCGCCCAACATCAGTGCCCGACCTCACAAATGCTTGTGGCTGAATGGAAGCAAGTCCCCACAGCAATGTTCCAACATCTAGTGGAAAGCCTTCCCAGAAGAGTGGAGGTTGTTGTAGCAGCAAAGGGGTACCAACTCCATATTAATGGCCATGATTTTGGAATGAGATGGAATGTGTCCACATACTTGTGTGATTGTCTTCAATTCTAACTGTGCACGTCTTTAAAAAAAAAAAAGCTGACTTGGAGTGCATCGTGGTTTCTTGAGAAACGTAGCGTTACTGAGCCAGTCAGACACTAGTCTAGAGCAGTCTCTCTCTCTCTCTCTCTCTCTCTCTCTCTCTCTCTCTCTCTCTCTCTCTCTCTCTCTCTCTCTCTCTCTCTCTCTCTCTCTCTCTCTCTCTCTCTCTCTCTCTCTCTCTCTCTCTCTCTCTCTCTCTCTCTCTCTCTCTCTCTCTCTCTCTCTCTGTGTGTGTGTGTGAGCATTAAAACTCCACGGTGCGGCGGCAGCCCTTGGGAGTGAGACTTTCATCTCAGATAAAAGGCTTAGTGAGAAAATCCCACTTTAGCAGACAGCTCTAGTAGCCCGGAGACGGACGTTTGATTAGCCCAGGGTTGGGAATGTTCCTCCATGTCAGAGCCTGATAGGGACACTGTGTGTGTGTGTACGACAACACAGGTGCAGCGTGCAGAACCAATACACCGCTCTGCATTGTTAACTCGGGCTGCGAGGTAATTGAGAGATTGAGACAGAACACTAAACCAAGAGAACAGAGCAGTGTGGAGAAGAGTGTAAAACATGGGAGAGGAATGGAGGGAGGGAGGGAGGGAGGGAGGGAGGGAGGGAGGGAGGGAGGGAGGGAGGGAGGGAGGGGAGAGAAAGAAAAACAGACAGAGATTAAGGGAGAGAGAAAGGGAGAGAGAACGGGAGAGAGGAAATACTGCCTAAATCAAATAGAAAACACTGTCCCTTGATAGGCTAAAACTGAAGAGTCAGCAACCTACCATTCTTGAAGCAAATGAACAAACACAAACACATACCACCCCACACACACCCCTAGGGACAGGGATAATTGGTCCAACAGAGTCCCGTGGCATGTGTATGGGACAGACGATCTGTTAGGGCCACTAATAAGGTCTTTCAACGGGCCCGTATAGACCCTAATCCTCTACAACTCCCTGGAGTGGAGCCTTATCACTGCCAACAGCCATGGTTCATTCAGCTTCCTCCTCTTCCCCACCCTCCCTCTTCCCTCAGTATCACACCATCACCACCCTCCAGAGACATATGTCTACTACAGGGCAGGGTTGGAGCGAGGCTATGATGATGAATAACCTAAATAGCCATAGCTAGAAACGTTGCAAAAATAGTAAAGTGATGCATAATGTCTTCTAGGAGGACTTGTGTGTGTGCGTTCATCCCTGAACGCTCGCCTCCCAGGGCAGGCGGCCCGGCTGCCTTCCTTATGGCTGAATAGTAAGTCCAAGTTGATTGGGAGGGAAGGAGGAAAGGAGTTTAGTGGGTCAGTGCTGTTACTAGGATCAGGAGGTTCTACCAGACCCAATGGGAACTGGCCATGCAGCACTGGGGAAATAGACCTGGCCTTTTAGCATTCTCTCTAGCCACACCCCTCCCCTCTAGCCACACCCCTCCCCTCCCATGCATGTCTGACAAGTCCCTTCTACCCACACATTCTCCCTCTCACTTTGCTGCACACATGAAATATGTATAGGACAGCCCATTCTACAGACAGCAGTGCAGAGACAGGACTGATTATACGAGGTGCGTACGCACGCACGCACGCACGCACGCACGCACGCACGCACGCACGCACACACACACACCAAATCAATAAAACAGGGGTGTGTCTTTTAATAACATACTAACCAAACTCACATCCGGCAAACTGCCATTAATCAAATAGCTGTGTTAGTGTCCCTTGTGTGGCATCGTACATGTATGTGTGCTGCCTGGTACTCCATCATCACTGTTAAAACACAGCAGTTTTGCTACTAGTAGTGAGTGCTGGGTGACTCTCATCAAAGAGCCAGGGAGTAATTCAGGGAGAGAGAAACCCCATGTTGTCTTTCATCCTCCCCCAAGAGGCCTGGAAATGGGTCAGTTAGTAGAGAGGAGCACGCACCCTGCTGGCTGGCACACACACACACACTACACACACACTACACGGACACTGTAACGAACACAGGCACACACAATACACCACACACACAGGTACCGACACACACACCTACTGGCATGAACATACTACAGGCATGAATGCAGTCGCACACACAAGCACACAAATAGGCACTCTTACGTTCTCTCTCTCTCTCTCACACAGGTAAAAATGCTGTAATAGTCTAATATTCCAGTGTGTTTTGTGTCTTGACAAAGCATGACATATTCATGGACAAACAGAGCTAATGCTTTTAACTTCCTGTCTTATAACAGCGCCACCATGTGGTCACTCCAGGACTAGCTGTTGTGCCATATACATTTTCTGTTGTCAAATGGAGAAATTCTGTCTTACCTGTGATGAGAGCCAGCCCGGGCAGAGAAGCCAAAGTGAACATAGAAAAAGGGGGGGAAAATACAATTCAGTGTTAATTCATTCATTTATTCACATCAAATCAGTCATTTATTCACACTTAAGTTAAATGGCACAAACACAATTGCATGAACATGTTCCACCAGTCCAGACAAGCCTCCAGACAGTCGACACAACCAGTTCTAACACAACTAGGCCTAGGTTAGCCTACCTCCCAGGAAGATTTCATTACAAAAGTAAGGTATTATCAAAGACATGCTCTAGCCCAGGGCTCTCCAACCCTGTTCCTGGAGAACTACCATCCTATAGGTTCTCTCCAACCCTGTTCCTGGAGAACTACCATCCTATAGGTTCTCTCCAACCCTGTTCCTGGAGAACTACCATCCTATAGGTTCTCTCCAACCCTGTTCCTGGAGAACTACCATCCTATAGGTTCTCTCCAACCCTGTTCCTGGAGAACTACCATCCTATAGGTTCTCTCCAACCCTGTTCCTGGAGAACTACCATCCTATAGGTTCTCTCCAACCCTGTTCCTGGAGAGTTACTGTCCTCTAGGTTCTCTCTCCAACCCTGTTCCTGGAGAGTTACTGTCCTGTAGGTTCTCTCTCCAACCCTGATCCCGGAGAGCTACCATCCTATAGGGTTTCTCTCCAACCCTAATCTAATGCACCTGCTTCTAATAATTAGCTGGTTGATAAACTGATTCAGGTTAGTTACAACTGGGGTTGGGTTGAAAACCTACAGGAAGGTATCTCTCCAGGAACAGGGTTGGATTGAAAACCTACAGGAAGGTATCTCTCCAGGAACAGGGTTGGATTGAAAACCTACAGGAAGGTATCTCTCCAGGAACAGGGTAGGATTGAAAACTTACAGGAAGGTATCTCTCCAGGAACAGGGTTGGACTGAAAACCTACAGGAAGGTATCTCTCCAGGAACAGGGTTGGACTGAAAACCTATAGGAAGGTATCTCTCCAGGAACAGGGTTGGACTGAAAACCTACAGGAAGGTATCTCTCCAGGAACAGGGTGGACTGAAAACCTACAGGAAGATATCTCTCCAGGAACAGGGTTGGACTAAAAACCTACAGGAAGGTTTCTCGCCAGGAACAGGGTTGGATTGAAAACCTACAGGAAGGTATCGCTCCAGGAACAGGGTGGACTGAAAACCTACAGGAAGGTATCTCTCCAGGAACAGGGTTGGACTAAAAACCTACAGGAAGGTTTCTCGCCAGGAACAGGGTTGGATTTAAAACCTACAGGAAGGTTTCTCGCCAGGAACAGGGTTGGATTTAAAACCTACAGGAAGGTTTCTCGCCAGGAACAGGGTTGGACTGAAAACCTACAGGAAGGTTTCTCGCCAGGAACAGGGTTGGATTGAAAACCTACAGGAAGGTATCTCTCCGGGAACAGGGTTGGATTTAAAACCTACAGGAAGGTATCTCTCCAGGAACAGGGTTGGATTGAAAACCTAGGCCTATGCTAAATAGTCAGACAACAAATGATGTTGTGATTCTCAGGGTCTTCTCCCCAGCCACTATCTTCCCACAAAGGCCACATATCTCAGTATGGTTACAGATGATTGTAACATCTTCATATGGTGATTAAGTTTTCATGAGATGTTTAGCATGTACATAATGCATTAATAAGGAGGCACCAGGGGGCGTCGGCCTATCTGCTGATGAGAAAAGAGTCCTGCACAACAAAACGATGACACACCAGAGAGCCCTACACACACACACAGAGCATCGGGGTGTGTGTGTGTACATGCGTCTGACTCAGAGGCCAGATGATCGGTATTGATGGTCAAAAAGAGAGAGAGAGAGACAGAGGGAGAGAGAGAGAGACAGAGGGAGAGAGAGAGAGACAGAGGGAGAGAGAGAGAGAGACAGAGGGAGAGAGAGAGAGAGACAGAGGGAGAGAGAGAGAGAGAGAGAGAGAGAGAGAGAGAGAGAGAGAGAGAGAGAGAGAGAGAGAGAGAGAGAGAGAGACAGAGAGAGAGACAGAGAGAGAGACAGAGAGGGAGAGAGAGAGAGAGAGAGAGCGAGAGGGAGAGAGAGAGACAGAAAGAGAGAGAGAGGGAGAGAGCAGCAAATGAACCACTGAATGAATAAAGAAAGAAAAGAGGGCAGACAAATGGAGAGAGAGAAGAGAGACCAACACCAGACACCTTGACACGCCAACCCAGACTCAGGTCTGTTACTATGGTGACGCAGTCTAGGGGCTGCACGCCACGGCTGGTTTGGCTCTTAACAGGCAGAGGGGTGCGGGGGTGGAGCCTTGGCAACAAGGGGTCCCCCAGGGGAGTGTGCCAACCACGTGCCCATGGGGAAGGGGGAGCTTGTGGCAGGGGAGGGCAGGCTAGGCTGCTGATCACCCTGCGGGAGGGGTGGAGGAGGGGGGCATGTGTGCCCCTAAACACCCCCTTACAAACACACACACACCCGTGCCAGCAGGCTCCCCCTAATCTCTGACCACAATACTAACCATATGCTGATCCTCTCCAATACAAAAGAACAGGCAGGGCAACAGATTATTATCTCAATAATACAATGTGTCAAAGATCGCAAACTGCATCTTAATCCATTCCTTCAAACACTCTTGGCTATTCAGAACAAGGGTTGTTTATCCTGGTCATCTGGCTGGTTGGTGGTTTGGCTCCAATCTACTGGCTGTCTCTGGTGGATCTCCTGTAGACTATCAGCCATTATTATAGTGTCTCCCTCTAGCTGTCAGAGAGGGGCACAGTGATCTTCACCTCCCCTCTTTCTCCCTCATCCTCAGCTCAGCCCCCCTCCCCTCCATCCAGGGGTCAGTCTTTCACCGAGTCAGTCCTCATTACCTTCAACCCAAGTCTCATCTAGACGATATTCATTCCAATTATCCCCAGTTCCCTTTCAATTCTAAGTTCCATTATGTGACTTCTACAGTGTAATCTGATGGCTTGTATCAATGTCAAAATGAAACCTGGCCTACATTCTGTGTCTCTAGATCTCTCTCTCTCTGTCGGAGCACTTTGGGACCACAGACTACTCTTAGTTCACAAGGCATTGACTGCAGAGAAGCACATGGTTTAGTATTCCTCCAATGAAAGTCCATAGCAACAGCAAGGTGAAGTAGGCACTATACACGTCTCAACTGGTGTGAACATGTGCTGAGGAAAATGCATTAAGGGCAGAACGCATGTCTGCTGAAATGTGCACACCCACGCATTATTCAAGCACATTGAACCAATAACATCCTCCAAATCAATGACATGTTGGCGGGTGGAGTAACTCACGGGTAGCATTGCCAAATAAATTCTCCCACACACAGGTAGGCGTATGGCATGGGAATTGACCCACCGTGGAATTCCAGCTCTGAAGTTGGAGTAGGGGAGCGTAATGGGTGTAACACAACGCACAGGAAGTCATTTTGGCGGCACATCACACTGTGAGAATGTTGTGACTGTGAAGGAGAATCAAGGTGTTGAATGAGTCAGAACATGAGAACAAGAAGCAACCATGTTGGGTCGGCTCTCCCTCCCTCCCTCCCGTAGGTCATCAGCATTCAGATCCCACCACCGTGCACGCTCACGTCTCCACCCAGAGTGCACGTGTCGTGCATGGGGGTGACAACAGCTCTGCTAGTCATAGTGGAGTGTTCTAGAATGTAGATCTAATGTCTCAGGTGAGCTGACAGATGGATGTTGTGGCCAGGGCAGAGAGATGAGAGGCCCCAGCTTCCTACATTTATCAGGCAGGGGGACTCGAGTTGTCACTACAGCAGCACCGCATTCTGACAGCCCGTACACACACACACACACACACACACACGTACCCTGGAGACATCATTAGAGAGCCGAGACCCCGAGAGAGGGAGACATTAATTATTCACTAGCTGTGAAGAGCGTGAATGTGTGTGTGTGTGTGTGTGTGTGTGTGTGTGTGGCAGAGAGATAGTGAAAGTGCAGTGTACTGTACAGTAGGGCTGTGACGATACCAGTATTGCAATATTTTTCCATGGCAAAAATGAAAACATGAAGCAGATCAAACTCTTTGGTCCTTTAACAACCTGGTATCGTCCCTGCCCTAGTGGACAGGTGTCCATGTTGTGACTGGTATCGTCCCAGCCCTAGTGGACAGGTGTCCATGTTGTGACTGGTATCGTCCCAGCCCTAGTGGATAGGTGTCCATGTTGTGACTGGTATCGTCCCAGCCCTAGTGGATAGGTGTCCATGTTGTGACTGGTATCGTCCCAGCCCTAATGGACAGGTGTCCATGTTGTGACTGGTATCGTCCCAGCCCTAGTGGATAGGTGTCCATGTTGTGACTGGTATCGTCCCAGCCCTAGTGGATAGGTGTCCATGTTGTGACTGGTATCGTCACGGCCCTAGTGGACAGGTGTCCATGTTGTGACTGGTATCGTCCCGGCCCTAGTGGACAGGTGTCCATGTTGTGACTGGTATCGTCCCGGCCCTAGTGGATAGGTGTCCATGTTGTGACTGGTATCGTCACGGCTCTAATGGACAGGTGTCCATGTTGTGACTGGTATCGTCCCGGCCCTAGTGGACAGGTGTCCATGTTGTGGCTGGTATCGTCCCAGCCCTAGTGGACAGGTGTCCATGTTGTGACTGGTATCGTCCCGGCCCTAGTGGATAGGTGTCCATGTTGTGGCTGGTATCGTTCCGGCCCTAGTGGATAGGTGTCCATGTTGTGACTGGTATCGTCCCAGCCCTAGTGGACAGGTGTCCATGTTGTGACTGGTATCGTCCCAGCCCTAGTGGACAGGTGTCCATGTTGTGACTGGTATCGTCCCGGCCCTAGTGGATAGGTGTCCATGTTGTGACTGGTATCGTCCCGGCCCTAGTGGATAGGTGTCCATGTTGTGACTGGTATCGTCCCGGCCCTAGTGGACAGGTGTCCATGTTGTGACTGGTATCGTCCCGGCCCTAGTGGACAGGTGTCCATGTTGTAACTGGTATCATCCCGGCCCTAGTGGACAGGTGTCCATGTTGTGACTGGTATCATCCCTGCACTAGTGGACAGGTGTCCATGTTGTGGCTGGTATCGTCCCAGCCCTAGTGGACAGGTGTCCATGTTGTGACTGGTATCGTCACGGCCCTAATGGACAGGTGTCCATGTTGTGACTGGTATCGTCCCGGCCCTAGTGGACAGGTGTCCATGTTGTGGCTGGTATCATCCCGGCCCTAGTGGACAGGTGTCCATGTTGTGACTGGTATCATCACGGCCCTAATGGACAGGTGTCCATGTTGTGACTGGTATCGTCCCGGCCCTAGTGGACAGGTGTCCATGTTGTGACTGGTATCATCCCTGCCCTAGTGGACAGGTGTCCATGTTGTGGCTGGTATCGTCCCAGCCCTAGTGGACAGGTGTCCATGTTGTGACTGGTATCGTCACGGCCCTAATGGACAGGTGTCCATGTTGTGACTGGTATCGTCCCGGCCCTAGTGGACAGGTGTCCATGTTGTGACTGGTATCGTCCCTGCCCTAGTGGACAGGTGTCCATGTTGTGACTGGTATCGTCCCAGCCCTAGTGGAAAGGTGTCCATGTTGAGGTGAGTCATCTATATTAGAGACCAGCAGCTAAATGGTTAAAGTAAAACCGGGAAAAGATATGATAGCCTATATCCCAGATATGAACTCCGCTTAATCACATTACCCCATAATTGCCCGCTATACAGGTCTATCTACAACATAGAAACCTCAATGTACTGAAGCACATACTACTGTACTCAGAACCACAATAGTAATCTGAATACATAAGTAATGGCATGTAAGACACTTGGCCCTCCGTGGAATGAGTTTGACACGTGCACTATACCAGGGTTTCCCTGAATCAGCTGTGTAGTGCTAGGGCAAAAACCAAAACGTGTACCCAGGTGGGGCCCCGGGACCGAGTTTGGGAAACCCTGCCCAATACCATGCGAGGGGGAGGGGCCTACCTACAAAAGTGTGTCTCGTCGTTGTTACTTTTTAAAATGTCCTTTGTGAATTACCTCAACTGATATAGCCTAGCTACAGTCGCAAGGTTTTCCCACTGTGAACCGTGCAACTACAGCTCAGCCCTCTCAGAATGCAGCCATTGTGGTCTCATCTCCTTTCACATCATAACAAGCAGGGCCATAGAGGGTCCTTCATGTTTCCAGTAGCCCGCCCCTTCAGCCCACGCTGCCAGGGCTTGAAGCACTGAGACAATGGGAGCGTTTCAGACTGACACCACCACTGGAAAAATCACAGCCAACGCTGGGAACAGAGTTTCAGAACAACAGCTGCCTGGCACCGTGGAAACAGGCTAGGGTGCTAGGACTAGGTTATGTCCCCAAATGACCATTGCTGCACAATTTAAGTGTATCGACTCAATTCATATAAACTTCTTCTCACATTAGCTGAGACAGCATACATGGGTCTCTACAGGGTAAAAATAAACCAGTTGGATTGAAAATTAAGTCATACCGAGACCAGTAAAATAAAATAAAAACGTGTGTGTGTGTTAAACTAACAGCTGTGTGGTAGGATATCCTGTCACTTCCAAAGCGCTTGGCTCGGAGACATTCCTAACATTCCGTCCTGATGTCAGAATCCCACAGCTCCACATCTCCCCCTAGTGTTAAGAATCTCAACTGTTCCATTTAGGAACACTACAACATTGTAGGAAGGAAGTGGATAACTCCCCCCTCAAAATAACTACTGCTGTGTATTAGTCATTACTATGGGGATGTTGTTTTCATTCTGTCGACTCCCGGAAACTGCTGCATCAAAGCCTTTTATGTCTTGTTCATAAAGAAACACAGTATGAAAGCTGGTCCAAGTCTTCACTTGGAGGGTAGAGAAAGACAAAAGAAAAATAGAAAACTTTTTAAGAGTTTCAAAAATCTGCTGAGAATATCATCCCAATCCCCTCTAATAATATCCTGACTGACACACATCTGTACCGTGCACCTGTCTATTGTACCAGGTGTAGCCAGCAGGGGGCGCTGTTGATATGGGAAGAACTGCATTGTGATTTACTAGGTCAGATTCAACCCCTCTGGTACATTTATTAAATCCTGTTTCACTCCACAGTTGCATAAAATAGATTATATTATGCACCAAGGCTTACGTTATCACTGCACAAAAGACTGGAGTGGAAGCCCAAAATTAGCAACTCAGGAGATACATCCCAAATTGCATCCTATCCCCTATATAGAGCACTACTTTTGACTAGGGCCCATAGGGCTCATGTTACAAGTAGTGCACTATATAGGCAATAGGGTGCCATTTGGAACGAAGCCAGTGAGTGTACATCTAGATGTAGTCCTGGCTGTATTGTAGCCTACACACACAGAAGATCATTGAGACAGCATGGGAGGAGTGTTCTGAGGTACCTACAGCATGGGAGGAGTGTTCTGAGGTACCTACAGCATGGGAGGAGTGTTCTGAGAGGAGTGTTCTGAGGTACCTACAGCATGGGAGGAGAGTTCTGAGGTACCTACAGCATGGGAGGAGTGTTCTGAGAGGAGTGTTCTGAGGTACCTACAGCATGGGAGGAGTGTTCTGAGAGGAGTGTTCTGAGGTACCTACAGCATGGGAGGAGTGTTCTGAGAGGAGTGTTCTGAGGTATCTACAGCATGGGAGGAGTGTTCTGAGAGGAGTGTTCTGAGGTATCTACAGCATGGGAGGAGTGTTCTGAGAGGAGTGTTCTGAGGTACCTACAGCATGGGAGGAGTGTTCTGAGAGGAGTGTTCTGAGAGACGAGATCTGAGGTAACTACAGCATGGGAGGAGAGATCTGAGGTAACTACAGCATGGGAGGAGAGATCTGGTGGTCCTCTGTAGCTCAGCTGGTAGAGCACGGCGCTTGTAACGCCAAGGTAGTGGGTTCGATCCCCGGGACCACCCATACACAAAAATGTATGCACGCATGACTGTAAGTCGCTTTGGATAAAAGCGTCTGCTAAATGGCATATTATTATTATTATTATCTGAGGTAACTACAGCATGGGAGGAGAGTCCTGAGGTAACTACACCATGTGGAAGTGCTGGAACACCTTGACACATGGGGGACATGGTTTAGCACATGGGGTCTTGTAAGGATTCAGTCACACTTCTCTTTTTGGCCTGTGGCCCACATCTGAGAAAGGGAAGACGGAGCGCTTGACGGGCAGCAGGTAGGCTAGTGGTTAGAGCGTTGGGCCAGTAACCAGGTAGCCTAGTGGTTAGAGCATTGGGCCAGTAACCAGGTAGGCTAGTGGTTAGAGCGTTGGGCCAGTAACCAGGTAGCCTAGTGGTTAGAGCGTTGGGCCAGTAACCAGGTAGCCTAGTGGTTAGAGCATTGGGCCAGTAACCAGGTAGGCTAGTGGTTAGAGCGCTGGGCCAGTAACCAGACAGGCTAGTGGTTAGAGCGCTGGGCCAGTAACCAGACAGGCTAGTGGTTAGAGCATTGGGCCAGTAACCAGGTAGCCTAGTGGTTAGAGCGTTGGGCCAGTAACCAGGTAGGCTAGTGGTTAGAGCATTGGGCCAGTAACCAGGTAGCCTAGTGGTGAGAGCGTTGGGCCAGTAACCAGGTAGGCTAGTGGTTAGAGCGTTGGGCCAGCAACCAGGTAGCCTAGTGGTTAGAGCGTTGGGCCAGTAACTAGGTAGACTAGTGGTTAGAGCGTTGGACCACTAACCAGGTAGACTAGTGGTTAGAGCGTTGGGCCAGTAACCAAAAGGTTGCTGGTTTGAATACCGAGCCGATAAAGTAAAAAATCTGTCGATGTGCCCTTGAGCAAGGCACTTAACCCTGATTTGCTCCAGGGGCACTGTACAACTATGGCTGACCCTGTAAAACAACACATTTCACTGACAATAAAAACATCTTACTACTACTACACACACACGTACGCTAACACAGACAAACGTGCACATAAACACAAACAGAAACACACAAACTGAGACAGGCATGTGTGAGGTTAAGCGCAGCCAGCAGCCTGATCTCCCCTGACTAAACCACCACTCCAGTCACACACAGCCGTACCCAGACCTCCTCACTCACTCACTCTTCTCTGGCTCAGTCGTATACACACCTCCTCTCTCTCAGCCGTATCCAGACCTCCTCTCTCTCTTCTCTGGCTCAGCCGTATCCAGACCTCCCCTCTCTCTCTCTCTCTCTTCTCTGGCTCAGCCGTATCCAGACCTCCCCTCTCTCTCTCTCTCTCTTCTCTGGCTCAGCCGTATCCAGACCTCCTCTCTCTCTTCTCTGGCTCAGCCATATCCAGACCTCCCCTCTCTCTCACTTCTGACTCAGCCGTATCCAGAGCTCCTCTCTCTCTCTGTGTCTGTCTGTCTTCTCTGGCTCAGCCGTATACACACACCTCCCTCTCTCTCTCTCTCGCTCTCTCTCTCCCTCTCCCTCTCTCTCTCTCTCCCTCTCTCTCTCTCCCTCTCTCTCTCTCCCTCTCCCTCCCTCCCTCCCTCCCTCCCTCCCTCCCTCCTCTGGCTCAGCCGTATCCAGACCTCCTCTCTCTCTCTCTCTCTCTCTCTCTCTCTCTCTCTCTCTCTCTCTAGTCTTCTCTCCAGTCACACACAGAGAAAGAGACACACACAGCCTGTCCTTCTCCTGTGTTCTCTTCTCTTCCTCTCCTGACTGCTCCAGGCTGGCCCACGTAGGAGGGGATCACTCAGCATCCTGCAGTACTGTAACCCCAGCTGAGCGAGGCACAACACTGTAGTGGTTGTGGGTGTGTGGGATAGAGCATGATCCAGGTTCTTCTCAGATGTGCAAGTCATGCATAGGAAATAAAGGAAGGGGGAGTGGGGGGGGGGGGGGCTGTCACTGCTATGTACAATCTTTGAATTATATGAAATAGGACTGTGGTGGGCTGGGGGAAGGTTCAGATATCATATCCCACACCCTCCTATAACATCAACAGTTTTTCAGTCGGATGAGAAACGAGAGAACAAACACGTAGCCTATATGTAACCCTGCTGTCCTCAAACTGGCAAACTGGGAGATGGAGGACTGAGAAGCGGTGGTATTTCCACAGCAGGAGAAACCAAAATAGCAACCGGAGCAGTGGTGGGCTGATGTAGAGAAGAATCGAGAGTCTGTTCTTCTGGCAGGCCTCTCTGAATCCCCATGTCCAAGAATACATCCCAAAAGGCACCCTATTTCCTATTTAGTGCAATACTTTTCACCAGGATCAACCCAAAGTAGTGCACTAAATAGGGAATATGGTGCCATTTGGGACACAGACCAAGCCTAGCCGGCAGGACCAGATGTAATTTGGAGCTTAATTCAATTGGATACTGTCTCTCAGGTCACAAAGGTCGAGCTGAGCTCTTAGCTGCTGTATTCACTGTCCTCCAAAGGCCTCTCAACATTCTGAAACCACTCCACAGACAACAATGTTTTTCCGTTTTCTCTTTGAAAGAGTCTGATGTGAGGGGCTTCCCACACAATGTTCCGTTCACGGAGTCAGTTTCCCATAGTGCATTGCTCTTGGGGGCAGGGCAAGGGCTTCCATTTCAGCTCTGTAGGGCAGTAGGATGGGACCACAACCCACTCTCTCCTCTACTTCCTTTTTTTCTCTTCTCTCCCCCTCTACTTCTTTCTCCTCCTCTACTTCCTCCCTCTATCCTTCCCTCTATCCTTCTCTCCCCTCGACTTCCCTCCTCCTCTCCACTTCGCCCATCCTCCTCCCCTCTCTACTTCCCCCCTCCTCTCCCCTCTACTTCCCTCCTCCTCCCCTCTCTACTTCCCCCCTCCTCTCCCGTCTACTTCCCTCCACCTCTCCCCTCTACTTCCCTCCTCATTCCTTTCCTCTACTTCCCTCCTCTCCCCTCTACTTCCCTCCACCTCTCCCCTCTACTTCCCTCCTCATTCCTTTCCTCTACTTCCCTCCTCTCCCCTCTACTTCCCTCCTCCTCTCCCCTCTACCTCTCCCCTCCACCTCTCCCCTCTACTTCCCTCCCCTCTACTTCCCTCCTCCTCTCTCTCCCCCCCACCTCTCCCGTCCTCTCTCCCCTCCTCCCCCTCCTCCTCCTCCTCCTCCTCCTCTCCTCTCTACTTCCCTCTTCCATCCTCCTCTTCCATTCAGGCCCAGCTCTGCTCAGCCCCTCTGGGAACTAACACACAGAAGCCACACAGTCAGGAGGATATAGTGACAACATTAGGGTCTGCCCTTTTGAGAAAAAAGCAAGAACAAGCATCTGGCTGACTAAGAACACAAAAGGAACAAAAAAAGCATTTGTCACAGTTAGTAGTGGTGGATATGAATGAGGTCACCAGTACTCAGAGGTAGATGTAGCCTGTGTGTGTGTGTGTGTGTGTGTGTGTGTGTGTGTGCTCCTGCTATCTGTGTAATTCACAGCATGTTAAAGAGCTCATTGACTGGGGAGGGTGATTGATGGGCCTTGGTCTCTTTTAAAGGAGAGCATTTACTTTAAAGAAGGACCCTATGCCTCGATGGGGCAATGCTTACTGAGCCGAGCAGTAGCCCCGAGTGCCCCCGCCGTCTATGCTGTCATCCTGTGTCATCGGCCCACTCTCCCTGTGGTGAGTCACACACACTCCCTCTCTAAACTGATGTGCCAGAGTGACTGGCGTTAAAAACACACTTTGGGAAAGCAGAGGCTGCAGAACAGAGCGCTGCCCAAACCACTCTGAGCAGTGAGCACAGAGGCTTCTAGAACACAGAGCGAGGAGGCTTCTAGAACACAGAGCGAGGAGACTTCTAGAACACAGAGCAAGGATGCTTCTAGAACACAGAGCGAGGAGACTTCTAGAACACAGAGCAAGGATGCTTCTAGAACACAGAGCAAGGATGCTTCTAGAACACTAAGTGAGGATGCTTCTAGAACACTAAGTGAGGATGCTTCTAGAACACAGCAAGAGGAGGCTTCTAGAACACAGAGAAATAATAATATATTACATTTCTATAGCGCTTTTCATATAATCTTAAAGCGCTTCAAGAGCAAAAAACAAACAAGCAATATATCAGGACAGGTCAACCAATAGAGGCCAAGTCTTTGAAAGCTGCATCCTCCGAAGATGGAGAGGTCAGTTCATGGCTTGAGCGGAGAGAGCTGGTCAGAGGATGGTAGATGATGGTGATGGAGTCTGCTGATGATCTTGTAGAGGGTAAGTCTGGGAACCAGCCTCTGGACTTCTCCTCTTCCACTCTGTGTAGCACCACTTGGGTGATGCCTCAGCAGCTCTGGGCACCAGGAAGCTCACCACACACAGTTCAGAATAGTAGCCAGTCGTCCTCACTACGAGGCCTCTGCCTCAGCACTGCTGGATTCCTCTGTCTCCCATTCCTCACACGCTTCAGGACACTCCTCAAATTATGTTCTCAAAAGATCAGGAATTGGCAGCCAGGTGAAACCAAAAAACTGGTACTGTGTCCAGATGCTTTTTTCAAACAAAAACATTAGCCAGCTAGCTAGCTAGATAGCCAAGCCAAAAAGTGTTAACCTGTCAGCCAATCTGCAAATCCTTGGCTCAAAAACACCAGATACATGCAATAAAAACTCTGTTATCTAAAACAAAAAAGAGCTGATAAAAAAAATAAACAATTAAAAACACCTACAAATATTACTAAATATGTACACACTTACAGGAGCTCTGTGCTTAGGCTGCTACTTGGATACCATGACAACTATAGAACATAGTGGGGTTCAACAGAGAGAGACAGCCAGGGAGAGCTGCAGGCTGCAGCACAGGAGCTCGCTCCGTTTCAGCTACCTATTAAGGTTCAAGTGGACTAGTATTCATATCCCTGGGAGAGCTAAACCACTCAATCCCAACCGCTCAACTCTGTGAAACCAATACACATGAAACATACATAGCCTAAGGAATTCAGTTGGTGTGTGTGTGTGTGTGTGCTTATGATTGAGTGCAAAGTCTGCAAACACATGCAAACTCACAAGTAACCTACATAAAGCATAAGCCCTTCCTTCCTTGGCATGTCGTGTGCCTGCTTGCCTAGTAAAGTGTGTCTGTGATGAAGAGGGGTACAGGATGGGCCATATGGTCCAGTAGAAAGCCTGGATGAGCAGCCTGTCACTCTGCCTCCCTCTCACCCCTTCACGTTCCCGTCCCTGAAGAGAGAGAGACAGCTCTGTCCTCTGGGGCTAATTATCCCTTTATCTCAGTCCTCACCACGGCAACACACACACATATACGACGCGTACGCGCACACACACACACACACACACTGTTAGATTAATTTGGATTTTAAGAATAATGACTAAAGGATTTCACCCCAAATACAGTATAAATGTTAGAATTATCATGTAGTGTCAACCCACTAACAGAGGGGGCGGTACTAAACATTCAAGGGTGAAGGGGAAGGCGGAAACTGTTTAGAAAAGCCACCTAAAGGTGGGAGGAGTCAAGTTCAGGAGGTATAAAACTGTATGTATGTGTTTTTGGCGTCAGAGCTCCCCATGAATAAAAAGACAGATCATTCTTGTTGGTTGTGGACCTTGAATCATTGATGATTAAAACCAGAGCCTTACAACCTCTGGTAATGATTCAAGCTTAGGTTGAATTAGAGATAGAAATTCACATGACACACACACACACACGGGACAGACTGTGCCTCAGGTGTGTGTGTGTGTGCGTGCGTGCGCGTGTATGACAGTGTGTGTGTGTGTGTGTGCATGCACACATGTGTTGGTAGCAGCTTGTATGCATGCTAAACAGCTTAGGCAGGATCAGTATATTGCCTTGCCAGGGTACATCCACAGCTGCCAAAAACAATGGTAGGTTTTCCCTGGGTCAGTCAGCCAGTGTCCATCACTAACCACAGCTGAGGCAGATGAATAATCCCCACTGCCTTAATATGACATGATTTATTTTCACCAAAACAGACAGGCCTGGCTTGCAGTACACCAAATATGATACAGGATACAGAAAGAAAGCTGCGGAAGTCAGTCGACTACTGGGACCACTGGATGATGTTAGGCTAATGCTGCATTTTAGCAGAGGGGCTATGTTCATCCACGCTACAAAGCCTAAAATAGCTTGTAAACACACAGTTCCACGTGATATTTTGATCCTTCAAAGAGGAGTGTTTGGCTCTCTAGGCTACTCAAGGGTCAACAGAGACCACACCAACAGCACAATACTTACATCTCAAAGCACCTCTCATTGTGCTGGTGTGTCAATGAGAGGGTGGTGATGATTTACGCCACAATAAAATCAAAACAGCAGAGATGCGTGACGATGCAATCACATAGCCTAACCTCTTAATCTGTTTCAGTCCAAACTGGTTGTTTGAAGATATGGTCTGTGATCTAATCTAACACAACATCCCCACAGCACTCTGTCAACATGTCATTATAAATAACTATAATATATAATAACTAGAAATCATTAAATAGCCCAGCCAGCCCACATCACATGCATCACACAGTAACTCAATGACTGAGATGCACAGCCTGATTCCTGGAGCAACAAACCCATCGGATGGATGCACATTGGTCCTCTAATAGAATGGAGCATCACCATCAACACTAGAGGCTGATGAGGTGTAGAGACTGAGCTGGCGTACATTCATTACCTTGTTAAAATGGAGGTCGGTCGGGTGGGGGATCCCACTGGCAGATGGTGACCTAATACAAGGGGAGGGTCCTATAGAGAGAAAAGGGGGCATTGATTTCTCCCCCCAAACTAAAGGCCAGATGGGGAGAGAGACTGAGTGGTGGCTCCTATTGACCTCGCTCCTAACAGGACCACTTTCTAAAGCAGCCGGGTCATCATAGTAAGTGATGACCAATAAGACTGAGCCAGCACCATGCAGATAACAGGTGTCCCCCCCCCCCAGGAAGTAGGCCTAACCAATAGACCTAGCCTAACTCTGATGGATAATGTAGTAACTAAACATTATCTAGGCCTATGGGCTAATTCAATTAAGACTGATTCTACTCATGTTATAGGCACTTAAGCATGCTATACATCATGATTAATTAATGTTAAAATAAAGGTTAAATAAAACATTTTAAATAAATAAACACTTGTTTTGGTAGTAGGCCTTTGAGAAATGAGAAATGAACCATTTATGTTCATCAACAGGAGGAAAGAGCTCATTAGCCGGTGGTGGTTCGGACTCTTGGTAGTGAAATTAAATTAGGCCTAGTTAGATAGCCAATTAAACATGTATTGTTGGATGAGACTAGGCCCTTCAGGGTGAGGAGCATCTGTTGTACCCGTTTCAATACGAAGCAGCAAGCATAAAGGCCTAGTAGCCTATACCACAAACAGGGCTTGTTTCATCTATACCAAGAAACATCACAGTGAGCTCCAAAAGTATTGGTAAAGTGACACATTTGTTGTTTTGGCTCTGTACTCCAGCACTATCGATTTGAAATGATACAATGACTACGAGGTTCAAGTGCTGACTGTCAGCTTTAATTTGAGGGTATTTTTATCCATATCGGTTGAACCATTTAGAAATTACAGCACTTCTTGTACATAGTCCCCCCATTTTAGGGGACCAAAAGTATTGGGACAAATTCACTTGCATGTGTTTTAAAGTATGACTGTCACGACTTCCTCCGAAGCTGCCGCCTCTCCTTGTTTGGGCAGGCTTCGGCGTTCGTCGCCACCGGCCTTCTAGCCACTGCCGCTCCTCATCTCATCATTCCATTTGTTTTGTCTTGTTCATTACTTATCCCCTCATCAGTACCTGTATAAGTGTTCCCTCTGCCCCCTTGTCTTTGTGTGTGATTGTTTATCATGGAGGAGAGAGAAGCTTGGTGGAGCGCAGTGTATTTTGTATTGCCGGGGATATTCCCCGTGTGCCTTGTATTTTCCAGTGCGCCTGTTTTGCGCACCGGAGTGTTTTTTTTCCGCATCACTGCGTAACTCTGTGGTTCAGAATAGATTCCTGTTATTCTGTGATTTACCCTCCTGCGCCTGACTCCTTCAAAATCACCTCATCACAAGGACCAATATTTGGTCCCATATTCATAGCATGCAATATCACAACCCCCCCCCCCCCCCCGCCCCGCAATATCATACCCCCCCATAAATGCTAACCTCCCCTGTTATTGTAATGGTGAGAGTTTAGCATGTCTTGGGGCTATGATTTGTGCGTCTAACTTTCTCACTCATCATTATTTACCATTCATTCAGGACTATCTGTAATCATGGTATCATCCACATGAATGTAGATGAACATCTTTTTATTCTTATTTAAAGTAAATGTGACCATTTACCATTCATTTCTATTGGCCACAAAATAATCTGAAACACACCCAAAACAAACAGCAAATGCATCCAATAAATGTGTGTAGTCACAAGCTTGATGTAGTCATTGCGTGCTATGAATATGGGACCAAATATTAAACCTTTTACTACTTTAATACACATAAGTTAATTTTTCCCCTAAAATGGAGGGATATGTACAACAAGCGCTGATTTCTAAACGGTTTACCCGATATGGATGACAATACCCTCAAATTAAAGCTGACAGTGTACACTTTAACCTCATAGTCATTGTATAATTTCAAATCCACAGTGCTGGAGTACAGAGCCAAAACAACAAATGTGTCACTGTCCCCAATACTTTTGGAGCTCAATGTATTAGCCGACACTACAAACAGGGCTGTGTTGAGAGGGAATGTGAAGCAGTAAACAGACAGTATCTGAAGCAGTAAGCTTGCAGCCTACACTACAAACAAGGCCTGTTGTCTAAACAACAACTAGACCAACACAACGGAACCTCCTTCACTCAGCCTCTAGCATCAGCTTCACAGTCAGGAGGTCAGTGGCCTGAGCTGTGCTTCAGACCGACCGAGAAGAGGGCATCCGCGGTCACACTCCCTCTGAGACTAGCAAACTGCTGGGAGTGCCCCCGGGGAAGCGGAGGGTGTGTGTGTGTTTAGGGGGGGTGTAGTACTGCATGTCCCCCTCTTACAAGACACACACACACAAACACCAGGAGGGGAAGCTAATCTCAGTTCGGAGCCAGACACGGACCTGGCTAAAACAAAACAATAGCTTGAGTCTGATTCCAGCAACATATCCCATGGAGGACATCTTAAAAATAACCCCTAAGCTAACATGCTTCCTGCTGAAAGGAGTGCTGTGACACACACACACACACCTCCCGGTGCAGCTGCAGTCCACAGCTGGTGTGGTCTGGGCCTCTCTCTGCTTTTAGACAGGACTACCATAGACTTGGACTAGCTTCCATTCCCCTCACCCTCTCTCTGCTTTCAGACAGGACTACCTTAGACTTGGACTAGCTTCCATTCCCCTCACCCTCTCTCTGCTTTCAGACAGGACTACTGTAGACTTGGACTAGCTTCCATTCCCCTCACCCTCTCTCTGCTTTCAGACAGGACTACTGTAGACTTGGACTAGCTTCCATTCCCCTCACCCTCTCTCTGCTTTCAGACAGGACTACCTTAGACTTGGACTAGCTTCCATTCCCCTCACCCTCTCTCTGCTTTCAGACAGGACTACTGTAGACTTGGACTAGCTTCCATTCCCCTCACCCTCTCTCTGCTTTCAGACAGGACTACTGTAGACTTGGACTAGCTTCCATTCCCCTTACCCTCTCTCTGCTTTCAGACAGGACTACCTTAGACTTGGACTAGCTTCAATTGCCCTCACCCGCTCTCTGCTTTCAGACAGGACTACCTTAGACTTGGACTAGCTTCCATTCCCCTTACCCTCTCTCTGCTTTCAGACAGGACTACTGTAGACATGGACTAGCTTCCATTCCCCACAGCCTCTCTCTGCTTTTAGACAGGACTACCTTAGACTTGGACTAGCTTCCATTCCCCTCACCCTCTCTCTGCTTTCAGACAGGACTACCTTAGACTTGGACTAGCTTCCATTCCCCTCACCCTCTCTCTGCTTTCAGACAGGACTACTGTAGACTTGGACTAGCTTCCATTCCCCACAGCCTCTCTCTGCTTTTAGACAGGACTACCTTAGACTTGGACTAGCTTCCATTCCCCTCACCCTCTCTCTGCTTTCAGACAGGACTACCTTAGACTTGGACTAGCTTCCATTCCCCTCACCCTCTCTCTGCTTTCAGACAGGACTACCTTAGACATGGACTAGCTTCCATTCCCCACAGCCTCTCTCTGCTTTCAGACAGGACTACTGTAGACTTGGACTAGCTTCCATTCCCCACAGCCTCTCTCTGCTTTTAGACAGGACTACCTTAGACTTGGACTAGCTTCCATTCCCCTCACCCTCTCTCTGCTTTCAGACAGGACTACCTTAGACTTGGACTAGCTTCCATTCCCCTCACCCTCTCTCTGCTTTCAGACAGGACTACTGTAGACTTGGACTAGCTTCCATTCCCCACAGCCTCTCTCTGCTTTTAGACAGGACTACCTTAGACTTGGACTAGCTTCCATTCCCCACAGCCTCTCTCTGCTTTCAGACAGGACTACTGTAGACTTGGACTAGCTTCCATTCCCCTCACCCGCTCTCTGCTTTCAGACAGGACTACCTTAGACTTGGACTAGCTTCCATTCCCCACAGCCTCTCTCTGCTTTCAGACAGAACTATCTTAGACTTGGACTAGCTTCCATTCCCCACAGCCTCTCTCTGCTTTCAGACAGGACTACTGTAGACTTGGACTAGCTTCCATTCCCCTCACCCTCTCTCTGCTTTCAGACAGGACTACCTTAGACTTGGACTAGCTTCCATTCCCCACAGCCTCTCTCTGCTTTCAGACAGGACTACCTTAGACATGGACTAGCTTCCATTCCCCACAGCCTCTCTCTCTCTCCCGTCCCTCCTGCTGCTTTAGCAGGGCTGTAAATTACAGCTAGTGGTGGAGTGGAACTCTGGGGTCTGCCGTCTTGTCAGCAGCTGTTTTCTACTTCCTCCTCTAGTACACCAAGACTCCACAGTCAGACTAGATCAGTCTTATTTAGTCATGGGGGAAAAGGAATGATCATCAACTTCTGAGGGACAGGAAGAGGGAAATTCGGGGCTTTTCCAGCAACTCGTCTTGAGAGGTTAGATATTTGAACCCTAAGTTCGTCAAGTAGGCTACACCACACTGTCATAACAGTGACACAACAGTGACTCAACAGGAGAGGAATGGGAGGCAATGTGAGAAATGAAAAGGCTGTAATCTACAGTAGCATTGGGTGACTTTCTCTCATCAGCTACGTAGTAGTGGTACATACAGATGGTGTTTTCCGTTCAGTCAAAACGGCTGTACCTGTTTGTTCTGCCTCGTTGGAGAACTAAACACTTCCTCTCTGTAGAGGAGTGGCTCAACTCAGGCCACAGGTGTCAGGGGAGATAGGATGAGATAAGAGCACAACCATAGCTATCTACACTATGAGAGGCCTTTTTCAAGAGGTCCCATTGCAGCCAATTCAAAAATAATAAATAAATAAATAATTGGTCATTTAGCAGACGCTCTTATCCAGAGCGACTTACAGGAGCAATTAGGGTTAAGTGCCTTGCTCAAGGGCACATCGACAGATTTTTTCACCTAGTCGGCTCGGGGATTAGAACCAGTGACCTTTCGGTTACTGGCACAACGCTCTTAACCACTAAGCTACCTGCCGCCCCCAACGCTCTTAACCACTAAGCTACACAGTCCAAAACGACCCAAGGAAGTCAGTGACAAACAGAAGAGAAAGGCATCCTTGACAGCATTTACTCAAAGAAACTCTTCTCAACGCTGCAAGGACAGAGGCAGACAGAGAAAGCACAGCTTGAACTCTTCTGACCACTCATCTGTCCATCTCCACAGAGGTGGTAACCAAAGGACAGGCCAGGCTGAATCCCAGAGTTCCCTAAGGCAGTGGCTCCCAACCTTTTCTTAACCGTGGCACACCTTGATGGGATATAACGTTCTGTGGCACACAATTTTCCTATTCATTTATTTAGTGGAAATGACCTCCATCTCAACTGATCCATCCTGCAAATCATCAATTTTCTGTGGCAAACGTTTTTTTAATAAACTAAATTATTTGAAATATTTTCATAGTTTCTTACTCATGATGGTTGAAATTGTAAGTCCCCTTTTAAGAGTGTCCTGCGAATCTGCGCCAGAAAGATAGTTTTTTAGCTCCGGTAAAATAGGTATTTCATCTTTAACAGTTTGTTCTAGAGACGAGCGGTTTTCTGCTTTGTAAAGGTGCAACCACAGACACAAAGCCATGCTCCGTTTGTTTCTATGGTAGAGGCTGTGGTATAGCTACGTCCAGAGCCATATAATAAGAAATACATTACTCTGGCTACTGGTAAGCCTGGTCAGACTTACCTGTGCTAATGGTTTTCACAGACGAAGTAAAATGATACAAATGACTTTGCTCGTGAAGCGCCCCTCAAATGATACAAATGACTTTGCTCGTGAAGCGCCCCTCAAATGATACAAATGACTTTGCTTGTGAAGCGCCCCTCAAATGATACAAATGACTTTGCTTGTGAAGCGCCCCTCAAATGATACAAATGACTTTGCTTGTGAAGCGCCCCTCAAATGATACAAATGACTTTGCTCGTGAAGCGCCCCTCAAATGATACAAATGACTTTGCTCGTGAAGCGCCATCAAATGATTAAATGTAACAACAGCCTGAGAACACTGGACTTGAAACAACCACACAGATGTAACCATGAGCCATTTAATGTTTTATCTGACTGCCACTGGTGCTCCCAAGTCAAAATTCCATGTGCATTCCACAGGTCACGTTTATAAGTGATTGTTAAAAAAATTATCAAGATTAGGAAAAGTTTGGCGGCACAGCTGAGAGTTCTTCGGCACACCGGTTGGGAACCAATGCCCTAAGGAACAGGCCAGAGAGGTGGAACCATTGGAACTTTCCCAGAAAGGCTCATTTCTACAGCAACAGCCAGCCTATTAGACCTGACCTACGAAAGATTACCCTTCTTGTCACACCTGCTTCCTGGAGGTCTCAAATGAGGGAAAATAACTAGGTTAGGCCAGCATTTGGAAAAAGACCTGCCCTGGCCTATCAGTATCGCAATACATTTCTCACTCCATTCAGGCAAGACTGACTTCAAAGAATGTCAAAAACCTTTACCTCGAAGAGAAGGTTAAAGAAATGTGTTGCAAAATGCATGAATTTGAACAGAAAGATCTGTCAGAATATGAAGGAAGAAATCTGTTAAAGCGGTGCACTTTGCAAATGACAATTAAGGGATGGTGAGTTTTGCTCAATACTAGAGGAGCAAGCCAGCTGGATTCCCCATAGCTAACTGAGAAGTGGTAGGCAGCTGGAGGAGATAGTTCTCAAACAGGAGAGAGATACACAGTGAAATGTGAGATCTACACCAAGCACTCCATTACACTACACAAAACACTGACTGCTAAGAATAAGCAGGCAGACTTCAGTGCAAACATGGAGCTGTTTATTATTCAAACATTAGATCAGCGGTGTCCAACTCATTCCATGGAGGGCCTAGTGTCTGTGGGTTTTTCCTTTCCATTAAGACCTAGACAACCAGGTGAGGGGAGCTCCTTACTAATTAGTGACCTTAATTCATCAATCAAGTACAATGAGAGGGGGTGGTAGGGATGAGAGGGGTGGGGGGGATGAGAGGGGGTGGGAGGGGGTGGGAGGGATGAGAGGGGGTGGGAGGGGGTGGGAGGGATGAGAGGGGTGGGGGGGATGAGAGGGGTGGGGGGGATGAGAGGGGTGGGGGGGATGAGAGGGGGTGGGAGGGGGTGGGAGCGATGAGAGGGGGTGGGAGGGGGTGGGAGGGATGAGAGGGGGTGGGAGGGGGTGGGAGGGATGAGAGGGGGTGGGAGGGGGTGGGAGGGATGAGAGGGGGTGGGAGGGATGAGAGGGGGTGGGAGGGATGAGAGGGGGTGGGGGGGATGAGAGGGGGTGGGGGGGATGAGAGGGGGTGGGGGGATGAGAGGGGGTGGGAGGGGGTGGGAGGGATGAGAGGGGGTGGGAGGGGGTGGGAGGGATGAGAGGGGGTGGGAGGGATGAGAGGGGGTGGGAGGGGGTGGGAGGGATGAGAGAGGGTGGGAGGGATGAGAGGGGATGAGAGGGGGTGGGAGGGATGAGAGAGGGTGGGAGGGATGAGAGGGGATGAGAGGGGGTGGGAGGGATGAGAGGGGGTGGGAGGGACTGGAGAAGGCAGAGAAATACTACAAGAGGGAGACAGGTTTGAGGACAGTAAATACCTTTACTGGCCACACATAGACTATTGTTGACAAAGAGTGACCAAGAATTGTGACCGGAGTCTTCCAGACTGATGAAACAGGGAGATGAGGAAGCATCCATCTTTATCTTTAGTGATATAGAATACAGTGTGGCTGACTCTCTGGCATCACACACACACAGTCCTCCAAAAACAAAGCCTTTCCATTATCGCTGTAGCTTGAGGTCTCTCCCTCTCATCACTGGCCTCTGAAGTAGTGAATTCAGAAGTGACACAAATCACTTTCCATCACATCACCTGTGTCAGATATAAAGCTTCATAGCCTTCACTGTGATGTTGTGGTTCACGCCCCTCTACCCTTCACTGTGATGTTGTGGTTCACTCCCCTCTATCCTTCACTGTGATGTTGTGGTTCACTCCCCTCTATCCTTCACTGTGATGTTGTGGTTCACTCCCCTCTACCCTTCACTGTGATGTTGTGGTTCACTCCCCTCTATCCTTCACTGTGATGTTGTGGTTCACTCCCATCTATCCTTCACTGTGATGTTGTGGTTCACTCCCATCTATCCTTCACTGTGATGTTGTGGTTCACTCCCCTCTATCCTTCACTGTGATGTTGTGGTTCACTCCCCTCTACCCTTCACTGTGATGTGGTTCACTCCCCTCTATCCTTCACTGTGATGTGGTTCACTCCCCTCTATCCTTCACTGTGATGTGGTGGTTCACTCCCCTCTATCCTTCACTGTGATGTTGTGGTTCACTCCCCTCTATCCTTCACTGTGATGTTGTGGTTCACTCCCATCTATCCTTCACTGTGATGTTGTGGTTCACTCCCATCTATCCTTCACTGTGATGTTGTGGTTCACTCCCATCTATCCTTCACTGTGATGTGGTGGTTCACTCCCCTCTATCCTTCACTGTGATGTTGTGGTTCACTCCCCTCTATCCTTCACTGTGATGTTGTGGTTCACTCCCCTCTATCCTTCACTGTAACTGCCATGCAGCCTCTCGTGCCCTCTCTTTTCTCGGCCTAGGGGCAGACACTGGGCAGCCTCTCTAATCTGCATTGTCTACCACATTAATCCACTCCCCCAGTAAGTAATGTAATTGTATATGAATTTTTATTTTATTGTAGTTTTTTCATTTCATTTTTTATTTTTTTCATACTGGCCCCCCGTGGGAATCGAACCTACAACCCTGGCATTGTAAACGCCATGCTCTACCAACTGAGCTACATCCCTGCCGGCCATTCCCTCCCATACCCTGGACGACGCTGGGCCAATTGTGCGCCGCCCCATGGGTCTCCTGATCGCGGCCGGCTACGACAGAGCCTGGATTCGAACCAGGATCTCTAGTGGCACAGACCACTGCGCCACTCGGGAATCCACTCCCCACTGTATATGAATCCACTGGCCCCCAGTAAGTAATATAACTGTATATGAATCCACTGGCCCCCAGTAAGTAATATAACTGTATATGAATCCACTGGGCCCCAGTAAGTAATATAACTGTATATGAATCCACTCCCCACTGGCCCCAGTAAGTAATATAACTGTATATGAATCCACTCCCCACTGGGCCCCAGTAAGTAATATAACTGTATATGAATCCACTGGCCCCCAGTAAGTAATATAACTGTATATGAATCCACTGGGCCCCAGTAAGTAATATAACTGTATATGAATCCACTCCCCACTGGGCCCCAGTAAGTAATATAACTGTATATGAATCCACTCCCCACTGGGCCCCAGTAAGTAATATAACTGTATATGAATCCACTCCCCACTGGACCCCAGTAAGTAATGTAACTGTATATGCATTGTCCTGTTCACCCAGTTTCTTAATCCCTGTAAACAGTCTAGACAGTGGAACCTCTTTAGCATATGGACCCCCATAAGCCCTCCTCCCTCTCCCCTCACTACTAGGCTGCTAGCTGACCCACTGTGGCACCACTCCAGGGCCCCTTTCTAATCAAATCTAAAGAGATCGAGCCAGGGCTTTTCACGCCAGCCCACTGGAGTCCAATTGCAAACTGTCTGTTCAATACAATTTGGACTCAAAGGAAGTGGACACTTCCGAGAGACTTACTGGTCATCAAAATCAAAAAGACCTTCCTTCCATGTCAGCAGGAGGGGTTGAAGCCTGTGTGAAAGGAAAGAGTCATACTGGTTTGGGGGGGAAAGAACTAGCCTTACCCATAAAAAGACATGGGTCACGGACAGTCTGAAAGCCAAACATTGTGGTTTGACTGTGTACGTGTGTGTTTGTGCCTGTTGTGGGCACTGATGCATCCTGAGTAGCGTCCAGCTAACAAACTCATGGATGGCTGATGACTGCATCTCCCTAATGGCGCCCTGGAGCCAGGCAGGCAGTGTCTGTTGTTTTCCCTGCTCCTGGATGAGAGAAAGCAATGACAGCGAGAGCAGTGGGCGGGATAAATTGAGCCACTCATAGGTGACCTTACCTCAGCCCTGTCCAATGAGATGGCCCCTGAGTCTGTGCTCTGCATCACAGGGGGTGGAGGGGAAAGCTCAGCCAGCAGCTACACAACAAAAAAAAGAGGGAGCTTTTAGCTCCACGTCCTGCTGTTCATCTAACAGACACTAATGTTAGCCACTGCATTTTTCTACAGATGGTTTGACCTTTTCCTACAGGTTATTATCCTTTCAAGCACTGGCCTTTATCAGTCTCATCTCCCCCCATCTTTGTCCCATACCTCTTCTCTATCCTGTCTCCTTTATTAGCCTAGGCCTATGTCAAGGATCTGGTAATAGGTTAGATTGGAGGATTGCAGCGTGCCGCCCGGTCCGCCCAGCCATTCCCCTCCAGTGACAGGGTCCAGGTGGTTACCCCACTGTGGGGAACTGCTGTAATACTGATCCACTGAACCGATTGGAGTCGGAGCGGAAAAGTTACAATCTGTAGCTAATCTCGGAAGCTCTGGTTTGTTTCACACCAGGTTATGATAAAGGAGGGATTTCACAGCGAGGTAGACACACAGGTTGGCAGGCACGCACGCACACGTTGCTGAAGACATCTGATAGCCTACGCATGGAGACATGTAGTACCATGGGAACTGTAGACTACCTGGCATGTGTAAACAACAGCCCGCAGAGATCATGTTACCTGCCTACTAGGGCTGGGAATTGCCAGGGACCTCACGATACGATATTATCACGACACTTTGGTGCCGATAGGATATGTATTGCGATTCTCACGATTCTATATGTATTGCGATTTGATACTGCGACTTTATTGCGATTCGATGTTCCAAACATATTGCTCACCACGTCTGCTGCAGAGGGAGAGAGCCATGAGAAAACGAGTTCTGATCAGTCAGTGAAATAAAAGTGCTGAAATGTTGGCTCCCTATTTAAAAAGAAGACGGAGAACAAGCTATGAAGGAAAAATACTGGAGTTTTAGTGCAGGTACAGCCAACTAGCGCAAAAATAATATTGTGATATTGTCAAAGCAATAAGATATTTTGTCAAAAATAATATCCCGATACATAGGTGAATGCAGGTGAAAGCTATGATCCCTTATTGATGTCACCTGTAAAATCCACTTCAATCAGTGTACATGAAGGGGAGGAGACAGGTTAAAGAAGGGTTTTTAAGCCTTGGGACAATTGAGACATGGATTGTGTATGTGTGCCATTCAGAGAGTGAATGGGCAAGACAAAAGATGCAAGTGCCTTTGAACCGGTTTGTGTCAAGAACTGCAACGCTGCTGGGTTTTTCCACGCTCAACAGTTTCCTGTGTGTGTCAAGAATGGTCCACCACTCAAAGGACATCGAGCCAACTTGACACAACTGTGGGAAGCATTGGAGTCAACATCGGCTAGCATCCCTGTGGAATGCTTTTGACACCCTGTAGAGTCCATGCCCCGGCGAATTGAGGTTGTTCTGAGGGCAAAAAGGGTGTTCCTAATGTTTTGTACACTCAGTGTATAACTGTCTGGTGCTGGGGCCAGTGAACATGTTACCTGTCTGCCTGGTGGTGAGGCCAGAGATCATGTTACCTGTCTGCCTGGTGGTGAGGCCAGATAACATGTTACCTGTCCGCCTGGTGGTGAGGCCAGAGATCATGTTACCTGTCTGCCTGGTGGTGAGGCCAGAGATCATGTTACCTGTCTGCCTGGTGGTGAGGCCAGAGATCATGTGTCAGAAGCATGTTACCACCCATGTCACAAACAGTACCTTTGCCTCTTGTGGTAATAATAATCTCTTGCGACCTCAATGCATAGACTGAGGAGGGAAACACATTCGGACATTTATGGAGTGCAAACTGCAAAGTAATTTAGTTACAGGTTATGGCGGTCATGATGATTCATTGATTGATCATTCTAAAGAGTAGGCTGTTTCTGTATGACAAAGGGCATGATGCTGACTAACTGCCAACATTACTGAACCAGCCACTTGGTGCCGACAGAACAATACAATGCTCGTCAGCAAAAAAATAAAAAATGTTTTACTGTGTCAGTTCCCTCCTCACCTCAGCAGTCAGAATGTGGGGGAGTGCAGTGTGATGTACTGCTGTACTGCTGTCTGGGGATGGATGGATGGATGTGATTTAGCAGGAACAAACGGTGCAGAACAGAGAGATCAGGGTATGCTCCGTCTGAAATGACACATTTTACATTTACATTTTAGTCCTTTAGCAGACGCTCTTATCCAGAGCGACTTACAGGAGCAATTAGGGTAAAGTGCCTTGCTCAAGGGTACATCGACAGATGATTTTTCAGCTAGTCTGCTCGGGGATTCGAACCAGCGACCTTTCGGTTACTGGCCCAAGGCTCTTAACCGCTAGGCTACCTGCCTGCCGCCGAACACCCTATTCACTATATAGTGCACTACTTTTAACCAGTGTCCCTGATCAAAAGTAGTGCACTAATATGTAGGAAATACGGTGCCTGTGACATCAGCATCATTCAGCAGTACAACTCTGTAAAACCTGCACAGACACACTCAGTCACAGACACAAAGCCTACATGGTTACGTAACGGGACTAAAAACACTGTTAAAAGGCATCTCCTACTTATTATTACAGCCAGGACATCAGCCATCACAGGCATTGCATAATTGCTCTTCTGTTCAGTGTCCAATCTCCCCCTTTTCCTCTCCTCAGTCTCTGTCTCTCCATCTCGCTCTCTCAGCCCTATCTCTCCAATCAATCTCTCACTCTTCCTCCCTTATCGCTCTCTAGATCACCGTTTCTGTCTCTTCTCCTCTCTCTCTCAATCCCTTTTTGTTGCTTTCCACCTCCCTCCCTCTGCTCTCTCTCTCTCTCTCTCTCTCTCTCTAGATATCAGTAATTCCGTCGGGAGTGACAGTTGTCCTGGCTGGGTTTGAAAGATCAAGGAAGTGTGACGTATCAGTTCTCAGAGTGGATTTGCCATCTGTCAGACGAGTGTTCGGCGAGATGTCATTCAAGGTGCCTGAAAACGACAGCCAGGCTCTAATCCCAACCAACCTGATCTAAAATCCAACCACATCATGTTTACAAATATGATGCTGGTTTCTGAGGAAACCAGAGGAATCAGAGGAAGAGCATTTGGTCATCTGACATGTTTAGAGAACTAGAATCTCTGTCAGAATGTTCCAGGCTACTGTGACAGAGCTAGCCTTCTCTAACATAATGAAAATCTACAGTATAATCATAACACCTGCTACGGTGTACACATGGCCAACAACATTTGGTAAACAAAACAAGCATACATGGTAACAACTGGATTAAATAAAACAGCCATGAGAAAAGCAACTGGTGTCCCATCTCAGAAGATATGGTATAGGCCAAATCAAATCGTATTGGTCAAATGGGACGAATACAACAGGGAAATGCTTACTTACGAGCCCATTCCCAACAAGTTAGTTTAATGGTATTTCTGGAGTATTGATGGATCCCCAGACCAACAGTGGTCCTGACTGATCATATTACAGATCTTGTTTAAACCAGTCCTCAGCTCCTACTACCGATCACCTTGCAGTGATCACCGAGCCCGGAGAGGAGACAATCAGTTCTATCCACACAATCCAATCAGTCCAATTAGCCTGGCCAATGTTGATCCAGTGCCAACAGCACTCCAGGACCAAGGAAATCTACCCCACCCCAGACCACTCTCCATTTCTCAGTTTCTCCATTCAGGCGAGGCCCACTCCAGCCAGTTCCTTTGTACCTCTGACAGGACAGGTCCAGGTGCTAGAGATCAAGTCCCGGCAGGTAGCTACCCTCCCTTCCCCTCACTGTGTCCAGAGGGTACATGTAGGACACACACACAGCCAGTGACTGCGGTTAGATAACCCTTGTCTAATAGCTAGGCAGTCAGTCACACACCCACACACTGCTCACCTCTCTCACCCACTGCAAACACCTTTTGTTGTTAACAGATATGTTAACTCAGTGTTTAACACTTTCCGCTAGCTTTTCTTTGCTGCTGGCTCCAACATCAGTGGAAAGTGGGTCAACAACACCTGGCTGTCTGGCAAGTCATCCCCAACTCCCCACCTCCCCACCCTACCTACCGCACAGCACCCATTTCTATGCAATTTAACTGAGTCTATACAGTGAACGAGAGAAGTAGGTTGCTATTCTCAACAACAACAATACTTCATTACAGTGCTGTTTGAGAGTTCATCAGTGAATTGGATAAAACAGAAGCAGCTATGGGTCACGATATGATGACGCCATTATCGCAGGACAATGTATTAAGGGGGTCATGAGATAATGAAGTCATCCACTTCTAGTATGTAGTGGTAGCCCAACATCTGCCCAGCTGCGTGGGAAGAAAGAAAAGTAGATCATCTAAACTTCCCCTCCTGTAGTTCTGCATGCAAGTTATTCAAACGATAAGCTACTGATGTGTATGTGGGTATCATACAGCAGGCTAAGTGCTTGTTGAATCAGCTCAATAGAGAAATCGATTGTTGACTGACAATCAGGGAGCCAAGGCCTATACATTCATTCATACAGTATAGCTGGTCTGCCATGATGTAACCATATTGAAATGATACAGCACTTCCGACACCACAGCAGTAAACAGATTTGAGAGGATTAGGGAATGCAGAGCAAAACATGTTATGGTGATGTCCACATGTCACATGTAGCGACGGCTACCTGCACCCCTACTGCCTTACCTTCAATGGCGATGACATGTTCTCGAATCTGATTCTGCAGGATGGGCTCTTCCACACGCTCCAGCAGTTCATATATGGAGTAGATGTTCGGATGGACGGATTCGAATCTCTGGATCTCAGACCGAATGGCAGCCGAGTTTGCAAGGTGCTGCTGATAGTTCATGTTGCGTGTCGGTTTTGTTCTTGCCCTTTCACGACTGGTAACGAATTGACTGGTCTTGTCAAATGGTGTGGTCCTCAGCACAATATTGTGTGTGAGGCAAGCCAAATAATTTGTAGATAGCTAACTACTTGATTCAAACTGCAACTTTGGCTTGAAATGAAACAGCAGTTACTTGTCAGTGAGTCCATGTAGCTAGCTGGCTATCCCCGCTTCCAAACAACCGACCCGGGCTCTCCTGATTCGAAATCCTGGAGGAGTGACAGTAGTACAGTCTGCTGAGCAACGATTCCCCATATCCTTGCTCCGTCCCTCACGGAGTGTGGAAATAAAAACCCTATTCACGAATATTAGCGTGTGTATGAATTGTAGCAATCCAGCAAACAGGTAAGTACTGTACTAGAGTCATATCATAACTCTCAAACGCTGGAAAGGTTTGAAAACGCTTGTTAAATAGGCCCTTTTGCATTTGCTAACTCGCTAGCTAGCAGTAGCTAACGTCCAAGCCGGGGACAAAACTCACAATTTCTCAAACCCCTATCATTCTCTACTTAGACCGACCAATCTGTTTCAGAGCTTTTCTTCACAAACATGCAAATGAACCAATGTAGTTATGTACCCAGGCAAACCCCCCCAAAAAAGCAATCTACATAGCTAGCTAGTTAGCTAAATAGTTACTAATCGTGGCTGGATGTGTGTTCTGCGCAGCCAAATCCTCGTTCGTTGTTTTGTTTAGCGTGCAAGAGCAGCCGCAAAACTCCCCCCACAGTCCCGATTTGGTCCAAACACTGGGCGCGTGCAGTTGCCGAAAATTCCAAGTCACAGTAAAAATGTGCCTACTTGCGATGAGAACAATATATATTTTACAGATTGCTCTAGTTCATCGGCAAACATAGGTGCTTTCCCCTTGTGTAGAAATCCATCCCGTCTGTATCATTGAACGTCATTCCCTGAACGTTTCCTCCTGGAAAACGTCTGCTGCAACCCATAGACTTAGATAGACATCGCATTATTGTTTCTGTTCTATTATGGCGTCCGTGAGACCCCAGGCAGAGCCATTGAGGCCATCTCCATTTTGAAGTAGTCCATTTTCTTATTCTACTACTTCTAAGAGTTGGCAAACAAACTGAACGGGTGCATACTGCCACCTGGAGTGTGTTGTTTGAACAGGTATAAAGCCAAGGTTAGTGATTTATTGCCACCTGCAGTTATGGAATGTTTTCTCGGGAGTACAATTCATTGGCTGATCCCTCCAGGTGACCTGGATGGAATTGTATGATCCTTCCTTAACTTCCTTGACTACTTTAAAATGGTGAAAGTCCTCAATGGCGATCCCCATGCTAAAATAGCCATTTGGGCACTAGAGTCCTCTATCTATCTCTATGGCTGCAACCATAGAACGCATTGGATGGTTCAGAGGCGTCGCGTTCTTGAATGTACTTATTGCGCAGAGGCTGCGCATTTGTTTCTCTGGGCATTTGAAGAATGTTCACGCACATGTACAGTATGTGCCAATATATAACATTCATTTAGCCATAGATATGGAGCTCTAAGGTGTTCATATTTGAGAAGAGATACATTTTGCTTGCAAAGTTAGTGCAATATAGGCTAGCATCTGCATAAAAAAGCTAAGATCATACATGATTACACTCAAAACTCCAAAATGTATTGCTATATTTTATTGATTGATTTGACATTTTGAATATTTACATATTTCCTTTGATTCATTTACTTATTTATACACAACCTCGTTATCAAAAAGATAATACTCCTTAGTTCCACCATATAAATATTGATCCCATCTATGAAAACCTATAAACAGTACAGAGACCTTGAGTCGATTAATATCTTAGTTCAATGCCACTCACTCATTCCTGAGGCTGACTCTTCATTTATATTTACATAGGATATATCCAACATTTCAGATTCCTGACTTGAAAAGTTCAGCAGTCCTCTTCAATCTGCCCAGCCGGGCACTGCTTCCCCATCCACTATTAAGTAATGGACGATGCCAGCTCTCTTCTTCCCACTGCTCAAAGCCTTAATACAGCATTCATGGTCTGCCACCGTGAAGTGTGTCTCTGTTCCGTCATCCACAAACTCTCCCTATAGACGACAATAAGAGAAGGTCCATAAATATCAGTAAAGGACTGGAATGGCAAAGGTATGGACCAAAGCATTAGTGAATCATGTTAAACCAGAACCCTGGACTATGCATGTATGTATGCAACATACATGGATATAATAACTTCACATTAAATTCCATATGAGGTTGAAATAGTACCTCTGTCTCCATTTTCTGCCCATTGAACCATACATCCATTGTGTCCTTTTCTGTTGAAAGAAATCATACAGTAGTAACTTATTAGTATTGCTTGCATCATATTTTTCACCATAGGCCTACAGGACAGAAGAACCATGCAGTGTATTGGAATTATTGTTAATGATTTACCGGTAACTGAATCTGCATAAAATGTGAATTACACATCCATAAGAGCATCATAACATCACACAGTGCAGATTTCCCTGCTTTGTTTATTCATGTCACATGCGCTTTCTGCTATAGGCTACAAAGGACAGTGTCCCTTCCAATCAGGTTTCTTGCATGGCTTAAAATAGCCCACCCAGAAGTGTTTACCTGAGTAGATTATACTCCTCAGAACAGCGCTGACCTGCATATTGCCTTACACACAGCAGACTACGTTTTTATAGACTTTTTAGAATAGACGGTGCAGTTCGTATTGACACTGAAATATTGCTCAATGCTCATAGGAAAGAATATCCTTTTTATTTTTTCGAGACTTACCAAGGACAATCCTGCAGTCAACACCATCCACTTGCAGTACCCACGTCTTAGTGACTTTGGATCTGTTATCTATGAACTTCTGGAGACTCTTGCCATCAATCTCCAAGGTGTACTCGTAGGTAAAGCCACTGATAGCCTCAATGTTTACTGTTGCTTTTGTTTCCATGCCTCCCACTGTGAAAGTCTCCTTTCCAACCAGTTTGAACATCCAGTCTCTTCTGAGCACCTCCTGAGGAGGAAAGCAAATCAGACAGCCGTAGGCCTTCTGTACATACAGTGGGGAGAACAAGTATTTGATACACTGCCGATTTTGCAGGTTTTCCTACTTACAAAGCATGTAGAGGTCTGTAATTTTTATCATAGGTACATTTCAACTGTGAGAGACGGAATCTAAAACAAAAATCTAGAAAATCAAATTGTATGATTTTTAAGTAATGAATTTGCATTTTATTGCATGACATAAGTATTTGATACATCAGAAAAGCAGAACTTAATATTTGGTACAGAAACCTTTGTTTGCAATTACAGAGATCATACGTTTCCTGTAGGTCTTGACCAGGTTTGCACACACTGCAGCAGGGATTTTGGCCCACTCCTCCATACAGACCTTCTCCAGATCCTTCAGGTTTCGGGGCTGTCGCTGGGCAATACGGACTTTCAGCTCCCTCCAAAGATTTTCTATTGGGTTCAGGTCTGGAGACTGGCTAGGCCACTCCAGGACCTTGAGATGCTTCTTACGGAGCCACTCTTTAGTTGCCCTGGCTGTGTGTTTCGGGTCGTTGTCATGCTGGAAGACCCAGCCACGACCCACCTTCAATGCTCTTACTGAGGGAAGGAGGTTGTTGGCCAAGATCTCGCGATACATGGCCCCATCCATCCTCCCCTCAATACGGTGCAGTCGTCCTGTCCCCTTTGCAGAAAAGCATCCCCAAAGAATGTTTCCACCTCCATGCTTCACGGTTGGGATGGTGTTCTTGGGGTTGTACTCATCCTTCTTCTTCCTCCAAACACGGCGAGTGGAGTTTAGACCAAAAAGCTCTATTTTTGTCTCATCAGACCGCATGACCTTCTCCCATTCCTCCTCTGGATCATCCAGATGGTCATTGGCAAACTTCAGACAGGCCTGGACATGCGCTGGCTTGAGCAGGGGGACCTTGCGTGCGCTGCAGGATTTTAATCCATGACGGCGTAGTGTGCTACTAATGGTTTTCTTTGAGACTGTGGTCCCAGCTCTCTTTAGGTCATTGACCAGGTCCTGCCGTGTAGTTCTGGGCTGATCCCTCACCTTCCTCATGATCATTGATGCCCCACAAGGTGAGATCTTGCATGGAGCCCCAGACCAAAGGTGATTGACCATCATCTTGAACTTCTTCAATTTTCTAATAATTGTACCAACAGTTGTTGCCTTCTCTCCAAGCTGCTTGCCTATTGTCCTGTAGCCCATCCCAGCCTTGTGCAGGTCTACAATTTTATCCCTGATGTCCTTACACAGCTCTCTGGTCTTGGCCATTGTGGAGAGGTTGGAGTCTGTTTGATTGAGTGTGTGGACAGGTGTCTTTTATACAGTTAACGAGTTCAAACAGGTGCAGTTAATACAGGTAATGAGTGGAGAACAGGAGGGCTTCTTAAAGAAAAACTAACAGGTCTGTGAGAGCCGGAATTCTTACTGGTTGGTAGGTGATCAAATACTTCTGTCATGCAATAAAATGCAAATTAATTACTTAAAAATCATACAATGTGATTTTCTGGATTTTTGATTTAGATTCTGTCTCTCACAGTTGAAGTGTACCTATGATAAAAATTACAGACCTCTACGTGCTTTGTAAGTAGGAAAACCTGCAAAATCGGCAGTGTATCAAATACTTGTTCTCCCCACTGTAGCTCTGACTGACCAAAAACACATTAGAGATTTTAAAAAGGAATACATTTCAGGGCCTACGTACCTGTCCATTGATCCAAACAACCCTCTTCCCTGTCGTCGTGCCGTGTTCAAACTCAATCCTGTAAACCCCATCGCTTAACGCCACCTCCCAGATACCAACAACATCTCCGGCCATCATTTTGACTGACCTTCCAGGGGTATAAAGCCTGTAGGCCTAACTGGAAATGATTATATATGTCCCATCGACTCTATCCTCATTTCAAACCAAGGTTGTAGTTCAAATCTCATCCTATAGGCGTTTTTTAAGCAATGTTAGTCCGTGTGTCCATCAAACTGTCCTAGATCTGCTCTGCTCTGCTCTGCTCTGCTCAGCAACAAGTGAAAACTGCATTACTGTAAGAGGCTTATTGCTGCAAGTCCTCTTTCAATCCAGTTACTGACAGAGGTAATTTGTATGTGAGACTTCTACAGTGAGTGACTACAGGTGATGCCTATACCTTCTTTAGATAGGCCTAGGTTAAATACATCACACACACAATTAGCAAACTAATCAACAAATGAATCCCACATTTGTGATCAAACATACAGTATAAAGAAAGCCTCTTTATTAAGGATCTTTCTAGTGTCTTTTTTCAAACGTCTTTGGGTCTTTGAAAAGCGATATAAAAATCCCATGTATTATTATTAACATTAGTAATATAAAGAGCCTAGAGGTAAGCAGTTTAGAAGCATAAATGTAGTTTATAATTCTGCAATAAATAGCTATAACACGTTGGTTGAATTTGGAGCGTGCCAAATAGTGAGCGTATATATGATTGCACTGTTATTGACCGTTACAGTTCATTATTGCTAGTGCGGTCATTATTTGGTATATTGACCAAGGTATTCAGACGATCACAGAAGAGCACGCATGACTCGACCTTCGCCTCTCCTGAGCCGTTTGGGGGAGTTGCAGCGATGATACAATATCGTAATTGGATTGCAATTGGATATCACGAAATTGGGGGAGAAAAAGGGGATAAAAAAAGAAGAGCATACTTTGCGCCAAAGCCTGCCAGTAGATGGCATAACACTACCTTGTCTAGTTTCCCACAATAAAACTTCCAAACTTCCCAAAACGTTTGTTTACTGGCTATTAAAACAACAATAATCAAGTGTGCTTGTAAAAATACAATTCCACTCCCATTATTTATTTTTATTGACATTATGCTAATAGAAAATATAGTTGGGCCTAGCATATCTGATTATTTTAACCTATTACATAAAGGTATTGATTAAATATTATGTATATGGACTGCATTGGTAATACATAAATACATGCAGCCAAGTTATTTCATGAGCAGATATGGTTGTAATAACATGTGTACATGTGTACGGTGGGCGGTGTCGAACCTTGCCGTGAGATCCGCTACTTATGCCGCGTTCAAGTACTATTCGGAACTAGGAAACTCGGAAAATTCGACTTGCTAACAGGTTGAACGCGGTACGTGTATAACTATAAACAATTAGCAAGTCAGAAATGTCCGAGTTTTCTAGTTCTGACTAGCACGTGAACGCGGCATAAATCGTTTCTTTCTCGGTCTTGGGTTGGTCCTCAGAGGGGAGAGAGCGCTTATGGAGTCTGTATTTACATAGTATTTCCTCGGGTAACTCGGTTCGCTGGAAGGGGGAAGGCAGAAGATCCCTCCTTGCCGACAACGCATTGAGACTTCCAGAAATCTCTCTCCTTCTGAAGACGTTGGAAAATAGGAAAATGGCCTCTAAAGTTATAATCGATTAAGTAAGTTTTGTATTGACAGATTATATGGAATCGTTATGTGTAGCCGCCTAGTAAGCGTAGGTTGCACTGTCTACATTACGATATAAAATGAAGTGTATGTCATTTCAGCTGCATGAACTGAGAAAGGAGACATTTAACGACTGCCATAATATTTCTTATCGTGGAGTTATTTTTTGTCACCGGAATGGAATGGTAAATGCTGCATTTCCATGTAAACTTTAAGCAGGATTATAGCACTCAAGTTGCCAAATGTTTTAGTTTACTTTATTGAAGCAACCCAGATTGTGCATGTCTTTCTGAACAGTTACGTCATAGCCTACTGCTGAACTATTTTTTTCCCTTTTTTTAAACAAAGCAATGTTATGAATAATCACTAATCAGTTATCTAATCTGAAAACTGGACACAACTTCAGAATGACAGAAGACTACAGGCAATGCCTCTCTCACTGAACTTCTTATACTCATTGTGGGTTTTTCCTTGACACTGCAAGAATGAAACTGACACTGCATCTCTGTGTGTTATGGCTGTTGCTGGTATGGAGCGCAGGGGCCTCTGAAAGGAGACCCCTCAAAAGGACAATCTTACAACGAACATCCCTCCAGGGGGGGATTTTTAACAGAACACAAAATATGTTGAACTCTGACAGTATTGCTCCTTCCGCTATAAGTGTGTCCCTTGTGGCGAGCCATCATGACAAAATGCAGAGAGATGAGAAAGCTGAGCTCCCAACAAGAAGAAAAGGACCGCCAAGCAGAAGAGTTATGCCAAGCAGAAGAGTACCCCAACAACCAAAGAAACCCATAAACCAGGTTGTCAGTGGCGCTGGCACATCTCAAGGCAACAGTAAACCAGTGACAGGGGTGGTGGTTCAGACTCCGTCCATACCAGCCCGCACTGTACCCGGCAGCGCAGGCTCCCTCAACGTCTTGGCCAGCTTCGCAGGGAAGAACCGGGTCCTCGTCATCTCCGCCCCACATGACTCAGACGGCTACTACCGCCTGATGATGACCCTCCTCAAGTCGGACGTCTACTGCCAGATGGCGGAGCGGCACATGCAGATGATAGTGATGTTCCACCGGGAGGGAGAGCGGGGTGGTAAGGTGCGGCGGGTCAACGCCAAGGGACAGGTCACGGAGGAGCCCCTGGATACGGTCCTCATCCCCAGGCTGATGAACTTCCTGAAGTTGGAGGAGGGGAAGTTTGGCATGGTTCTCCTGAGGAAGACCCTCCAGGTGGAGGAGAGGTACCCGTACCCGGTCAGGCTGGAGGCTATGTACGAGGTGATGGACCAGACCCACATGCGCAAGCTGGAGAAAGCCAGGCAGAGGGGCTTCGTGCAGAGGTGCAAGGCGGCCGGTGTTGAGGGCCAGGTGGTTGAGTCTCAGGGCCAGGGGGTATTGACCACGGGGTCAGAGGTCAGAGTGAACTCTACGGTGGAGAGGGTGCCAGTGAGGAAAGTGGTGCAGAGACCAGCTCAAGGACCCAAGGCTGTGACAGTTACCACAACCCGACCAACCTCCACAAAACCAACTACGACCACAAAGCCAACCACAACCACCACAACAACAAAGTCAACCACAACCACCACAAGAAAAACAACCACAACAAAACCAACAACAACAACAAAACCAACAACTACCACCACAACAAAACCACCACCAACAACAAAAGCAACCACGACCACAACTACAACAAGGCCAACCACAACCACCACAAGAAAAACAACCACGACCACAACAAAACCAACAACTACTACAATCACCACAAAAGCAACCACCACAACAAAACCAACAAGAACAACAAAACCAACAACTACAACCACAACAAAACCACCAGCAACAACAAAAGCAACCACGACCACCACCACTACAAAACCAACCACCACAACAAAACCAAAAACCACAACAACACGACGAACCACAACCACAACCACCACAAAACCCACAATTCCGAAGCCCTTGGTCCCCCAGACAACACCACACTGGGACCTAGAGGTCCCCACCACAGACGAATCCTCCTACACCCTCTCAGTGACCCACAAAAATGGCAGAGATGACGTTACAGAATCCCACAGAGACCATTATGAAGAAGACACAACCGACGATACCAAACATGGCCGACAAGTTGTTACCTCTCCATCTCAGCTCACTAACGACAAACCAACTGAAGGTGGGGAAGAACTGGGCAGTGAATTTAAGGTTCACCCTGATGCACAGGTGAAAACAACTTCCCCCAAGAAGAGCAAGGTCAAGCAGCCTGTCAATGCAGAGAGGAAGAAAAAGGCTGATAAATCAGGGGAGAAGAGTAAAGCAGACAAGAAGAGGTCGAAGGCTGCTAAAGACAGTGATGGTGGCTTCTATCGTGGTAGGAGACCAGGGAAGAAGGCCGCTATTAACCAGGCGAAAGAGGCAGACAACGAGAGGCACCCCACAAAACAGCCAAACCCCTTAGTCTCCTTTTTTGGTTATTTTGAGAAGAGACGACGTCTACTTGTGAGTATTCTGTTGTATTACATAAAGGTATTGATTAAATCTGATAAGGAGCATGCATATTGGTAGACTAGAACTGAATAGAACAGAATAGAACAGAATAGACACATGATACAACATTCACTTCTCTTTCCCTCCCAGGTGATCACTACTCCAGACGAGGAGAATCGTATGTACACGCAGCAGAGAGATGAGTATCTGGAGCATGTGTGTGAATTGGGTGTCAGAAAAATCTCTCTTATCACCATATTTGGCTCTCTGACCAATGGCACCATGAAGATGGACCATTACCAGGCTGGTAAGTAAAGTCTTGAACTTTTTGTTGCTAATTTTCTATTCTATTTTACTCTGATGACAAGTGTAATAAACGTTTGTGGTTACAGAGAAGGATCAGCCTCTGAAAGGCATGAAAGAAGAGGACTTCACAAACCAGTCACTCATCAGAGCCTTGAGAAAGGACTTGGGACTGATATTTGATGACTACTATATGGTGCTGACTGACTTTGATATGAAAGTGAAGGTTGGTTCGTCTTGTTTCCCTATAAAGGTTACTGCGGTATAATAACAATGTATTATTGTATACTGCTACTTAGTATTGTGCATCCTGGATGCACTTCTTATTTTGATGAAAGAGCATTTAACTTTTCGCTCCTGTGTCTGAGTGAAAATCCATCATATCGGTTGAGTGCTTCAATAACTCAATTTTACTGCAGTGAATTGATACAGTATCATCCGTGACACGTTTTCTGTCTAAAGACGGGATATTGTTTTCTGTCCCCATTCACAGCAAGAATATGAGGTGCCCATCGCCATGACGGCTGTGTTTGACTACATAGACTCGTTCTCCTCACGCATCAAGGAGATGGAACAGCAGAAGAAGCAAGGAGTGACGTGTAAGAAAGAAGACAAATCCAAATCCTTGGAGAACTTCCTCTCACGGTACTAGTGGGCTTTTGTTATTATCTAGGACTATGCAATTGCAATATAAGAGTGTATGACTGCAGTTTCAAGTCAACACAACTGACAAATACACTTGCCTAAAACTGACACTGACATCCTGTGTGCTCCTGGTCGAACATATATGCAAATAAATAAAGCTATGCATTCGTAACCTTTTTTGTTCCTCTCAAATGCTCGTGGAATTTTGTTTGTATATATTTGATGTCATTGTTTTTTCGGTGTTTATATTTTTCTAGGTTCCGCTGGAGACGCAGGCTGTTTGTGATCTCCTCCTCTGACGACGAGGAATGGGCCTATCAGCAGCAGCTCTATGCCCTGACCAGCCAGGCCTGCAATCTGGGTGAGTAGTGATGTCACACTGTTGTCTCAGGCCTGTACGGTACATTAGACGTTTCGTGATGATTTCACCGGGGCCCTTAAGTGTTTGTTTTGGCTGCGTCACACCCATTTCCGGAGATGTTCAGAATGTGTGGGCACAATTTGGTCAACTAGGGTGGCAGGTAGCGTAGCGGTTAGAGCGCTGGGCCAGTAACTGAAAGGTTGTTGGTTCGAATACCTAAGCCGACAAGGTGAAAATATGTTGACGTGCCTTTGAGCAAGGCACTTAACCTTAATTTGCTCCAGGAGCTCTGTACTACAATGGCTGACCCTATAAAACAACACATTTCACTGCACCTATCTGGTGTATGTGACAATAAAACATGACCAAAACAATGTTTTTGCCTGTTACGTTCAAGAGCAGACACATTTCCCGAATACCTCACCAGCGCACTCCCTCAAGCTTATAGAGAAAGTGCAGGGAGTGTTATCTCTCAAATACCACTCCTGAAACACACTGTCCTTATCCCTTGTTGTTACTGTCTGTCACTGTTGGTCCAACGAGCCATGCTGTACAAGCATCATTATATATCTTTTAACATCATTATCATTATATATAAATTAACTTTTAACAGAAGATAATCTCATGGAATGTCCCCTTATTTGTAGCTTGCAGAGTCTGTCACAATTAGTTTTAACTGTTGCAAAATATGTAACAAACTGCATTAGCTATGCAAACAAACGAAAGGGAATATTTGGCGTTTAGCTATAACATGCCTGAATTGTTTAGGTTAGATAATGGACACCACTTTAAAGCTTAGCTAGGATAGAGGTCTCTTGTGACTCACCAGAATGTTTGGTATTTGGTTTTGAACTTGTTGTAGACAATGTGGTCAACTACTCATGTTGGTCTAGCGCTGATGAAAAACATTGTTCTTAGTTTGGGAGGACAGGCTATTATTTAGCTGCAAACAGAGTCTTACTGTGGATGACATTAAGAGCACTGGGATGAAAGATCTGCAAATTAGAAACATTTGCAATTCGAGAAAGGAATCTGGCCAACACAGTGAAACTAATAAAACAAGACTGTTGAGCTTCAGTTGTATGCATGCTTTTTGTGCTTCTACTGGGAAATGCTTAATGGACTCAGTTTGGCCACATTGCATAAAACCACTGCTTACACCTATATCCATACCTTCAGATCTACTAGATGTCTTTGGGAAGGCGCTAGGGCTTGGTTTGAAATTGGTTTGATATTGGGCGTAAGAGGTGCAGTGGTGTAATGGGCAAGTGAAATGACTTGTTTTCAACTGGCTCTACTCAGGCCTGCGCCACTTGTCTGTGCTGAAGCTGATTGGAAAGGACATGGAGGATATGGGCGGGACCCTTGAGCTATATCCAATCAACGGTAAGAAACTGAGTTATTGTTACCATATTGGTGGAAAAACCCTGAGCTTATATGACTGAAGTTTTGATTATGTAACTGAAGTATTCTTCTTCTTCTTTTTTTTTTTTTTTTTTTTTTTCTTCTTCTTTTTTTCTTCTTTTTCTTCTTCGTTTTCTTCTTCTTCTAAACATTATGTTGTTCTTAATGTATGAAATCAATTAAAGTTAACCCCTCAACCCTGCTTGTGTCACAGGTACTGCCACTGTGGAACGTGAGGATGTCTCTCCCTCTCTGGTGAAGGACATCAGGAACTACTTCCAGATCAGCCCGGAGTACTTCTCTATGCTCCTGGTGGGGAAAGACGGCAACGTCAAGTCCTGGTACCCGTCTCCCATGTGGTCCATGTCCATCATATATGATCTGGTTGACTCCATGCAGCTCCGTAGACAGGAGATGGCTATCCAGCAGTCCCTTGGTATGCGCTGTCCTGAGGATGAGTATGGGGGCTATGGTCATGACAGAGACCCGGATGGTTACCACCGTGGATATGGTTACTAATGGATTGAGAATATGATGTTCCCCTCAGGATGTGTTCCATTTTCTATTGAGGTCTGGTTGTGGCCTTGTCCCATGAACTATATGAAGCTATTGTATGAATGGCATTTCATGAAGGCTTTTTTTGCATTTTGATAACTGTGAAGTTGTTTTTATAAGAATTGACTTTCCTATAATAGATTATGAAAATGCAGCATACTTTTTCTTCCATTATATTTTTGTCTATTGAATGTATGAGTTGTTTCACAGGGAGAATGGAGATTTCAGATTAAAAACATTTGGCAATTGCCTTTTATGTTTTGCATATATCTTTTTTTCTTGTATGGAGATATACAGGCAACTGCCAAAATAAAGGTAACACTTCAGTAAATGAGGGATACAAAGTATATTGAAAGCAGGTGCTTCCACACAGGTGTGGTTCCTGAGTTAATTAAGCAATTAACATCCCATCATGCTTAGGGTCATCATCAATCAAATGTATTTATAAAGCCCTTTCTACATCAGCGAATGTCACAAAGTGCTTATACAGAAACCCAGCCTAAAATCCAAAAGAGCAAGCAATGCAGATGTAGAAGCCCGGTGGCTAGGAAAAACTCCCTAGAAAGGCAGGAACCTAGGAAGAAACCTAGTGCGGAACCAGGCTCTGAGGGGTGGCCAGTCCTCTTCTGGCTGTTCCCGGTGGAGATTATAAGAGCACATGGCCATTAAGGCCAGATCGTTCTTCAACCCCACCCACTTTGCCAAAGCAAAGCCCCCACACCACCAGAGAGATATCAACAGACCACCAACTTTACTACCCTGAGACAAGGCGGAATATAGCCCACAAAGATCTCCCCCACCGCACGAGCCTGAGGGGGCGCAAAACAAGACAGGAAGATCACCTCAGTGACTCATTCCACTCAAGTCCAGTATAGCGAAAAAATGCCTGGCACGACGTGATGCACCCATCGTAGGGACGGCATGGGAGAGCACTAGCAAGCCAGTGACTCAGCCCCTGTAATAGGGTCAGAGGCAGAGAATCCCAGTAGAGAGAGGGGAGCCGGCCAGGCAGAGACAGTAAGGGGGTTCCGTCACTCCAGTGCCTTGCAGTTCACCTTCGCACCCCTGGGCCAGACTACACTCAATCATAGGACCTACTGAAGAGATGAGTCTTCAGTAAAGACTTTAAAGGTTGAGACCGAGTCTGCGTCTCTCACATGGATCGGCAGACCATTCCATAAAAATGGAGCTCTGTAGGAGAAGGCCCTGCCTCCAGCTGTTTGCTTAGAAATTCTAGGGACAATAAGGAGGCCTGCGTCTTGTGACCGTAGCGTACGTGTAGGTATGTACGGCAGGACCAAATCGGAGAGATCGGTAGGAGCAAGTCCATGTAATGCTTTATAGGTTAGCAGTAAAACCTTTAAATCAGCCCTAGCCTTAACAGAGGCAAGCACTGGAGTAATATGATCAAGTGTTTTGGTTCTAGACAAGATTGTAGCAGCCGTATTTAGCACTAGCTGAAGGTTATTTAGTGCTTTATCCAGGTAGCCGGAGAGTAGAGCATTGCAGTAGTCTAATCTTAAAGTGACAAAAGCATGGATTAGCTTTTCTGCATAATTGTTTGACAAAATGTTTCAGATTTTTGTCATGTTACAAAGATGGAAAAAAGCTGCTCTTGTATTATTTTTGATCAGGGTCCAGAGTAATGCCGAGGTCCTTCACAGTTTTATTTGAGATGACTGTACAACCATCAAGATTAATTGTCAGATCAAACAGCAGATCTCTCTGTTTCTTGGGACCTAGATCCAGCATCTCTGTTTTGTCTGAGTTTAAAAGTAAAACAATTGCCGCCATCCACTTCCTTATGTCTGAAACACAGGCTTCCAGGGTATGCAATTTTGGGGCTTCACCATGTTTCATCAAAATGTACAGCTGTGTGTCGTCTGCATAGCAGTGAAAGTTGACATTGTGTTTCCGAATGACATCACCAAGAGGTAGCATATATAGTGAAAACAATAGTGGTCCTAAAACGGAACCTTGAGGAATACCGAAGCTTACCATTGATTTGTCAGAGGACAAACCATCCACAGAGACTAACTGATATCTTTCCGACAGATAAGATCTAAACCAGGCATGAACTTAGGGTTTCCAATCTCTCCAAAAGAATGGGGTGATCAATGGTGTCAAAAGCAACACTAAAGTTTAGGGGCACGATGACAGACACAGAGCCTTGGTCTGACGCCATTAAAATGTAATTTACCACCTTCACAAGTGCGGTCTCAGTACTATGATGGGGTCTAAAACTAGACTGGAGCCTTTCGTATACATTATTTGTCTTCAGGAAGGAAGTGAGTTGCTGAGAAACAGCTTTTTCCCCCCAAAATTGAGGGGAAAGGGAGATTCGATATAGGCCGATAGTTTTTAGCATTTTCCAGGTCAAGGTTTGGCTTTTTCAGGAGAGGCTTTATTACTGCCACCTTTAGTGAGTTTGGCACACATCCGGAGGATAGGGAGCCATTTATTATGTTCAACATAGGAGGACCAAGCACAGGAAGTAGCTCTTTCAGTAGTTGTGTTGGAATAGTGTCCAGTAGGCAGCTGGAAGGTTTAGAGGCCATTACTATCTTCGTGAATGTGTCGAGATATACAGGATAAAACAACTTGAGTGTCTCCGTTGATCCGAGGTCCTGGCAGTTCTGTGCAGACTCAGTAAGAGAAATACGCATATTGAAAGAGGAGTCCGTAATTTGCTTTCTAATGATCATGATCTTTTCATCAAAGAAGTTCATGAGTTAATCACAATCGAAGTAAAGGCCATCCTCACTTGGGGAATGCTGCTTTTTAGTTAGCTTTGCGACAGTATCAAAAATCTATTTTGAATCGGTTTTATTCTCCTCAGGTTGGAAGTAGGCTGATTGAGCAGCAGTGTGGGCTTTTTGATATTGCGCGGTAGACTTCCAATTTGGTGGAGCGCCATTTTCTGTAAGCTTGCTTCAGGGCTCGTGTATTTTATGTATACCAGGGAGCTAGTTTCTTGTGACAATTTTTTTTTTGCTTTTAGCAGTGCGACTGCATCTAGAGTATTACGCAAGGTTAAGTTTAGATCCTCGGTTAGGTGGTTAACTGGTTTTTGTACTCTGACGTCCTTGGGTAGGTGGAGGGAGTCTGAAAGGGCATCTAGGAATCTTTGGGTTGTCCGAGAATTTATAGCTAGGCTTTTGATAATCCTTGGTTGGGGTCTGAGTGAATTATTTGTTGCGATTGCAAATGTAATAATAATGGTGCTACAATAGTTCAGGATTATGAGGAAAAACATTTAGATCCACAATATATTTTCCACGGGACAAAACTAAATCCAGGGTATGATTGTGGCAATGCGTAGGTCCCGAGACATATTGGACAAAACCCACTAAGTCGATAATGGCTCCAAAAGCCTTTTGGAATGGGTCTGTGGAATTCTCCATGTGAATATTGAAGTCACCAAATATGTTAATATTATCTACCATGGCTACGACGTTCGATAGGAATTCAGGGTACTCAGTGAGGAATGCGGTATAAATTGCCCAGGATGCCTATAAACAGTAGCTATAAAAAGTGATTGTGTAGGCTGCATAGATTACGTGACTAGAAGCTCAAAAGATGCGTGGGTGATTTGGTCACTAGTGTAACCAGGAGGAGAGACCTCATTTAACACAGTATATTCATCAGGCTTGAGCAATGTTTCAGTCAGGCCAATCACATCACAAGTTTATGATCAGTGATTAGTTAATTGACTATGACTGCCTTGGAAGTGAGGGATCTAACATTAAGTAGCCCCAGCCGGTGGCACCTTAAATGGGGAGGATGTGCTCATAGTAATGGCTGGAACGTATAAATGGAATGGTATCGAGCACATCAAACACATTTCCATTCCATTTACTCCATTCCAGCCATTACTATGAGCCGTTCTCCCCTCAGCAGCCTCCTGTGGATGTGAGGTATTATCACAATATATTTCAATAATGAAAGGAATGGATGAAGGCTTTATACCAGTGAAATTGCTGATGCGAACAACGTCATGTTTATTTTTGCCCGACCTAGATCGGGGCACAGACACGGTCTCAATGGGGAAAACTGAGCAGACTACACTGATTGTGCTAGGGGCAGACTCCACTAAGCTGGCAGGCTGGCTAACAGCCTGCTGCCTGGCCTGCACCCTATCTCATTGTGGAGCTAGAGGAGTTAGAGCCCTGTCTATGTTGGTAGATAAGTGAAAGCACCCCTCCAGCTAGGATGGAGTCCGTCACTCCTCAGCAGGCCAGGCTTGGTCCTGTTTGTGTGTGAGTCCCAGAAAGAGGGCCAGTTATCTACAAATATATTTTGGGAGGGACAGAAAACAGTTTTCAACCAGCAATTGAGTTGTGCGAGTCTGCTGTCGAGCTCATCACTCCCCTGTATACAAATTCCCAGTTGCCCATAATTGTTTCTACCATGGCTAGAAGAAGAGATCTCAGTGACTTTGAAATAGGGGTCTCAAAGGAGCATAGGGGGTTTAAATGGTGTGTGTTTCTGTGTGTGTGTGTGTGTCTCAGTCATCAGATCTCAACCCAATTGAACACTTGAGAGATTCTGAGTTTTCCACCATCAACAAAACGCCAAATTATGGAATTTCTCGTGGAGGAATAGTGTCACATCCCGCCAATATAGTTCCAGATACTTGTAGAATCTATGCCATGTTGCATTGAAGCTGTTCTGGAAACTCGTGATTACTATGTTGGTGTTTCCTTTATTTTGGCAGTTACCTGTATGCAGTGTCGATTTTAGCATGTACATCTTGGTGGGGCAAACTCCCCAAAAATGTTTCAGATGCATGCCAGCAAAGCCACTATACAACACAACACTAACAAATACATGAATTGCACTATAACGGTGACAAATGATGCCCACAAACTGTTAGGGCCTACATAAAGCTTTCCCAACAGCAGAGCTTTCTTTTCAGCACCATTTGAGTGAATCCTTACCACCGCTACACCTGGCTATCAGCGGAGCCTTGTCTGGCAGCAAAACAGTTAATTCAGCATTAATTACTGCCTTTAAAAAAAAAGATAGCTGCTATGGCTGACTTGCTTAAACAAATGCGGTTTCTACTGAGTGGCGCTGTCAAGGTATCAGTGTAATGCGGTAGGACGAAGTCAGGCGCAGGACACAGAGCTACTCAAAAAACGTACTTTACTCGTAGGTATCTTGAAGAACATACCTACACGCAGGGAGGAACAAACCCACTCACATACAACAACCAAAACATGGACAAACACGCACAACACACAGTGTGAGCCAGAGGGTTAAATAGGGAAGACATAATTACATGATGGGAAACAGGTGAGACCAATACAGACAAAACAAGTAGAACATAGAAACATGGATCGGTTAGCAGCTAGTACTCCGGTGACGACGAACGCCGAAGCCTGCCCGAGCAAGGAGGGGCAGCCTCGGCTGAATTCGTGACAGTACCCCCCCCCCCCCCCCCGCTTGACGCGGGGCTCCGGCCGTGCGCCGACCCCGGCCTCGGGGACGGGCAGGAGGATGTGGAGCAGGGCGAGTCGGATGACTACGGTGGAAATCCCTCAACATGGAGGGATTGAGGATGTCCCTCCTAGGGACCCAGCACCGTTCCTCCGGACCGTACCCCTCCCACTCCCAACGAGATACTGCAGGCCCCCCACCCGACGCCTCGAATCCAAGATGGACCGGACCGAATACGCCGGTGCCCCCTCAATGTCCAGTGGGGGCGGAGGAACCTCCCGTACCACAGACTCCTGGAGTGGACCAGCTACTACCGGCCTGAGGAGAGACACATGGAACGAGGGGTTAATATGGTAATTCAGAGGAAGCTGTAACCTATAACAAACCTTGTTCAATCTCCTCAGGACTTTAAATGGCCCCACAAACCGCCGACCCAGCTACCGCAGGGCAGGCGAAGGGGCAGGTTTCGAGTCGAGAGCCAGACCCAGTCCGCAGCCTCACTGCGGTGGCGGTCGGCACTCGCCTTTTGTCGCCTGATGGCCCACTGCAGGTGTACATGGGCAGTGTTCCAGGTCTCTTCCGAGCGCCGAAACCACTCATCCACTGCAGGAGCCTCGATCTGGCTCTGATGCCAAGGTGCCAGGACCGGCTGATAACCTAACACACACTGAAAGGGAGAAAGGTGAGTGGATGAGTGGCGGAGTGAGTTTTGGGCCATCTCTGCCAGGGGATAAAACCCGACCACTCCCCCGGCCGGTCCTGGCAATAGGACCGCAGAAACCTACCCACATCCTGGTTAACTCTCCACCTGCCCATTACTCTCGGGGTGAAAACCTGAGGTCAGGCTGATCGAGACCCCCAGACGTTCAATGAATGCCCTCCAGACCCTTGAGGTGAACTGGGGACCCCGATCCGATACAATATCCTCAGGCACCCTGTAGTGCCGGAAGACGTGTGTAAATAGGGCCTTAGCAGTTTGTAGGGCCGTAGGGAGACCTGGCATAGGAATGAGACGGCAGGACATAGAAAACCGATCCACAACGACCAGGATCGTTGTGTTCCCTTGTGAGGGGGGGAAGGTCCGTAACAAAATTCACCGATAGGTGGGACCACGGCCGTTGTGGAACGGGTAGGGGTTGTATTTTCCCTCTGGGCAGGTGTCTAGGTGCCTTACACTGGGTGCACACCGAGCAGGAGGAAACATAAACCCTCACATCCTTGGCAAAAGTGGGCCACCAGTACTTCCCACTAAGACAGTGCACTGTCCGACCAATGCCAGGATGACCAGAGGAGGGTGACGTGTGAGCCCAATAGATCAATCGATTGCGAACTTCGAGCGGCACGTACATACGACCCTCTGGACACTGGGGGGGGAGTGGGCTCGGTACGTAACGCCTGCTCGATGTCCGCATCAACCTCCCACACCACCAGACACGACGCCGGAAGTATGGGAGTGGGCTCAATGGACCTCTCCTCTGTGTCATACAGTCGGGACAGGGCGTCTGCCTTAGCGTTCTGGGAACCTGGTCTGTAAGTAAGAGTAAACAAAACTAGTGAAGAACATGGCCCACCTTGCCTGGCGAGGGTTCAATCTCTTCGCCGCCCGGATGTACTCCAGATTGCGATGGTCAGTCAAAATGAGGAAAGGGTGTTTAGCCCCCTCAAGCCAATGCCTCCACACTTTCAGAGCCTTAACCACAGCTAACAGCTCCCGGTCCCCCACATCATAGTTGCGCTCCGGCGGACTGAGCTTCTTAGAAAAGAAAGCACAGGGGCGGAGCTTTTGTGGCGTACCCGAGCGCTGAGACAGTACAGCTCCTATCCCAGCCTCGGACGCATCCACCTCAACCTGGAATGCTAAGGAGGGATCCGGATGAGCCAGCACTGGAGCCGAGGTAAACAGGTCCTTCAGATGACCAAAAGCCCTGTCCGCCTCAGCTGACCACTGCAGTCGCACCGGTCCCCCCTTCAGTAACGAGGTAATGGGAGCTGCCACCTGACCAAAGCCCCGGATAAACCTCCGGTAGTAGTTGGCAAAACCCGAGAATCGCTGCACCTCCTTCACCGTGGTTGGAGTCGGCCAATTACGCACGGCCGAAATACAGTCAATCGCCATCTCCACCCCTGACGCGGACAGGCGGTGCCCTAGAAAGGAGATGGACTCTTGGAAAAACAGACATTTCTCCGCCTTCACATACAGGTCATGCTCCAACAGTCGACCAAGCACTTGACGCACCAGGGACACATGCTCGGCCCGTGTAGCGGAGTATATGAGAATGTCATCAATATACACCACAACACCCTGTCCGTGCAGGTCCCTGAAAATCTCATCAACAAAGGATTGGAAGACTGATGGAGCATTCATCAACCCGTATGGCATGACGAGGTACTCATAGTGCTCAAAGGTGGTACTGAATGCTGTCTTCCACTCATCTCCATCCCGGATACGCACCAGGTTGTACGCGCTCCTGATATCCAATTTAGTGAAGAAGCGCGCCCCGTGCAATGACTCCGTCATACTAGCAATCAGAGGTAGTGGATAGCTGTACTTCACAGTGATCTGATTAAGACCACGGTAGTCAATGCACGGGCGTAAGCCACCATCCTTCTTTTTCACAAAAAAGAAACTCGAAGAGACAGGGGAAGTGGAACGCTGAATGTATCCCTGCCTCAGAGATTCGGTGACATAGGTTTCCATAGCCACCGTCTCCTCCTGTGACAGAGGATACACGCGACTCCGGGGAAGTGCAGCGCCTACCTGGAGGTTTATCGCACAATCCCCCTGTCGATGGGGTGGTAATTGAGAGCCAAATTGGCATATTCAGGCGGAATGTGCATGTTGGAAACCTGGTTTGGTCTTTCCACCGTAGTTGCCCCTACGGAAACACCTACACACCTCCCCGAGCACTGACTAGACCATCCCTTGAGAGCCCTCTGTTGCCATGAAATAGTGGGGTCATGAGAGGCTAACCAGGGAAGCCCCAACACCACTGGTCACGCAGGAGAATCAATCAGATAGAGACTAATTTTTTCCTCATGACCCTCCTGCATCTTCATCCAGAGTGGAGCTGTGACCTCCCTAATCAGACCTGACCCTAAAGGGCGACTATCTAGGGCATGTACAGGGAAAGGCACAGCAACAGGCACAATAGGAATCCCTAAACTACGTGAAAACTGACGATCAATAAAGTTCCCAGCTGAGACTGAATCTACTAGCGCCTTATGCTGGGAATGAGGGGAAAACTCTGGAAATACAACATCTATACACATATGCGCAACAGGGAGCTCTGGGTGAGTCGGGTGCCTACTCACCTGAGACGGTCCACCAGTGCTCTGCCTACCGCCTCGATTCCTGAAAGACCCTCCTCAGCACCGACCAGCAGTGTGTCCTCCGCGGCCACAGTTGGTGCAGGAGATGGCCCTCCTTCCGGTCTCCCTAAGTGCATCACCTCCGAGCTCCATAGGAGTAGGGTTGGAGGTGCTGGGGGATGGAATGGACGGCCCCTGATCCGGACGTCCGCGGGTTGCCAACAGGTTATCCAGCCTTATCGACATGTCCACCAGTTGGTCCAGGTTAAGGGTGGTGTCCCTGCAGGCCAGTTCCCGACGAACGTCCCTGAAGTGTCCCTGAAGTCCAGTGCAAAGTCGTGTGCGCTCCTCCTCCCCTGTCTGAGGTGGAATAGACGTTCCCCCGCCACTCTCCCCTCCGGTTGATGATCGAATACCGCCCGAAAGCGGCGGGTGAAATCCTCATAGCGTACTGACGCTACGTCTATTCCTCCCCACTCAGCGTTGGCCCACTCGAGCACTCTTCCAGACACACAGGAGATGAGGGTGGACACGCTCTCGTATCCCGAGGGAGCCGGGTGGATGGTAGCCAGGTAGAGCTCTACCTGGAGCAGAAAACCCTGGCACCCGGCAGCTGTACCATCGTATGCCCTTGGAAGCGAGAGCCGAATCCCACTGGACCCAGGTGACGAAGGGGTGGACAGCGGTGTGGGTGGTTGTGTAGTTGAAGGAGGTGTAGGACCACCACCTCTCTCCCGTCGCTCCATAGTGTTCAACACGCGCTCTATTGCGGTGCCGAGAGTCTGGATCATGGTCGCCTGCTGTCGGACACGTTCCTCCATTGATCCGGATGAAATTAATGTACCTGCTGACTCCATATTTTGGTGCATGTTTCTGTCAAGGCATCAATGTAATGCGGTAGGATGAAGTCAGGCGCAGGACACAGAGCTACTCAAAAAACTTACTTTACTCGTAGGTATCTTGAAGAACATACCTCCACGGAGGGAGGAACAAACCCGCTCACATACGACAACCAAAACGTGGACAAACACGCACAACACACAGTGTGAGCCAGAGGGTTAAATAGGGAAGACATAATTACAAGATGGGAAACAGGTGAGACCAATACAGACAAAACAAGTAGAACATAGAAACATGGATTGGTAGCAGCTAGTACTCCGGTGACGACGAATGCCGAAGCCTGCCCGAGCAAGGAGGAGGGGCAGCCTCGGCTGAATTCGTGACAGGCGCAGTGGTCTAAGGCACTGCATCGCAGTGCTAGCTGTGCCACTAGAGATCCTGGTTCTAATCCAGGCTCTGTTGTAGCCGGCTGCGACCGGGAGACCCATGGGGCGGCGCACAATTGGCCCAGCTTCATCCAGGGTAGGGGAGGGAATGGCCGGCAGGGATGTAGCTCAGTTGATAGAGCATGGCGTTTGCAACGCCAGGGTTGTGGGTTTGTTTCCCACGGGGGGGCCAGTATGAAAAAATAATAAAAAAATAATGTATGCACTCACTAACTGTAAGTCGCTCTGGATAAGAGCATCTGCTAAATGACTAAAATGTGAGATGTACAAACTATGGCATAAGGGAACGATGAGCAGATAAGAGACAATCTGTAATTTCAATTGAGACATTAATGAGCAAGCCAAAAAAAAGTGTTCAGCACTTTTGAAATGTACAGCGACCGAATTCAGAACATGGGCTGTTCTTACAGTATTCTCCCTGTACATAAAGTCAGAACCGTAGGATAAATAAAGGGGTCATATAAACAGACAATGAAAGCTCTTACAATATTCGAAGAGGACATTTCTCTAAAACAGGCTATAGGCTACATGTGCACCACCAAGTCGGTACAGTAGGCTAAGTTATAAGGGGGAAAGGGACCAAATGATTAAGGCGAGGCACATGGCTACTAACAGCTTACTACACAACATACACTTAGTATTACTTTCTTAGCTACAGCATACATATCTCCCTGGCATATTACATCATTTATGCAGCAGCATACATTACATTTTTGGACTCACCTTGTTGTGCTGTGCTCACTTGAACAGGAAGGTGGCGCGGCGGTCAATCTTGTGGGCAAATTTTGTCATCAAACTTTGTCATCAAAGTCTGGCATTCTCTGGATTTATGGTGCTTTCAAAACAACTGGGAAAAAAATTAGGTTGAATCATGACGTCAGTGATCTTCAGGTCGGAGCTCTAGAGGCCCGAGTTCCCGACTTGAAATTCCGAGTTGGATGACCCTTCAAAACTTATTTTCCCAGTCGGAGCTCGAGTTCCCAGTTGTCTTGAACTCACTGAAGTCTGAGATTTCCCAGTTCCGAGTTTCCAGTTCTTTGGAACGCGGCAGAAGTCATGTTGGATTGACAGCATGGCCAGTGTATTCAACCTTTTCTGGCCCATGGTGTTGTATGTGAATGTTGGTGTTGTTTGTGAATGTTTCTCCTTTTAAGCTTGGAAAAGAGACCCTTAAACCCAGACTTGGACCACACACCCTCTCCACTGAATAGCAGGCTAGTGATTGCTTTTCAATGCTTGCAGTTAGCCACTGATTCCTTCCAAACCACTTATTGTTGAATTTGCTATTTTCAACTTGTTGAGTAATGTTTATGTCCAATGGCCGATGAGCACCGATACGTTTTATCTATAATTTCTCTTCATGTGACAAGGATTGAAAAGGATTTGCCGGTAGATTGTCGACTTGATCAATGATGATGACTGCTTGTCTAGCTTGCTAACTAAGATTTTGAAAGTATGATGTTGACATGATCAGTCCAATCAAAGCTACGGTAGATATAACGTGATTTGACATCATTTTATCTGTGGCCAATGACCTTGAGCCTTCTTGGTGGACACTTCTAATGTAAATCTATGGCAGCACCCAAGGGGCTTGAATTTTTGAGCTCTCCCTGTAGATTTTGCGGTGACGTATTGTCCCCATGAGTGACAGAACACTGAGCCAATCATGGCGCAACTAGAGAACATTACCAACCCCTACGCTCTGTATTTTCCGCTGGCTGCCCCACCACTACAGAAAGCACTGAGCTAGGCTGAAACTCCTGCATTTTGGAGCTGCTGTAGTGTCGAGTTAAAGTCGCTAGTTATTGCTGTAACAAAGGAGTCCGCTCATACTGAACTTTGATCATAAGGTTTATTCATATCACAAGATTTCAGCATGAGTTTACGGATGTCCAGATCACCCGGAGAGCAGTTCCCAAATTGCAATGTCTGCTATGCCGTTTTTGTCTCTAGCCTATACTTATAATCTTCCCCAAAATATGGGCTGCTCCCTCTACTGTCCAATCCCCTGTCTACAACACACAGACGTCTCTGTCCTATGTGGCGTCACACTAAAACCATTCCCTTTGACACTAAATAAACATCCTCTCAAGTTCCACTTAAAACCATTAACAAAGTCATAATCTTAATACACTACACTGCTTTACTCAAGAAAGCAAAAAAGAGACCATGTTTGTATGTGGCTTTATTAACTCAATTTCTTTTATATATATATTGTTTGCAAACTGATGTTTGAAAAATAAAAGGAAAGCCGCACACTCTAGGAGCTCAGATGCAATAATGGGCAGCCCACTTTTTGGAAGCGAACCACTCGATTTCTTCCCTACGTTATATCGGCATCGAACAGGTCACCCTCCCTAGGAGAGGGGGTAACCTCGACAACTTATTGTTAAAACGAGAGGCTGCCTGGATCTTTTATTTAAAGACCCTTGCTCCCTTCGGTCTCAACGTAGACTTTGATTTGAAGCCATTCTTGTGATTTTGCTATTCATTGTACATGTTATGGGCCTATGTAGCCAAGTATCTATGATCATATGCTATCCATGTTTTTTTATGTTGTTTTTATCTGTGAATTGGTCAATGCTATTAGGCCACACCCGGCCATGATTACAGACACCTGAGTGTGTCCTTTGACACTATATAAACTAGTGACCCGCAGTGTTTGTCATTATACCCTGATGAAGACAGCTTGTCTGTCGAAACGTTGGTTATTAGGATATTAAATTATTGCATCTGAGCTCCTAGAGTGTGTGGCTTTCCTTTTATTTTTCAAGTGTTTTACGCCGTCAGCCAGCACCTCGCCTAAATAGGTGTGCGTTTCTTTCGCCTTTATGCAAACTGATGTTTGACACGTATTAATGCCAAAATCACATGCAAAACAGGCAACCCCCCCCCCAAAATATATATAAACAAAATATATACAATACCAGCCAAAAGTTTGGACACACCCACTCATTCAAGGGTTTTTCTTTACTTTTACTATTTTCTACATTGTAGAATAATAGTGAAGACATCAAAACTATGAAATAACACATATGGAATCATGCAGTAACCAAAAAAGTGTTAAACGAATCAAAATATATTTTATATTTGAGATTCTTCAAAGTAGCCACCCTTTGACTTGATGACAGCTTTGCACACTCTTAGCATTCTCTCAATCAGCTTCATGAGGTAGTCACCTGGAATGCATTTCAATTAACAGGGCTGCCTTGTTAAAAGTTAATTTGTGGGATTTCTTTCCTTCTTAATGTGTTTGAGCCAATCAGTTGTGTTGTGACAAGGTAGGGGTGGGATACAGAGGATAGCCCTATTTGGTAAAAGACCAAGTCCATATTATGGCAAGAACAGCTCAAATAAGCAAAGAGAAACAACAGTCCATCATTACTTTAAGACATTAAGGTCAGTCAATACGGACATTTTCAAGAACTTTGAATGTTTCTTCAAATGCAGTCGCAAAAACCATCAAGCACTATGATGAAACTGGCTTTCATGAGGACCGCTACAGGAAAGGAAGACCCAGAGTTATCTCTGCTGTAGAGATAAGTTCATTAGTTACCAGCCTCAGAAATTGCAGCCCAAATAAATGATTCACAGAGTTCAAGTAACAGACACATCTCAACATCAACTGTTCAGAGTAGACTGTGTGAATCAAAGGTCTTATTCCAGATTGAAGAACTCAAATGTTTTTTAATTTTCCCTTGATGCCTGGGTCTGTCATAATCTGGCAACCCTTGAGCGGTCCAGCAAATCTCTCGAGACTTTAACAGCGGAAGGGGATCCTCAAATGACAAGTCATGTGATCTGTAGCTGACAAATGCAGTCAACAAGCTATGCTTGTGCTGGTGAAAACAACTGAAAGCAGACGGTCCTTCCGCGTTTGAAGACGCTCACATCTGTTGGGGGATCGATCCGATAGCTAACATGCAGAACGCCATTAATTCCGTAAAAGGCACGGCCCTTGGTGTGGCCGAGTTTTTCACTCCAGTACTGAAGGTAAGTTAAATTAGCTGGCTCGCTAGCTAGCTACTGTAGCTTGCTATCACTCAGCAATGATGATGTGGAGCATGCTAACATGCTAGCATGCGTTATCGGGAAGTCTTCCCTCAAGTGCTCTCAACAACATGTATTATGTAGCTACAATTCGTTGTTAACAATCCTGTTGCAGTGTATAATCTCAGTATATTACATATTTTGAGGTTTCTTGGCGTTGATGACTGTCTTATCAATATGTCATTGTAGCTAGCTTCACATGATTCCAGTTAAGCACATTTGAGAAATGTGACAGTCAATGTTTGAGACCTTCAAGTAATAAAGAATGGAATGTCTAACCTCCTCTGTAATTAAATAGTTTGCAGGCAGTCACACAAAGGAAAAGTTAAAGATATCAAACTCTGCCAACACAACAATTATATCCCTTCTTTATTTTGTCTGACAGGAATCCAAATTCAAGGAGACTGGAGTTATCACTCCAGAAGAGGTGAGAAATGTGTCTTTCGTATCATTTGTAACGGAGTCACTTTTAAAAGCCCAATAAGTCACACGTATGTAGCCTTTCATCATTTGGGAAAATAAGTGCAACTGAAAGAGATTTCCAGAAGTGTCATCTGACTGAACTATCACAACTTCCTATTAAATCTCTCTTTTCTCACCATTAGTTTGTAGCTGCTGGAGATCACCTTGTTCATCACTGCCCCACATGGAAATGGTGAGTGTCCATTGGAGTAAGATTGATACTCTAATATTGTACACGCTACCCCAGGACAAGGGTTGGCTCAATCCAAGTTAATTCTGAAATTGAATTACACTCTTATGAAGAAATGCCCATGTTCTAAATCCCAGTACATTCCAGAATTGAATTACACTGTTATGAGGACATGTTCCTATGTCCAGTTAAACTAACAGGAATTGAAATTGACTTTACCCCACCTCTGATATGATATTGTAGTCAGCTAAATTGCACTTCTCAAATCTAATTAGTCTGATATGAGCATGTAATAACTCTGGATTGATGTTATGCTGTCTCTCCAAATATAGAATCAACTACAGTATGATGTTTTGACAGCACAGTAGTCCCAGATGTCACATCATGTTTATTCCCTCCAGGGTGTCTGGGGAAGAGGAGAAGGTGAAGCCATATTTACCCAAGGATAAGCAGTTCCTATTAACTCGCAATGGTAAGAACTGTGTGAACTTTGTCTACAATACTGTTACTTGTCCTTATTGTTGCTGTAGTAATATATATTGTTGGTGTGTGTGCGTGCCTACAGTTCCTTGTTACAAGCGCTGTAAACAGATGGAGTATTGTGATGAACTGGAAGCCATCATAGAGGAGGATGACGGCGATGGGGGATGGGTCGACACCTACCACAACTCAGGTTGGACACTTTAGACATTTCGTGTGACAATGGTTCATTTTCTTGGGTCTTTTTTGTTGTAGTGCAATATGCCTTAATTATTGATGTGCTGCAGAGTGCAGTTTCAGGAATACATTAGAAATAAAGTTTGCTTTTGGGTTTGTTTGTCCAGGAATGTTGATGTTTCAAATTTATATTTTAGGTGTAGGGGGAGTTACAGAAGCCGTGCGAGAAATCTCATTGGACAATAAGGTAGATTTTGATTGAACATTTACATTTTGTTATTGTATCCTAGTAATCTGCATTGATAATGAATGTTTCAAACTAACAACCTTAGATTAATACCATTTGCAGGCGTCTTTTTAAATAGTTGTATTCCTTTGTTTTTAAAGGACAACATGAACATGAACATGAACGTGAACTCTGGTGCTAGTGGGAACGGTGATGATGATGAAGATGAAGGCGAGGCAGCAGATATGGAAGGTATCTTACTCTATACTCCTCAAGGAATATACCAAAGATTTGTATAACTAAACCAAGATAGTCCACAGCCTGTCGTTTTCAAATGGGAACAACTGAGTCATAGTGGGCAGAACAAGCAAGGAGGTGGGCAGAGCCAAGCACGAGCTAGCGAGATCCTATTAGTGCGTTCTAGCACACGTGCATATTTCCATTAGGGAACACCTACACTGTGAAGTGCGCATGTGCAATAACTAAATTCGCCTTTGCACTCCTAAACAATGCAATTTTTTTTACTTTGGCAAAGGGTAAAGTCTACAAAACTTACTTGACTGTCCATAACATATTTTAGTTTTGTGAACAGAAAATTGAATTGAGATCAAATGTTTCATCGATGAGAGAATTAGCAGAATGTCGGACCAAAATCCATCTTTTCCCACTGCTGGCCACTGGGCTTCCTCTCACTACCATAGTTGGTAGTGAGTGGAAACGCCAAGCGGATGCTTCACATTTATACATCTGGTGAAATATCTGTCTCATTGTTCTATCTGTGGTTATACTTCACTAGTAATGTAATGTAATGGTTCAGTTTGTGTCTTGTTCTGTTCTTTCAGAGTATGAGGAGAGTGGACTACTGGAAACAGATGAGGTCAGAAGTTCACAGTATTGTTGTAACTTTTATTGTACATCGCATCCGTTTCCAGGAAGTGTCTCTATTCTCCATTTTTCACTTCCTGTTAGGCCACCCTGGACACCAGTAAAATGGTGGACTTGTCTAAATCCAAAACGGGAGAGGCTGGGAACGATGACATCCTGCAGACTCGAACCTATGACCTCTACATCACATATGACAAATATTATCAGACTCCTCGACTCTGGCTGTTTGGATACGATGAGGTAACGCACTTATTGTACCTTGTAAACTAGCTCTGAGCAGTACGGAGTCAGCTTAGTGTAATTGGGTTTCTAGGGTAGACCAAAAAGTGTATCCTATGTCAGTTACAAAACATGTTGGCATTTAGATACTGCTGTGTGTCTTTTTGGGTTGCATTGTGAATATTATTGAGGACGTACATCCAAAAGTGCGTTCTTACAGCTGAGGAAGAATGATGTCTTTGACTTACCTGGGAAACCGAGTTCCTGGGTTCTATGTTCTGTTTACCATTTTCCCTCTCACTCCTACAGGACAGACAGCCCCTGACAGTGGATCAGATGTACGAGGACATCAGCCAGGATCATGTGAAGAAAACGGTCACCATCGAAAATCACCCCCACCTACCACCCCCTGCCATGTGCTCTGTGCATCCCTGCAGGTAAAAGCGAGAGATCATGAACATGCTGTCAGTGTCTCAAAATGTGAGGAGTGCTGATCTAGGATCAGGTCCCCCTTTCTATTAATTATAATCTAAAGGCACAACTGATCCCACATCAGAACTCCTATTCTGAAACGCTTTTTGAGTATGGGCCCTGATCTGACGTTACTACTCATTGAGGGAGCACTTATGGTCCTGTAAACGAATGTTGCCACTTCCTGTTTTCCAGACATGCTGAAGTGATGAAAAGGATAATCGAGACCGTGGCGGAAGGGGGAGGAGAACTTGGAGTTCATATGCATCCTTTAAGTGAATTGTACGCTGAGCTGAAGTCAGTCAAGTGTTTTTAATGCAGCTTGGCGATTTAATATGTATCATTATGTGAGGGATAATCGAGGGGCTATGTGTTCTGTGGAAGGTGTGTTCCACGACGCGCTAACGGAGTTGCATTAATTTCAAGAGAACGCATAGAGCCCCGAGTTTTTTCCCTTACATAATGATATAATATTCACAATATTCCCAGCCTCTCCCGTTTATTCCTTTCATACCATGGCAATAATTTAACACATTTACCGCTTGAAATGTGTTCAACATCCACTGAAGTAGCTAGCAAGTTTACTAGATAGCTACAGTAGTTGCCTTGGTAACCAAACAAAGAAATCATCAGTCGTAGCCCTTGAGCAAGGCACTTAACCCTAATTGCTCCTGTAAGTCGCTCTGGATAAGAGCGTCTGCTAAATGACTAAAATGTAAATGTAAATGTAGCTTGCTGTTATGAAAATCGAATTCAACGTTTTCAATTCGACTTTTGCTTTCAAACGCAGCTCAAAGAAGGTAGACTTCAATGGCTATAGTTGAATTCTACCGTGCTGATATACTGTGCTTTATAGTGAAATGAGTATTCAACAATGCCATGGTATAATTCAATGTAACCCAAGCTAATAAGGTGAGTTGTGAATAGAAGTGATCTTGCTAATACTGTTTCTCTTCCATTCTTGCCTACACATTATTCCTTAACTTAATGTTTCAGGTATCTGTTGATTTTCTTGAAGTTTGTCCAAGCCGTCATCCCCACGATAGAATACGACTACACAAGGCACTTCACCATGTAGCTCCATCCTACAGAGGTGTAGGCTACTCCTGCAAACATCTTTGAGTGTAGAAGGAATCTGTCTTCTGGCTGGCAGCATTAGTGGGGTACGAAATGTTGTCTCTGGGAATGACTCTTGGAATGTTCTGGGTACTCTGACACTCTTTCCGTGGGGATAGGTTGAATCGTTGGAACGCTGAGGGGTTGATAGGTGTGTACACATGTCGGTAATGATGTAATCCCAATGATGTAATGGCTTTATGTGGTGACTGATCTCGCAGTGTTTTTGTCTGGAAGATTCTCACTCTGTACTTGGCAAATGCCATCTCTGCACTTAACAACATTCAAAGATAACTATATATTTATTTTACATTAATTCACTGACAGATATGCTTTCAAGTTTTCTCCATTTGCTTTTATAACCACACAAATAATTTTTTTTACCATAGTAATGGTGCCGCTTTAATGTCCTCTCAAATGCTTACCAATTAAACATCTTTATAAGCGTTGTTGATAGAAATCGAACTATTTTTTGCCCACTTCGTACTATAGCTTTTTCAGTGTGATGCACTTTGCTGGACTAATGTTTGGACCTCATTACTGATTCAGACTGATGCCGGTTTGTCTTAATGCTAAACTGTACATGGTCTACTGGGCCCAGGGCCATCGTTGGTTCCTGTAAGTGGGGTGGATGTCCCTTTTTTAGGGTTTTATTTGCCCTGCTCTTCTTCTTTTACCCTGCTCCTAGTTCCACTGTCTTGTCCCGTAGAGATGACGTCATGATGATTGTGTTGTACGAATGTGAGGGTTACTTTTGTGTGATGACTCGCAAGGTTACCTGTATCACCAGAGTATGCTGAGACACAGTATATCATCAGGAGTTTGACTGTGTCTTCTCAAATATATAAAGACTTCAGGCAGTCAGAAACCATCCAAGACTTTTCTCTTAACCTCTGCAAAGGTTCATCCACATTTGGCTAAGGGTCTGCACGGTCCATTCATTGTTAACTATAGTACTCTTCTCTTAACAGCATGTACAGTGAGGGAAAAAAGTATTTGATCCCCTGCTGATTTTGTACGTTTGCCCACTGACAAAGAAATGATCAGTCTATAATTTTAATGGTAGGTTTATTTGAACAGTGAGAGACGGAATAACAAACAAAAAATCCAGAAAAACGCATGTCAACATTTTTATAAATTGATTTGCATTTTAATGAGGGAAATAAGTATTTGACCCCTCTGCAAAACATGACTTAGTACTTGGTGGCAAAACCCTTGTTGGCAATCACAGAGGTCAGACGTTTCTTTTAGTTGGCCACCAGGTTTGCACACATCTCAGGGGGGATTTTGTCCCACTCCTCTTTGCAGATCTTCTCCAAGTCATTAAGGTTTCGAGGCTGACGTTTGGCAACTCGAACCTTCAGCTCCCTCCACAGATTTTCTATGGGATTAAGGTCTGGAGACTGGCTAGGCCACTCCAGGACCATAATGTGCTTCTTCTTGAGCCACTCCTTTGTTGCCTTGGCCGTGTGTTTTGGGTCATTGTCATGCTGGAATACCAATCTACGACCCATTTTCAATGCCCTGGCTGAGGGAAGGAGGTTCTCACCCAAGATCTGACGGTACATGGCCCCGTCCATCGTCCCTTTGATGCGGTGAAGTTGTCTTGTACCCTTAGCAGAAAAACACCCCCAAAGCATAATGTTTCCACCTCCCATGTTTGACGGTGGGGATGGTGTTCTTGGGGTCATAGGCAGCATTCCTCCTCCTCCAAACACGGCGAGTTGAGTTGATGCCAAAGAGCTCCATTTTGTTCTCATCTGACCACAACACTTTCACCCAGTTCTCCTCTGAATCATTCAGATGTTCATTGGCAAACTTCAGACGGGCATGTATATGTGCTTTCTTGAGCAGGGAGACCTTGCGGCCGCTGCAGGATTTCAGTCCTTCACGGCATAGTGTGTTACCAATTGTTTTCTTGGTGACTATGGTCCCAGCTGCCTTGAGATCATTGACAAGATCCTCCCGTGTAGTTCTGGGCTGATTCCTCACCGTTCTCATGATCATTGCAACTCCACAAGGTGAGATCTTGCATGGAGCCCCAGGCAGAGGGAGATTGACATTTATTTTGTGTTTCTTCCATTTGCGAATAATCGCACCAACTGTTGTCACCTTCTCACCAAGCTGCTTGGCGATGGTCTTGTAGCCCATTCCAGCCTTGTGTAGGTCTAAAATATTGTCCCTGACATCCTTGGAGAGCTCTTTGGTCTTGGCCATGGTGGAGAGTTTGAAATCTGATTGATTTCTTCTGTGGACAGGTGTCTTTTATACAGGTAACAAGCTGAGATTAGGAGCACTCCCTTTATGAGTGTGCTCTAATCTCAGCTCGTTACCTGTATAAAAGACACCTGGGAGACAGAAATCTTTCTGATTGAGAGGGGGTCAAATACTTATTTCCCTCATTAAAATGCAAATCAATTTATAAAAAATGTTACATGCGTTTTTCTGGATGTTTTTGTTGTTATTCTGTCTCTAACTGTTCAAATAAACCTACCATTAAAATTATAGACTGATCATTTCTTTGTCAGTGGGCAAACGTACAAAATCAGCAGGGGATCAAATACTTTTTTCCCTCACTGTATAACTCACTCATTAATGCTGAAATATTGATTGTAAAATAACATCTGAGTACCTGATTCCAGAGTACTTTATTTTTTTCCCAATAATCATCTGGACAGGCATTGTGGTCCTTTCTCTGTTATCTGTTGAGCCTATAGACTCCTTGTGTAACTGCTCAGTGTTAACACACCGAACATTTTAAAGTAATGTACATTTATATCAATAAAAAAACCCCAATATTATTTATATGCTGGATTATTTTCATGTATACATTATGCCGTTATAAAACGACCTACCACTGGGTGAACGCCATTGAGATCATGTATTATAAAGCACATATGGCATCTGAAATTATATATTTTTTTCAGCAAATTGATAGCTAGAATAAAATGTGTGCCTGGTCTATGAATAGATGAGGTTATGTAATGAGTATGTAGCCAGATTGATTGTTCAAATATAATAATTCGTATTTTATTTAACCTTTATTCTGACAGTGAGTCATGCTGAAACCAAGGTCTCTTTTACAGATGAGCCCTGCATACACATCAAAAACGTCAATATACACATCGATAATATACATCAATAATAATGGGCAGAATCTGATTTAGAAAATGTAATATAGCTTTGGTAAGTATACCAGCGTGTGTGCATCATAAAAATACATAAAAATGCTTTTATTTTGTTGCCTCTACTCTCATTTAATTGGCCGAAGGTTCTGTCGTCATTTTACTGCGACGCATAATATGTTCACTTGATAGCTTTTCAATATTGCTGTCAGATCAAATCCACTAGCGTCAGTGGTGCGTGGAGGTCATGTTATGTTTTTTGTTGTTGTTGACATGTCTCAACTATATCCCACGATCTTACTTTGTGTTTATGGATTCTTCTCTAATCTCCGACCTTCTGAGCCTTTCTTTACTGCGTTTTTGATGGGACCTGATAAAAACCTTACTGAAACACAGGTAAGTGGAAGGACGAGGTAAGCTAGCATTAGCTTCTTGTTCGTTGTGAAACAAGCAACTACATTTAGCTAGCTAACTACAAAATAACGTTTTGTTTACATGTTGAATATCTGTAATGCAATCACATGCTAATCTATCACCAATATACAACCAAGAGAACCGTTAGCTCTTCTGTAACATTATCTTGCTAACATTGTTTCAGTGTCCTCGTGCTAATCCAGTTTGACTGCAATCCATGAAATATTTTCTTAATAGGACCACTAGCTCATGTGGTCCAAATCCTTTGAAAAAAGTCTAAAATCCGAAAATAATTGCTTTTCCCCTTTGGCACCAATGAAGAAAGGTAGCCTAGTTAGTTAACTAATCTGGTGATTGTTTTGTAATAGCTAAACAGGCAGCAACTTCGAATATTAGACTTACATGACATTTTTGTCCATTGGAAGTTTTTATCTATTTTGTCCGTAGGAGTGAATTACAATAACATGGCTGACTTTGTCTACGTATCCTCTGTCTACAGCTTGTAAATGAAATCTACCCAATATGGACTTATTCCTACCTTGTGCTACTTCTCCCAGTCTTCCTGGCCACGGACTACCTGTGCTACAAGCCTGTGCTGATCCTGCAGGCGGTGAGCTTGGTAGTGACCTACTTTATGCTAGTGAAGGCCCAGGGTGTGCTGGCCATGCAGCTTCTGGAGTTCTTCTTTGGCCTCGCCACTGCCACAGATATAGCCTACTATTCCTACATCTACAGTGTGGTAGACCCGGCCCAGTACCAGAGAGTGACTGGATACTGTCGTAGTGTTACGTTACTGGGCTCCGCCGCTGGCTCGCTGGCTGGGCAGCTGCTAGTGTCTGTGGCTCAGATCCCGCTGTTCTACCTCAGTGTTGTCACATTGGTGTCGGCCATCTTGGCCTTTGTGGCGCCCTGGTTTTTGCCCATGCCCGGTAAGAGCTTGTTCTTCCATAAAAGCCTGGGGATAGACGGGGAGAAGCCGGCGCACCAAAACAGCAGGATTCCCATGGATGAAGCAGAGGACCCTGAGAGCAAAGTGCCTCTGAAGATTGATGAGGTCACCATGGTGAGACTCATTTTTTTGTGTGATCTTTTTATTGTTATTGGTAAGACAGGTCATGGTGAGCCTCTTTGAAGGACTGAGTAGTGTTGTTGTTGAACTGTGTTGCAGCTTTGAGAGTTAAAACCATTAACTGTTGTTTATTAATGGATCTCATGCAACTCTGCTGTCCCAAACTGAAAGCTGCTAGATTGACACAATCCTGATTGACACACATTGACCGTTGCAATACTAGAACATTTGCAAAAAAGACATTGAACAAAAACCTTGCTTCATCACTAACTTTCAGGAAGCTGTTTTTTCAGAGCAGTTCAGTCTGTTGATTCTTACGCAAATTCTTACTTAACCCTGTGTACTGTTTTTTTCACTCAGGTGGTGACGGCCAGGGATGGTGGTGGCGCTAGCAGTGGCTTAGTGGACGTGTTAAGGATCCTATGGGAAGACTTCCTGCAGTGCTACTCATGCCCTGCCCTCCTGGCCTGGTCGGTGTGGTGGGCCCTCTCTACTTGTGGCTACTTCCAGTTGGTCAACTATGTTCAGGCCCTGTGGGAGAAGGTCCTGCCTTCCCAGGAGTTTGAGATCTACAATGGATACGTAGAGACAGTCTCCACCTTGTTAGGTAAACTTGATGATGTAGTACCATTTGAGATGAATTAGAACCAGAGAACCTTCCAGAGTGTGAACCTAAGAAGCTACTACTTGAACTGATCAAATAATAGTCTTGCGTTACCATACTTCCATGTCAGCCTGGAAGCAGACGATAATCAAATTCATTTCCATTTCAAAGCATTTTCTGTTTGTCTGCCGACTGATCGCGCCCCTGGGGTCTATGCCTAGGTGCGTTAGCAGCCTTCGGGGTGGGCTCCATCAAGGTCTCCTGGGCAGTCTGGGGAGAGCTGTCTCTCTGCATCTTCTCAGTGGTCATGGCTGTGGCTGTGTACCTCATGGACACCATCAGGAACATCTGGGTGTGCTACACCTCCTATGTGGTCTTCAGAGCCACCTACATGCTGCTCATAACCATCGCTACGTGAGTAGGACGGACAGACACCCCCTGAAAACCATATGATATCCAGGGATTTAAAGTTTGCTATTAATGATGAGGTGGTTGGACTCAATTGTATCATTACTGTAGACTTCTACTGTAGCTAGCTTTCTACCTATGATATATCTTAACTGTGTATTCAATTTAATCTTTCAACTGTGTATTCTCTGTGTAAGTTCTACTTTTATGTTTTTAATTGTATTTGTAAAGAAAATATTTTCTGCTCCATTAGGTTTCAGATTGCTGCCAACCTGAGCATGCAGCGATATGCCTTGGTGTTTGGAGTGAACACTTTCATCGCCCTGCTGCTTCAGACTCTGCTTACTGTTGTGGTAGTGGACACTGTCGGGCTGGGCCTGGACATTTTCCCACAGGTAACTTATCTAAAGACAATACTATCCATGATCTTTGGATGTAAAATATGGTTTGTTTTTAGAAAGGGTAGTATTACTGTTACAACACTAACGTAGCTTGATAAATATTTTCTCTCTCTCTCTCTCTGTGTCACAGTTTCTCATATACGCCATCTACTTTGCTGTGATCGCAGTGATCTTCCTCATGGCCGGGCTGTACAAGCTGGTGTTGAGGAGAAGATCCCAGCCAGCGGCCCAGACTGACAGTGGAGAGAACGAGTCAGACTGCCTTAGCAGAGACTCCTCCCCTCAATGAGCTGCAGCAGATCACAAATACATGACTATCTGTTTATGGCGCAGTACTAGAAAGAGGAACACGTCAGGACCAGTGATGGGGTCAATTCCATTTCAATTCAGTCAATTCAGGATGGATTTGAAGTGACTCAATTGAAATGGAATTGACCCCAACCCTAGTCTTCTCACTATACCGGTGTGTTGTACGGCTTCACTTGATCAAGCACATCATTCATGGATTGTGTGCAGGCCTAAAAACATTTGCAGAGTATAACATTGAATGTTATGATATGATATGATAGCCTTATGGGTTTAATGTGAATGTTATGATATGATAGCCTTATGGGTTTAATGACCATTGAATGTTATGATATGATATGATATGATAGCCTTATGGGTTTAACGAAAATGTGTAGTTCGCCTATATTTAGGCTTTGTTTGTAATTTACAATTTTTTGTCACACAAAGCTTTATTTGTGGTGTATGTTGCATAATGGTACTCTCAGCCTACTATCTACTTTTCCTTGGTCACTTTAACAATTGTTGCCTTAACTACCGAAGTAAGTCAATGGATAAGCGATCAATGTTACATTCTGAACTGCTAGAAATGTTACAAATTATGAATATGAATAGAGTTTATTTTTTTATCCATTGAATCAAATGTCGCAAAGATTTGATTGATCAGCAATAGATTTGTCAAGTGTCTTAAGGTAAATATTTCCATCTAATATCTAGGTACTATGTACTAGCCATACATTCTACATGGGTAAAAAATGAAAAGCATATGTAAGTGATTGACATGGAGGCCATACTTACAGTATATTAGTATTACTATAATCACTGGTCTTGAATATAGGTCTACTACTGAAGAAGTGGTTCAACTATACTGTATTAATACAAATTAGCTTCTTCTTTTTTACCGTCAATACAAATCCCAGTAGTTAAAGCACGGCTGAGCACTGTAGCAGATGACTGAAGCTTTAAATCATGACTATGTGCACTGAGAGCTGATTCTGTGTTGTCTGGTGGTCACTGAAAGACTAAAACGTACTGTAGGTGCTGTTATAACTTACACGTTACACAATGTGCTGCATCCGTATGTTAAAAGAGCATAACCTAAAATAGTAAAATGATTAGCATTGTTCTAATATACTGTTAAACCATGAACTTATACAGTAGAAGTCAATATTTGGAAACAGGTTTTTGTCTTCTTTCAAAAGCACCTTGCACGTTTTTTTCTTTCTTTAGTCATAATGAGAATCTTGTCATCTTCAATCATGTTGTTAACATATTTATGCCATGCTACTAAGGCCTAGATTCAATCAGATCAAGTGTTAACGGGCGATAGCTGACACCCGCACAGCTGATGTTTTGGCGGTGTAACTGTGTTGGAGCTGTCAAATCGGTGAGCAGCTGCTCTTGATCATGGTCACGAAGCCACACCCATCCCACTCGCATTAGAAGTTCAGAATGAGAAAGTGTAGGCTTTATAGGAATAATTACGCTCAAATCGAAAATCAAACAAAAATAATGAGGATTTCTATCAGCCTAATGGAGGTGTAGATTACATCTCACATTCCAGTGTTCAAATTTGTGAACAAGGCTGCATGGGATTTCTCTTTAACGCGACTCCATGCAGCCAAAGGCAATGTCCGCTTTAGGTATAATGCCAGGAGCCGCTTGTGGATCTGACAGCTCTAACACAGTTCCACCACCGACTTCACCAAAACAACCGCTATGCAAATGGCGGCTAAAGTGGATCTGATTGAATAGAGCACCTAGTTATAGTAGGCTTTTTACGGATCAATGAATGTTTCTTTTATATTTTTACAATACATATTAGTTTTTACTTCATCATCACTACATTCTCTCTCTTTTTGTTCTTATGTGTAATATGTTTTATTTTTCAACAAACAAATAGTTGTGTAGTATAAAATGTTAATAACAAATGTGGAACATTAGTTTCTTGTTTCTGAATACAAACATTAGTGCTTATGTCACCAAGCATGCATTGTAATATCATTATGTATTTAAAACAACAACTCAAGTCTTGAGAGTTTGAGGCAACCTTACGCTTTTATTATTTTTGTAACGTTCATAAATCCTTAAATTAAATGCATTCTCTTTGGTAAACAAGCGCATTGACAACAGTCAGAACCGGAGCCGTCGTTGCACAGTATCAGGAAAAGCCACAGACAAGGTAAGATGAAATGTGACAGTGTTCTGGACGTAATAAAACTTCTCACAAAAAGGCCTGAGGTTCACAAAGTACAGAGGAGAATAAAGAGATGTCATCTAGAGAACACTTCTCATAGCCAGACGGAGAGGCTGGACACCTCAACTAAATATATAAATAGGTATAAAACATTCCTTGATCTACATATGAATATAAACTATATTTATAAAAACTACTGCATCAAAAATCAACACAACCTCTTCTAATGTCCCCTAACCTACACTAGGTGAGGTCCAACACTCCAATCCCTATGGTAACATTACCACTATAATGGGCACAAAGTGATTCCAAAGAGATAATGTATCGTTTCTACTTCACACATTCAACAGTCCAGTATGAAAGCCATGGATAGGCCTACTCTTCTTCCTCAATGTCCTCAGACTCTGTAGAGGAAAGAAAGAGATGAGCAATATTCCCAGTCAGTGACTGCTGTTATAACACATGTTATAACCACTTAAGATAGAAGCCATAGCCATTCTGTATCAGGTTATCACTAAGGATGTAGGGTTGGGATGGGGTTGGAAGAATGTGTGTGTGTGTGTGTGTGTAGTGCTCACCTGCTGTGATGGAGTGGTTGAGTTGGGCCAGCATCCTCAGCATGAATGAGGCAGGGACAGTGATGGTGTTCCTGGTCTCCTCCAGCATCAGTTCATTACGGAAGGTGACCTACAGGACACACAGAGCACCAGGTATCAGAAGGAGATCAGAGGTTCCAATGGCTTCATCAATGTCACTATGATGAGAGCACTTCATTCCTCCATCCACACATCTGTGTTTGATTGTAAAGCACATGAGTCAGTGGAGGCTGCTGGGGGGAGGACGGCTCATAATAATGGCTGGAACGGAGCCACTGGAATAGCATCAAACACCTGGAAACCACGTGTTTGCCGTATTTGATACCATTCCACTCCAGCCATTACCACGAGCCGTCCTCCCCAATTAAGGTGCCACCAACCTCCTGTGACACGAATACATGTATTTATAATGTCACACCTCTTCAGCGAGTACTCTGTTGAATGATGGGGATTCCTCCATCGGTGACCAGATCTTGATGTTGGTATCTATCCCTGATGTGGCTAAAACTGAAATGAACAGAACAAGAAAAAAAGGAATATACAGGTAAAAAATAAAGGAAACCCCAACATAAAGGAAACCCCAAAATAAAGGAAACCCCAACATAAAGGAAACCCCAACATAAAGCGTTTTAATAGGCCGTTGGGCCACCACGAGCCAGAACAGCTTCAATGCACCTCGGCATAGATTCTACAAGTGTCTGGAACTCTATTGGAGGGATGCGACACCATTCTTTCACGAGAAATTCCATCATTTGGCGTTTTGTTGACGGTGGTGGAAAACGCTGTCTCAAGCGCCGCTCCAGAATCTCCCGTAAGTGTTCAGTTGGGTTGACATCTGGTGACTGAGACGGCCATGGCATACATCGTTTTCATGCTCATCAAACCATTCAGTGTCATCCTATGGGGGCATAGCCATGGTGGACAAAATAGTAGCCTGCCCAGCATTTTTATACATGACCCTAAGCATGATGGGATGTTAATTGCTTGATTAACTCAGGAACCACACCTGTGTGGAAGCACCTGCTTCCAATATACTTTGTATCCCACATTTACTCAAGTGTTTCCCTTATTTTGGCAGTTACCTGTACTTTCAATGGGAAAATGGAAAGTCACGGCCTTCGAGCCTTTAAGTTGCAAGAGCCAGACTGGGTGTTCACTAAACCATCTTTAGTGAGAGTGTCAGAAGTAGTGGACTCACGTGGTTCGTAGGGGTGTGGCTGCAGACAGTTGACAACGTGCTGGTCTGCCTCCAGCAGCATTAGGTGTTCCCCTGTCTCTCTGTCCCAGATGAAGATATGACCACAGTCTGAGCCGCTCAGAACAAACTGGTCCCCCCAGAAACAACACTGATTGGTCTATAAACAACAACAACAAAAGCTCAAATGAGTATTCCACATAGCTACTTCTAAATAACTAAAGCATTGTACGTTAAATATAGCTGACAAGAAGTTGAAGCCGTTATCCCCACATATAAAAAAATCTGTGACCTTGCTCAAGGTCCCCCTCTGGTGGACTAAATCATCACTTCAAGCTTGTCTTAATCCTCAGTAGTGTTTTACTGTACTGTACCATAGTCCTGGAATTACGGTGGCCCTTGTAGACCTTTTCTACTGAGGGCTTCCCGACACGGCGAGTCTCGCAATCCGCCAACTCTTTCTTCTCTTTCCGCCGCCGGAAAATCTCCTGGATCCGTGCAGCAGCAGAGCGCCTTTCGGAAGGATATACAACATGTCTGTAGAGTCATTAAATCCAATCAAATTCCAGCCATGTGAGAAGTGTAATACTGTATTGCAGGTTTGATTGAATGCACAGAGCAACAAGGGAACGCCCAACATCAGCATTGCATGCTAGTTAAAACGGATCTATCAACGTTATTTAAACTACTGATCTGACACACATCCATTATTAGTAAGGAAGAAGTCATTCTTAATTGTTGTTGCAACGGTAAATAATTACCTGAGTACTCTTTCACCTAATTCTGATCCTCTCAAATTAAATCTATGGGAGGAAGGGAACAACACATCCACTTTAATAGCCAGACATTGCTCTAGTAGTTAATTGATTAACTGTGTAGGCCAGCTATGCCTCAGTCAATGCAATCATAGTACCATACCTTTGCATCCATTCCCCAGGGGGCTGTGGTGTGGACTCCTCTCCCATGCCCTCCACCTCCGACTGGCTGAGGGATGAGGTCTGCCTGGTGTCAGACACCTGCTCTGGGCCCCTCATCTGCGGGGGTTCCCCCTGGTCGCTGGAGCCACCGCTGGAGAAGTCCAGTTGGATGGTGCTGCTAGTGGTGCCCTGGTTGCTGTGTGTCAGACTCAGGTCTGGTTCCCCAGAAGACGGTTGGAGACTTCCTGTCCCAATGCCACTCCTACGGCTCCTCAGGCTCTCCATGGATGAGGAGGAGTCAGAGGAGAAGCTGGCTGTTGATGTTGGTTGAGACAGGGCTTGATTCCCTAGCACCATAGCCTCCTGGTGAAGCCCACTACCTTGTGGAGCTGGAGGTGCTGCTGCTGCAGGGTCTACCCTGGGTCGTGTCTGTGTCTGAGGACGGGCTCCTCTGTTGTTCTGGGCCTCGCTGGCGTCCTCAAACCAGCGTGACAACATGTCTGACATCCTCTGCATCAGAGACACACCAGGCCTGGACTCTCCTATAGGACACAGGAGGGAGAGGGTTAAAAATCCATCTGACATATTACTCATAGACAGTGATGGGAAAGTTTACATAATCTAATAATATCATACTTATGTATAATTGTATTGTGTGTATGTGTGTTAATCCATGCAATAGGACCAAGTGACAGTGCACTTCTGTCATGGATAGCACACGTGTTGTCAGCTGTGTGTCTAGATGAGTGGGGACCTCCTCTTACCGGCCCGCTCCCTCTCGCTCTCTGGCCGTGACAGGGGTCCAGTGTCTGACCAGTCTCCTCTCAGACGCAGACGCTTCTGCAGAGGCTCCTTTTGCTAGGAGAGAAACACAGTGACATTTCATCACTCACAGCACAGGCTTAACCAAAATAACCGCCCTTTCACTACGGCTGAGACCCCCCCACCCACCCTCCTCTTCCCTCCATTGGGGGCTCCCATTCCCCAGCCCTCACTGCCAGGTTGTCTTAGGCTCTGGCAGGCGGTTCCAGGGGTCTCATACACAAGAAGGAGGGGGACAGGGAGGTTTCATCTTAGTGCACTTAGGATACACTAGTTCTGTGGTGTTTGTACAGGAAATGTGACGTTACCTGGTGTTGTATGTATCAAGTTCTGTTGTATGTATCAAGTTCTGTACAAAATATGCTGCCTCACCCTGCTGATTACCCAGAAGCCCCCTGGCTTATGTGTTCAGCAGCTGTGTGTGTGAGAACACAGCTCAGATGCCTTTCCCAGAACAGATTCAGCAGACTGTTGAGCCAAAAATAGCCAAGAGACGGGACAACACATCACCCCCCTTTGTCAACTCACACACACACTGCATGTCATGTCGTAGAAGCTTCCAGAAATTGGTGTGAGAGGACAGTCGTTGTGTAAACACAAACTACATTCAAATTGAATCCAGTATTTAGTGCTGTGATACACAGTAAGTGAAAGGATGGTTCTCACCTTGTTATCCTGCGACGGTCCCTTCAGCTCGCGTCCCTTGTCATCTTTAGGGTCAAACAGGTAGAGATAGTCTGAGGCGTAGCTGGCTAGCACCTCCCTGCCGTCCCTACTGTAGGCCAATGAGGTCACGCGACATGACTTGTTGACCAGGTGCCTCGGTACGAACATCGCACACATCCCTGCCACTCCGCTTCCTGTCTGAAAACCTGCAGAGTGGATGAGACGTATATAGGAAATGATTATTTTCCATACAGACCTTCAGGAGAAAATGTTATTCTCACCACTGACCCCAAAGACAATCAAACAGTGATTAACTATGTTATGTACTGTGGTAGTAGGATTCCTTCAGGACTATTGATATTGATAGAATTGTTAGTTCAGGTTTTAGTTATCTGATTGCCTTGAGTTAATAATTATTATTATCTGGTGGGTGCTTGCTTATATTTGTCCTGTTTACCCATGTGTGAATCGAAAATGTGTTTTTTGCATATCTCAACTCCCCCTGAGACACCCTCAGAGAGTGGGGTCACAGCCAGAGTCTGCCATTATTTATCAATGGCGACCCTGAAGCTATTAGGGTTAAGTGTCTTGCTCAAGGGCACATCAACAGATGTTTCACCTTGTCGGTTCGGGGATCCAAACTAGAAACCTTTGGGTTACTGGCCCAATGCTCTAACAGATAGGCTACCTGAAGCCGCCGTTGAGGTTGTGCATACCTGTTGCTATGGTACCCAGCATTCTCCTGTCATAGATACGGACTGAGCTGTCAGAGCAGCCAGTAGCCAGATAGAAGGATTCCACAGGGGATATGGCCATGGATGTTACTGCTCGCCGACAGTCAATCAGGATGTCCTAATTAAAAAAGACAACAGAAGTTCAAGATATCTTCATACAGGGAACTCTGACATCAGCATAAACGGTTGTTTGAGTAGTCGGTAAAACTGTTGGCAAAAATGGTGGGAAAAAGTCATTAGTAAAAAGAAGCTGCCTTTATACATATGTAACGACACAATAATACGGTAGTAATAACATCATAGTTACATAAGAATTGTTAATTTGCCTGTAAAAGAGTTTAGCTGTATTGGCATAATGCGTACCTACCTTTTTACAGTTAGTTTGCCAGCAGCCAGGAGAAACTCGGACATCAAACCACCTGATTGTTCCATCCTCTCCACAGGACAGGAAAGAGTGAGGGTCACTAGGTACCGTCAATATCTACCAATAGAAATAGAGTGGTTTTAGAATAGATATAGAACCTGCTCTGATTGGGACGTCAAATAGAATTGGAATTCCTGTCTACTGATATATGGTCTGTGGGCTTTAGAATAGATTACTTTCACTGCAGCAAAATGCCAATGACTTATTTATGGTCGACATACCATCCCTACCTTCCACAGCAATAACAGGTGTGACGTGGAGGTACATTTTACATTTTAGTCATTTAGCAGACACTCTTATCCAGAGCAATTAGGGTTAAGTGCCTTGCTTAAGGGCACATTGACAGATTTTTCACCTAGTCGGCTCGGGATTGGAACCAGCGACCTTTCGGTTACTGGCACAACGCTCTTACCCACTAAGCTACCTGCCGCCCCAATTTGATGCAGATGTGATAGATCAGATACATGAATCAACTCTCTATTGAATTCAACTCAGATGGCGATAACACAGATGGCGATAACACAGATGGCGATAACACAGATGCACCCCTCACCTCGTAGGCGGCACCGTTATGACAGTGATACTGCAACACAGGGTCCATGTTGGAACCCCTCTCTACGTTGGTGAGGAAGATCTTGCCGTCGGCTGCTGCGGACACGATCATTCTGTCGTTGGTTTGGGGCATGAACTTGGCACTGAAGATATTGGATCGATGCCATGATGTAATGGATGCCTTGACCTGGAGAGTGGAAACATAATGGGGGACTTTATATTGCACATATACTGTCTGTCTGTCTCTTCTGAGTCCATATGAACAATAGGTTGAAGCATGTGTTGTATGTACCTTACTTGATAATAAGCAATGTTTTAGTCTTACTTTTCGGTTGTATGGGTTCGTGATGACCAATTTGTCATCATCTGATCCAGATAAGATGTATTCTCCTGTGTCATTCCAGCATACTGTATTGATCTGTCATGAAAAACAATAACAGTTTGAAAACACAGGATGATATCATACAATTATCACACTGCATTTACACTGGTAATCATTTCTGTAACGCATGTTGATACTTACAGAGCCCTCATGTACATCAAGAGTGGCTTCAAGTTTCAGTCTTTGTACAAACTCTTTTCTTCCTGAAGGAAATCATTATGATACCATAAGAACAGTGTTAGGTATCCCATAAGGTAGTCCCTCTAACTAACACAATTTAATCATTTGGGACCCCTTGGAGACAAAATTATTATTTTATCCAACACAAATGTTTAAAGTATGAATTTATATCAAACAATACCAATAAAATAACTGTGTCTAAGATAAATTCCTAGTGCAAGGCAGTAGACTGTTGTAAAACATGTTACTTACACAGTGACACATACAGTACACTTTTATGACAATAAAGTAGTATTTAGAACATTTGTACATTAAATATTTAATGTAAACGTTTGTCTCACCTAAGTAGTTACTCCTTGTAAAGTTGTTTATTTTGTTGGAACCGATGGTGCGTTTCCTAATATCCCAAATTAGATTGTTGGTACAGGGCATGATGTCGAAACACTGTCCGCCTCACATACAAAACACTTTGTGAAAGTATTATTGAAATATTTCTACCGAATAAGTTTAAGTCATGGTGTCTTACAAATTAGGCTACAAATGAATTTCTTTCAGGACTTCTGTTATAGTTCAGTCGCTACAATTGTCTCAATTTTGTACCGTCGTCTGGCTGGCAGATTTTCTCGAATGAACAAATCTGTAGAACACACGGAGAAGTTTCACGTTAGTTTCTCATGAAGAAGTTCGTGCTGATGGTATGTAGCCATGGAACATGAGCACTGCGCATGCCCAGATTTGCCCCACACCTCCAAACTCCACGTCCCTCCCTGTTTCGAGCCCCTCTACTTCTTGAGCCCTTTGTCAAATAAAATAACATTATATTTGTACATACACGTGTTAAGCAGATGTTATTGCGGGTGTAGCGAAATGCTTGTGCTTCTAGCTCTGACAGTGCAGTAATATCTAACAAGTAATATCTAACCATTTCACAACATATACCCAACAATACACACAAATCTAAGTAAGGAATGGAATTTAAGAAAATATACATATATGGACAAGCAATGACATAGCGGCCTGAAATAAGATACAGTAGAATATTATAGAATACAGTATATACATATGAGATGAGTAATGCAAGATATGTAAACATTATTAAAGTGACTAGTGTTCAATTTCTTAAAGTGGCCAGTGATTTCAATAGGCAGCAGAAAATGATCGACCTGTGAATTAGCCTGTGAAAGTATGTGTTAATTTTGGTCAAGGTGAAATTCTTATGGTAGAAATTAGTGACTAGATAATAATAATAATAATACATTTAATTTATAAAGTGCTTTTCATTGAAACACTATCTCAAAGTGCCACAGTATTTATATAATAAGCTTATAATACATATTATAATAATAACCATAGATTCTAGTTTCATCAGACAGAAACCGCACCTTCCTACCTGTGTTAAATCCATTGTGTCAGTTGATAATGTGTTTCATGTCATTTGAAAGTGTGTCCAAGAGTCAGTGTGTCTGGCTTCTGTTGTTACATTGTATCATTTCCAATCACGTGTGTTTTCTTGGAAAGTGAAAAGTAGGATGGGCTTACTAGTGGTTGTGGGAAGGGTGTTAACAGTTCAGTACAACCCCTCAAGTGCCCCCCCCCCCACACACACAATATATTCCGTCTGATCTGTTCAAGTAGCCCAATGACAGGGTGTACCGTTGGTACAATAAAGCACATCACATACTACTTTGATACTAAACTGTTAGTAACAGTCTCCAGACATGGCTTTGGTGGGAGTTAGAGCTTCATACCACAGGATTCTTAACCAGATAGAGCTTCTACTACCTGGTAAACTGAGACCCATTTACAACCATCCTGCAGGTAAGGACATTATCAATATTATAGCATCAGGTCCAACTTACCTGGCTGACTCTGTATCACTCTCCTCACAGTGTCTATGGTTTAATGTCTAAAAGTCTCCTCATCTTCAGAATACACTTTCTCAATATTTTGAAAATGAGATAAGATCATTTATCATCATCACCTCTGGATGTATTCCACTCTTCTATTTGGTAAAGAAGAGTGATGTTCAATATAGTGGGGCTGGGACTATCACTGACCTCACCCTTATGAAGTACATTATTTCATGGACAAATGGACAAATGAATGAGTGAACAAAAAGTGTGTTTCTAAACTTACAGTAGCAGTGTATTGGGGTTTGTGAATGGACCCCTGGTCACGAGTGACCTCTGTGTTGGGGTTATCGTCAATGGAGCAAACATAGTTTTATTCTAGTAGTGTTGGAATTGCTTCAATGTGACATGACGAGTGTGTCGCTTATTATAACTTTGAGGTGAATGAGGACAAACAGTCTTGATGCTGCCCAGTCTGTCTGTCACATGCAGACTGCCCTCTCTGTCTGTCACATGCAGACTATCTGAATGTTGATGAGCTAGTACACAGGGCCCTTCTTCCAGCCCTGGGGAGATAACAGAGACCGACTGGCCATAGGGAAATTCTGGCAAATGCCAGATGGGCTGGTCCATCTTTAGCCTAGTGTGCCTGTCAAAATTGTGGGTTTTGCCAAAATTAAAATTATTTGGCTAATAACTGGGGTCTCAAGGTGAAAAATGGGCAAGTGTGGAAGCCTCAAGGGAAAGAATGGGCCTGTGTGATAGAAATGCTCGGGCTGATTTCTGGTCCCAGTCCATCCTTAGGAGCTAGAGCTGAGCTGTAGATGGGTGATAATGTGCCTTGAAGGGTGTGGACAGAGGGTTGTTCAAAGCAGTGGTTCTCAATTCCTGGTTCATGGGATGTTGTTAATATCAAAATAGGTTGGCACCATGATAAAGCAGAGGGAAGTCAGTATGAGATGTAAAAGCATTACACATTAATAACAATTTATAGTTTATAAAACAACCAGTCTAGCTATCAAATAGACAAGAGAAGAGAAGCCTATGAATGGACAATAGGTATGTAGCTAAACGACGTGCATGCCACTACATGCTGGCAGTCTTCAATAAATTATCAAGTTGGCAAGTTTTCAATTGGCAAGGCATTAAAGTACAGGGTGACCAGTGGAAGGAGGACAGAGACAAGCTGAGGGCACGAGAATGACAACAGGTGGAATTATCCAGGAAGTGATTTAACCAGTCACTTTCAATGTCGCTTCATCTTAAAACCTTTATTGTGGAATCAATCAACTTTTTGCACAAAACTAAATGTCACATAAACCACTGTAACGTTATGTATTCAACACAACTGTCATTGCTAACCTTGTAATAATTAACCTTAATAATTAAATCACGTTTTGTTTCGTTTGTAGGTCCAAAGACAATTTTTTTCTGGGCACCAGTGTGTAAATGGGTAAGTGTAAAAATATTTGCAGTGAAGCAGTTTAAATGGTTCACGGAGTGTTTAGAGGGTTCAGAGGGTATTTTGAGGGTTCTGAGAGCGTTTAGAGGGTTCAGAGAGTTCAACATTTTGGTCATTGAGCAGACGCTCTTATCCAGAGTGCATACAGTTTTGTACTGGTCCCTCATGGGAATCGAACCCACAACCCTGGCATTGCAAGCGCCATGCTCTGCCAACTGAGCCACACAAGAAATTAAGACCGCACAGAGGCAGCATACAGGAACTCATAAGAAGCAATTGCATGTAAGCGTGGAAATGGGAGTTAATAATAATGAATTAGTAACGCCTGACCTGCGTCTACAAATTCCTGTCTGTCACGTGAACTGATTGAGATGGAGGTCGCTTCTAGAGAATTAAGTCACGTTTTGTAAGCTCCTGTATGCTGCCTCTGTCTAATCTTAATATTCCATACAGTTAATGTTCCACTCTCCGACCCTCCAAACGATGTGTTACACATTTAAACAGTGTCTCATATGCTGGGCATTATATAATGGTCCTATGTTGTAGTACAAATATGCATGGTTGTGTGATCTGTATCTCTCTCTCTCTCTCTCTCTCTCTCTCTCTCTCTCTCTCTCTCTCTCTCTCTCTCTCTCTCTCTCTCTCTCTCTCTCTCTCTCTCTCTCTCTCTCTCTCTCTCTCTCTCTGTCTCTGTCTCTTTCTACAGGGTCTGGTTTTTGCGGGTCTGGCTGATATGACCCGACCAGCTGATAAACTGAGTCTCTCTCAGTCTGGAGTACTCATGACCACAGGTAATGGAGCAATGAGGACAGAGAGGACAGGAGGTGTGTGTTTGTGTGTGTGTGTGTATGGCTTGATGACCCTTCAGAGGAACAGTTCACTGATAGAATTACTGGCATGGATTCAGACATGATGGCATGGAACTTTCACACCAGCCCCTGCATCATCGGTTTTCCATTGCTGCTTTGTAAAAGCCCCACTGACTGTTAACACGGACTGTAACGGTATGTCCCTGTGTGATAGCGCTGTCCTTAAATTACACAACATGACCCGTGCCTGTTTGAGACCACACTGTCTCAGACTATTTTGAATTAGAGATGATCATCGTGTTTTGGTCCTTGGATACGGTTAGTTACAAACAACTACAGGAAGTTTTCCACGACTGGAAGTCATTAGCTGTTTATTTGTGTTATGGTATGGAGTTAGGTAGTGAGCAGGGCATAGTTATACAATCCATTTTCCACTTCCAAACCCACCCCTAGGTGGCAGCAGCAACCGGGTCAGGTGCTGGGCTGTGCCTTTGTATTTTCCTTTATGTATAAATATTTTGGTCACAATCACTTGAACCAACAAGTCAGATGTCTCCTAGCCGGTACGCTCATATACCACACTGACTAACCTTGATCCTGGTCAGATGTCTCCTAGCCGGGACCCCCACATACAACACTGACTAACCCTGATCCTGGTCAGATGTCTCCTAGCCGGGACCCCCACATACAACACTGACTAACCCTGATCCTGGTCAGATGTCTCCTAGCCGGTTCCCCCACATACAACACTGACTAACCCTGATCCTGGTCAGATGTCTCCTAGCCGGTTCCCCCACATACAACACTGACTAACCCTGATCCTGGTCAGATGTCTCCTAGCCGGTTCCCCCACATACAACACTGACTAACCCTGATCCTGGTCAGATGTCTCCTAGCCGGTTCCCCCACATACAACACTGACTAACCCTGATCCTGGTCAGATGTCTCCTAGCCGGGACCCCCACATACAACACTGACTAACCTTGATCCTGGTCAGATGTCTCCTAGCCGGGACCCCCACATACAACACTGACTAACCTTGATCCTGGTCAGATGTCTCCTAGCCGGGACCCTCACATACAACACTGACTAACCCTGATCCTGGTCAGATGTCTCCTAGCCGGTACCCCCACATACAACACTGACTAACCCTGATCCTGGTCAGATGTCTCCTAGCCGGTACCCTCACATACAACACTGACATACTCTTAGCCCTCACCTAGTGCACACATTCAATCAGGTTACAGGTCAGTTAGCCAGGCCTAGGACCCCTGGACATGACAAGAGAAGTGATAGTTGTAGGCTGGCTAGGTGGTTTCTTAACATTTGTTAATGAACTCAAAAGTTCCTTGAGTTCACAAGATAGGATATCATTGTCCTATCTATGAGTGGTGGGAAGTGAGTTGAGTCTCCCGCATTGGACTGCATCAGAGCCCAGTGTTCGCACCATGTGGAAATTACACACAACATTATGAGAAAAGTGGGGAAAGCTAATATTGGATTTTTATAAAATTTTAGTCATTTAGCAGACACTCTTATCCAGAGCGACTTACAGGAGCAATTAGGGTTAAGTGCCTTGCTCAAGGGCACATCGGCAGATTTTTCACCTAGTCGGCTCAGGGGATTAGAACCAGAGACCTTTCGGTTACTGACACAACGCTCTTAACCACTAAGCTACCTGCCGCCCCGTTATGCAACAGTAATACATTTCTGAAGCAGAAACAACATTCAGATGTTCCAACTTTACCTGTCCCTTTACCTGTCTCTTTACCTGTCTCGTTACCTGTCTCTTTACCTGTCTCTTTACCTGTCTCTTTACCTGTCTCTTTACCTGTCCCTTTAGCTGTCCCTTTACCTGTCTCGTTACCTGTCTCTTTACCTGTCTCTTTACCTGTCCCTTTTCCTGTCCCTTTACCTGTCTTGTTACCTGTCTCTTTACCTGTCTCTCCACTATTTTACAGGTGTTATTTGGTCCAGATGGTCCCTGGTCATCATTCCCAAGAATTGGTTTCTGTTTTGTTGCAACTGTTTTCTTGGAGCGTCAGGAGCCACCCAACTCTTTAGAATCTGGATGTGAGTGGAACAGACAGAGTTAGATACAGCGCTACACACCAACATGTGGCCTGCAATTTTACATACACTGTGATTCGATTTGATTTGATATCTGTGGGCCCTATTCAATCAAACCATATTAGGGGGGGAAATCATAATAATTTGTTGACGGGAGGTTCTGTATGTCAGTCGTTGTCTGACAACAGGCTAGTTAAACACACAGAACTGCTCTGAAGGGCAAAGTGTGCATGGTCACACATTTATGACAGCTAGTGACATTGTCCTTGGGCTTTGCCTTCTTTGTTGTGGTTTAAACCAGGCGCATTTTATGCCAAGCCTTCTGTTTCCTGTCAACTGAGTGATATAACCACAGAGATAAATGTAGATCCTGTTGTGTCTCTATGGGTACAACACTAAATAAGTATGTGACGTCTACTGCTTTGGAATGTGCGCTACATTTGACAGAGTTAGCTAACCGGTCCTAAAGGTTGTAGAGATCACTAGAATACAGTCCATATAAAACAACCTGTTACTCTATAACTACTCTTTATCTATTTGTCTTTTATTTGGTTACACTTTAAAAACAGAGATATGGATAAATTGATAAAGTCTGTCAGAGTCCTTCGCTGAATGTAAAGGATAGCATGCCTGCCAACTTGTTTTTGCACTCTGAGACATGAATATAGTCTGTTTGAACCTTTGTTTTGGTTTGTTAAGGTCGGAGGTCAACCCTGTCCCTCTGTGTTTCTAGGTATCAACAGGAAGTAAAGAAGCAACAGGAAGCAGGGGCTTCTGAATTAAAAAGAAAGCAGTTAGCAGAGGCCCATCCATTGTTGGATTATTTTGAACTGGTGACACTTACTAACTAGTGGATCTGATTAACTTGATTAAATGCAATTTCATCTTTGAGGACTTCAACCACCACAGAATCTTCCAACTCAATAACACCCCTCCCTCTGCAAATCACAATTCATGCTGTTAGTAAGTATGTGACGATGTGGGGATAATAATAATATAATATGCCATTTAGCAGACGCTTTTATCCAAAGCAACTTACAGTCATGCGTGCATACATTTTTGTGTATGGGTGGTCCCGGGGATCGAACCCACTACCTTGGCGTTACAAGCGCCGTGCTCTACCAGCTGAGCTACAGAGGACCATGACAGCACGTCTGTGTGAAGATGATGGTAAAATTAGTTCAAGGTAAGATTAGGCTAAGAAACATTTACAGATTCACACAATACTTTAAAGATGGGGAATGTTTGAGTCTGATGATGGTTAATGTTATCTTTTTTAACATTAACTCTTTGTTTTAGCCTTTTAGCGCTTTGTCTGATTTTAGGACATTGTGGTATGTATATATTTATTGAAAATAAATTATCCATTTGAGATAAAACTGTTCCTGACTTGAAGAAACCTTTCTCATGTGCATGAGGTTAACGGCCAACGTCATCACACTGAGCTAAGTGAAAAGAGAAGTGTGGCTTCATCAGTTTATTGTTTACATTGTGTCTTTGCCTTGTACAAGCCACAATCACATGTGGGGCACTTCAGCACAATACAACGTTTTGGAACGTTCAGATAGAAATATGTAATATAGAACAAACATGCCTCTCCGACATGTAGACCAAACTATAGACCGCGTTTGGCAACTGAATGTGGCCTTGTTTTCTAGGAATTGCAAAATGGGGTGGGCTCATAGGGTGGGCTTACTCTCCCTACCAATAGCAGTTTGTTTGGGGCGGGGTTTAGATTTCAGTACCACCCCCTCTGGTGACACTCCTACATAATAGATTAGACACTATGGGTAGATGAGCCTGCTTTCTGCCAATGGTTCATACAGGCTATTCTTAGTATAGCCAATCAATGACAGGGTGTACTAGTTCTCCAATACAGCACATACTATTTCTTTATTTTGAACTGTCGGTACCAAGTTCAACAAAAGTAGGAAATAAAACTCCAATCTCCAGACATGGCTTTAGCGGGAGTTAGAGCTTCATACCACAGGATTCTTAACCAGATCGAGCTCAAACTACCTGCTAAACTGAGACCTTTCTACAACCATCCAGCAGGTAAGGAAATCATTATTATCAGGCACACCTCAACATGAGAGATCTGCACCACTTCCACTGTTCTAACTGTCTCTCCATCGTACAGTACAGACACTAGACTGAATACTCACCTCTTATACACATTTTCAATATTTTCAATATTTATCATGGAAATGACGCCTGCTGTCTGTGCCTACTTAATGCATACCTCTGGATAATTCTGGATAAGAATTCTTCCAATAATTCTGGATAAACTCTACCATTTAAAACAGCAATTTACTTTTTGTGGGGGGTGGACACTTTCAAAAAGGAGAAAAAACGGATTGCTATCATTTACTGACAAACAACAAGAGCATTAAACATTTGTATCAACAGGAACACAGAAATGGTCATATGAATGAATGCTCTAAACTTAGATTGAGTTGAAACCTACAGTAGCAGTGCATGGACTTTGGATGGGGGACCCTTGGTCAGTACTAGTCAGTCCTAGGCTAGCAAGCCATGTGCAACCTTGACATTGAGGTTATCTTAAATGGGACGAACATAGTTTTATTACAGCAGTGTTGGTATAGCATTGACGTCAATCTGTAGCTGAATTTAACTTAGAGGTGAATAAGGACAAACAGTGTTGATGCTGCTGATCTGAATGCTGATGAGGGAGGGGCTCTTCTCTCAGCCCTGGGGAGTTAGGGCTGAACTATAGAAGAGTGTTAATGTGTCTTGAAGGGTGTAGACAGAAGGTTGTTCCATTTACATTACATTTTAGTCATTTAGCAGACGCTCTTATCCAGAGCGACTTACAGTTAGTGAGTGCATACATTATTATGTTTTTATTTAAATGTTTTCATACTGGCCCCCCGTGGGAATTGAACCCACAACCCTGGCAAACTACCAACTGAGCTACATCCCTGCCGGCCATTCCCTCCCCTACCCTGGACGACGCTGGGCCAATTATGCGCCACCCCATGGGTCTCCCGTTCCAAGCAGTGGTTCTCAATTCCTGGTTCATGGGATATTGTTAATTAATATCAAAATAGTTTGGGAGTATAATGATGCAGAGGAAAGTCGATATGAGATTAAAATCAGAACAAAGATTAAAAGGAAATCAGTTAAGTAAAACCATGTTATTATAGTTTATAAAACAACAAGTCTAGCTATCAAATAGACGAGAGAAGGGAAGACTATGAATGGACAATAGGTGTGAAGTTAAATCATGTTCAACCACCATGTTTTAGCACTCTTCAAAAAATGATAGCCCTTGGCAAGATGAGGGCAGGAGAAAACCTTGGGAAGATACTGATACCAGCCACTTTCACTTTCACTTTCACTTTCACTTTATCTCTTTTATTTGAGCTGTATCTTTATATTTCACTCCTCAGCAACAAATCAAATGATTTCGCAGTTTAATGCTGCACAACGTTTATCTGTTTATGGAACGTCTTCAGGCCTAACTGCTGTGGTATTTCCCACTGGGCACAGACGTCAATTCAACATCTATTCCAAATTGGTTCCACTTCATTTCATTGAAATGATGTGGAAACAACGTTGATTCAAACAGTGTGTGCCCAGTGTGATCTCTCTGTTGCGGTATCAACCAATTGTTTATACAAAACTAACTCTCACGTGAATCATTGTAAGCTTGTGCAACTTTCCTTTCTAACCTTTCCAAATAAACACTGTTATGTTTCCCTTTGAAGGTCCAAAGACAGTTTTCTTCTGGGCACCAGTGTGTAAATGGGTAAGAGTTGATATATTTAAGAAGTGTCTCATGTGCTGGACATCTTATAATGGTGCTAAAAGTATGCATAGTTGTGTGACTCTGTCTCTCTCTCTCTCTCTCTCTCTCTCTCTCTCTCTCTCTCTCTCTCTCTCTCTCTCTCTCTCTGTATCTTTCTCTCTCTGTATCTTTCTCTCTGTATCTCTCTCTCTCCCTCTGTATCTTTCTATCTCTCTCTCTCTCTCTCTCTCTATCTGTATCTCTCTTTCTCTACCTCTAACTCTACAGGGCCTGGTTATGGCTGGCATGGCTGATATGACACGGCCAGCTGATAAACTGAGTGTCTCTCAGTCTGGAGTACTCATGGTCACAGGTAATGGACATTGTGGGAAAGTGGGGAAAGACAACATTTTACATTTACATCCATTATACAACAGTAACAAATTCCAACTTTACCTGTCTCTTTACCTGTCTTGTCACCCCTCTATTTTCCAGGTGTCATTTGGTCCCGATATTCCCTTGTCATCATTCCGAAGAACTGGGGTCTTTTTTTTGTCAACGGTTTTCTTGGATTGGCAGGAGCCAACCAACTTGTTAGAATCTGGATGTGAGTGGGACAGACTCCATAGTTAGATACAGAGCAATGCAAACTGACATGCATGGCAGTGGGTCCCTATTCAATCAAACCCTATAAGGAGACAAATAGGGAAATAGACACAGAAATCTGATGGAGTGTATGTCAATCAATGCCATTGTCTGACAATAACATTGTTAATAAATATACAGTACTGCATTGGAGGGCAAACTGTGTTTGGTCACAAACAGAAGTATTTATGACAGTCCATTGTCCTTGGACATGGTGTCTATACCAGTTTGGAACTTTTTAGAGACAAGTTGGCATTTCGAGTTGTATTTTGCAAGATCACTTAAGTTCATATAAAAAAAATGCGTTACTCTATAACCATGGTCATTTTCTTTCATTTGGTTACACTTTAAAAACAGAGATATGGATAAATTGATAAAGTCTGTCAGGGTCCTTTTCTGAATGTAAAGGATAGCATGCCTGCCAACTTGTCATTGCACTCTGAGACCTATGATTATAGTCTGTTTGAACCTTTGTTTTGTTTTGTTAAGGTCGGAGGTCAACCCTGTCCCTCTGTGTTTCTAGGTACCAACAGGAAGTAAAGAAGCAACAGGACGAGAAGGCCCAGATCCCCATCATATAATCCACACACACACACACACTTGTATTTATTTTCTTCATGTCTTAATCCATTTTTATGCAAAGTCTGTAAAGTCAACAGTCAAACTAACACAGGTCTCATATACAGAACATATATCACAGGCGGCCGGTTGCAACTTAATTGGGGAGGGCTGGCTCATAGTAATGGCTGGAATGGAATACATGGAATTTCCATGGTTACCATGTGTTTGATAACATTCCATTCACTCCATTCCAGCCATTAATATTAGCTTTCCTCCCCTCAGCAGCCTCCTGTGATATGTATATAACCAGGCCCTATTTAACCAGGAACTATATTCTAATAGGCCTTATGAATATGTAGGAATTTGCATTCCTTCATTTTTTGTGTTAGAATTGTTTTGAGACCAAGGAAATATCGGGTTTTGGCTTGAACTCTCAATATTTTTAATAGATTTGTGCCCCTTAAATATTTACTCAATATTATGTGCAATTTTAATACAGTTGTTTGTAGGATTACATAATTGTTGTAATTTAAATACATGAATGTATTTATGAAAGTTGTATCTGTAACATAGCTAAAATCGTTGTTTATTTTCTGTAGTAGAAATGTTACAACCTTGTAGGCCAACAGGCCAGATTAATTAAATATTCAGCTGTTTTGATATAAAGACTAACTTTTCATTGTTTCTGTTATTCTTCCTTTATATTTTATTTACATGTATGTCATATTTTACAATATACATTGTAGACATTACATTATAAACCTTTTTAACCTAGATAGCTATAGAACCCTGATATGGTCTATGATTTTGTTTTTCGATTAATGTGCTTTTTTGTGTGGCCCTGGCCTCACCCATCTCATCGGCAGTGCATAGGCGCCACCCCGTGGCAATTTGGCAAACTACAGTGCAGTACAGGAAAAGGGAAAATGACTTACCTTCAGTTTATTTACAGTACATAGCTACAAAGAAAAACAAGGATGCAGTATGAAACCAGCGCTCTTTTACAATACCGCTTATCTAACGTAACCAGTTTCTTAATAAAATATCGAACCAAATATTCCAATATCGTGAGAAGGTTTCTATAGCAACGTTGTCGCTCAGATCATGCACAGTCACGGTGGCCGAGAGGTTAAGGCGTTGGACTCGAAATCCAATGGGGTTTCCCCGCACAGGTTCGAATCCTGTTCGTGACGATTGTTCGCTTTTAGTGTTTGCAGTTGCATTGAAGAAAATATACGGCAAGTACATCGACAAATGCAATTAGTTCTTTAATAAGCAATTAGTTCTTTAATAGGCTTTCGAAATAGCTATATGGAGACTTTCTTCTTTATTACGGGGGAATGATCTCTGAACGTAACACGCCCCCTTGAAAAGCATGTGTTTTTCTCGTCTCCTTAATTTTGACAGCTGGAAATTAATTAGATTCTGATTTGAACGATGTACACGATCACTATACTAGTCTCTCTTGTCTCGCTTCAGTGACTTTATCAAATATGTCCGCCATTGTGCCAAACGATGGTCAATTCTTGATAAAAGACATAAAGTCGGGGTTGAAAAATGTAAATGTAATCTTTATCGTGTTGGAAATGGGTGAGTGGTGAATGACAGTTCCATTTTTCTGTGTTTCATGTGGTGATTAATGAATTAATTAAATCACTCTCTCCTTCCCTCTACCTGAAGGAAGGGTGACTAAAACAAAGGATGGGCATGAGGTTCGCTCCTGCAAGGTGGGGTTAATGTCCTCATGATTTTCTCCCGATTCTCCATCTTTCTTCAGTCTCATCCTCCCCCTTTCCACTCTCTCCTTCATGCAGACCTTCTCTACCTCTCTCCTGTAAAGTGGGATAATTGCTCTCTTCCACCCTCCCTTTCTATTCTACTCCCTCCCCCCTCTCTCCTGTCAGGTGGCTGATAAGAGTGGGTGCATCACCCTGTCTGTATGGGATGAGGTGGGTGGACTCATCCAGCCAGGAGACATCCTCCGCCTCACACGAGGGTATGGTTATCTATCCATCTATCCATCTATCCATCCATCCATCCATCCATCCATCCATCCATCCACACAGTCATTTATTTTGTTCTCTCTCTCGTCAGCTATGCATCCCTGTGGAAGGGCTGTCTGACTCTCTACACAGGCAGAGGAGGAGACCTGCAGAAGATAGGAGAGTAAGACACAAACGGTTGGCTTGTATGTTAATGTGTTATAGATTTAGGTAAGGTATTGATCTGTGTTGTACTGTAGGTTTTGCATGGTCTTCTCTGAGGTCCCAAACTTTAGTGAACCAAACCCAGAGGTACTGGCCCAGACCAACAGGCCGGTGAGTACACACACACCGGAATGATCTATCAATTTTGTTATTATACATGTTATTTTCTAAATCTCCTCTCCTCCTTTTTTCTCTATTCATCTCATCCCCCTCTCCTCTCCTCTCCTCTCCTCTCCTCTCCTTTCCTCTCCTCTCCTCTCCTCTCCTTCCCTCTCTCCAGTCTAAAGTTGAGTCCCAGAACAGTTCTTCTGTCAGTCAAAGCTCCACCCCCTCAGTCCCCACCCTCACATACTCTTCCTATGGATGCTCTCCGCTCTCCCGGAATCCAACCTATGGGAGCGCAGGACGGCAGACTGGGCGTGGCACCGGAGGTCCTGGCACCGCCCCCAAGCCCACAGTATCTATGGGCAACGGCAGGGACCCACGGCGAGGGCTAAAGAGGAAATGACACTTGTCGGATTCCAAACCAACCCCTATTTTACGTCTGACTTGGGCCTTGTTGTATTGTTTTTATTTTGCAAATTAAATCATTTTTGTTAACATGGCCTAGGTCATAATTTTCAAAGGAAGATAACATGTTACATATTTGGTTCAAATAAATAAATAAATCAGAACTAAATGATTTTGGGGGTTTGAAGTAATGTTCAAAAACTACCCTGGCTAATCAACTCTCTCCAACTATTTCAACACGGTCCATACCGGCTCCCCTTTCATTTGGAGTAGGTAGAAGTTGTTTCTTGGAAAGAGGCAAAAAAGAGTGACACCAGGTTAGAGGACTTTCTCTTTCCTTTTTCTGGAACACCGCAGATGCTAGAGGATGCATGTGACCAAGTGTCCTTTCAAATGAATTACACACAGAGAAACAACACCCTACCACGTGGATCTGAGAGAGATAGAGGGGCAAGTTCTCAGATGAATCTACTCCCAAAGCACACTAAGACCCAGTCCTGATGGGAAAAGGCCATGCATCCACCAGACCTTCCTGAATAAAGTCTACTTAAAGACAGTAAACCATTAAAAACAGTATGAAGCACATCTCCTATCACAGAACTCATTGACTAACTGTGACTCCTGTCCTTTTTCCTTCACTTACACTGAGTGTACTAAACATTAAGAACACCTTCCTAATATTGAGTTGCAGCCCCCCTTTTGTCCCCAGAACAGATTCAATTCGGCGGGGCATGGACTCTACAAGGTGTCGAAAGCGTTCCACAGGAATGCTGGCCCATGTTGACTCCAAGGCTTCCCACAGTTGTGTCAAGTTTGCTGGATGTCATTGGCATTGGGGTGGTAGACCAATCTTGATACACACGGGAAACAGTTGAGCGTGAAAAACCCAGCAGCGTTGCAGTTCTTGACACAAACCGGTGCGCCTGGCACCTACTACTATACCCCGTTTAAAGGCTCTGAAATGTTTTGTCTTGCCCATTCACCCTCTGAATTGGACACATACAACTGTAAGTGCTGTTATTGTGAATTGTAAACATCTAGGAGCAACAACGGCTCAGCCGCGAAGTGGTAGACCACACAAGCTCACAAAACGGGACCGGCGAGTGCTGAAGCACGTAACGCGTAAAAAATGAACGATAGCCAGTCAGCCTGAGTATTTGTAGGCCGAGCCTTTCACCAAATGGTGTTCCTGATGTAGAGTAACTCTGCCAGATCATGGTCGAACCAGGGGCGGAACCTGTTTATAATTTTAAGTTTCTTTATGGGGGCGTGCTTGTTAACAATAATACTGAAAATATCAATAAAATAAGGTCCAAGCATCTTCGACAGAGCTGATGCTATACCAATAGACAGAGGCCAGGTCATGAAGGAAGGCTTGCCCATTAAAGTTTTTCCATCAACCGTCTGACAAATCAGGACAGGTCGTTTAACTGAGCAGCCATTACGAACACAGGCCGTAAAACAGTGATCACTAAGGTCATTACAGAAAACAACAGAATGATACCTATCAGGATTATTTGAGGATAACATCAAGGAGAGTAGCATTTTCTTGGTGTTTGGGATCATACCTTCTGGGATTGGCAATGATCTGAGAGAGATTTAGGGAGTCCCATTGTTTTAAGACTTGGTCAGGTGGTTTAAGCATGTCCCAATTTTAGGTCACCTAGCAGGACAAATTCAGACTTAGTGTAAGGGGCCAGGAGAAAACTGATGGTGGACGATAACAGTCAACAAAGAGCTATTTGAAAGCTTGATGCTGAAAACCAGCAAATTAAATCGTTTGGGGACAAACTTGGTGTAGTCAACTGAGAACTGAAGGTGTTCCTTGGTGAAGATTGCCACTACACCACCTTTGGAGGATCTGTCTTGCTTAAAAAGGTTATAACCAGAAAGGTTAACATCAGTGTTCAGAACACTCATTCTTAACCATGTTTCAGTAATGACTAACACATCTGGATTGGAGCTGTGAACCCACACATTTTAGGCAATAAGCTTCTAGTGTTAACATGCAGAAAACCCAGGCTTTCACGAGAGCAGAAATCATTGAAGCAGAAATCAGAGCATTAGTCAGAATTGGTGCTAGCAACAGTAGACAGGCCAGGGTGTACAATAACATTTCCAGATATTATCAGCAGCAATACAATCAGGGCACAGCAGAGGACAGGGAGGACTTTGCACTGTTGAATTTCTTATGATATTTTCATGTGCATCAGATGGCAACAAGATCATATTGTACAGGAATTTCATCAGATAACATGAATACAAGGCCGGCAAGAGAGGATTAGAATAGGATGGGAGGCCAGGAGTCCGTGTAACCAATAGAGAGTCAGAGTTGCGAGCGTGGGAACAAACATTGTCTGGCCCAGGTCGGGTAAACAAGCAAGTTCATAGTCAACAAAGCGCACAGGAGTCATGGAAAGAAAAGCACAAGAAACAAGCCAAACGGGTTAGGGCTGGCCAGCGGATGTTCAAAGAGTCACTCCTCCCAACATAATAAAGTGAGAGAGTAGCTCTCTATGAGACCAGTAGGCTATAAAAGTCAGAGATAAAATAAATAAATAGTAGACCTATGCTAGTTCATTAAAAGTGTTTGAGTTAAAGCTCACATAATAAGATTCACAAGTTAACTAGCCTTCATATAAATTCAGATCAGTTCAAAGTCTGCGGTGTGTGTGTGCTGGAGGTAAGCGAAAGCTCAGGGGAGAGAGGGGGGAGTGAGGTAACACAAGCAATGAAGGCCTGACGAAGGCTACTGCTGTCAAACAATTTAATTGTGGCACAGGAATAAAGCACTTAGGAGCAGCATTTACAGTGTGCAGGATTTCCTTTCTTTGTATTCAGAGTACTGATACGTCCCAGCTAGTCTGCTATTAACTTCATGTTTATAAGACTGGTCCCCTGCCCAAGACCAAATGGTATGTCCCTCCCAATTCTGCCAAGACTAAAAATGAAACTGAAAGTATGTCAATGATTTTGTTGGTGGAGGCAGTACCTGTGAAAAATAGCCAGAAGGCTTTTCATTTGGTTAGTTTGCAGAGACTGGATACAAACGGAGCGCCTGAGAGAAGTTTGAGGTGTTAGCTGCTAACGACTGCTTTCCAATCAGCTACAAACAAATATCCTTACTGGTTTGAGAGGCTTTCACGGTTAACAACTGTTCTCAGACCATCCATGCTTGACGAGGGTGTACGCTATGAGGCCCTATCAGTGGCCATGGGAGCCACGGTGAGGCCCTTGTCCGACTTCCAGAGGAACAACCCTGGCAAGACGCCTGATAACCTTTTGACTGTGGAGGGCTTTCTCATCGGTTCTGTCCTGGGTGTCACCTCTCTCCTGCAGTGGCTCAACCCTGTGTCATGGTTGGCATGGGGGGTGTCAAAGCTTTTCTTCAGTGAGGACAAAAGCAAGGCAACCGACACTGAACTCTACGTGGACGAGGCAGAATTCTTTGATAGGGAGTTTGATTATGACTTCACCAATGTTTCCGACTCCGAGTGTTTTGAGAGAGGCGGTGAGGGCTACAAGCGACCGTGTGGATGGAAACGCATCGCGTTGAAGGTTCTGGACAAATACGGAGATAACACGTGGCTCGGTCCAAACGGGTTTCGGACACACTCGGTTACCGGGGAGTGGCCAGTGTCGTATCACGGTACCAGCGAGGACGGGGCTAAAGGCATCATCCAGTCCCACTATAAAGCAGGAGCTAGGCAGCTCTACGGCAGAGGGATCTACTCCACTCCTGACCTCAGCCAAGCCAGCGGCTACGCTAGAGACTTTCTGTCGAAGACAAACGGGAAAACCTACAGGATGGTCCTTCAGAACCGCATCAACCCAGCCCAACGGAAGATCTGTAAGAGAGTTGACTACTGGCTTGTTCCAGTTAATGACGGCACATCTGAGGAAGAAGAGAGGAGGATTGTGGAGCGCTCCATCCGCCCCTATGGGATTCTGCTGAGGGAGATCTGAAGGGAGGTGTGATAAGAGAAGGTACACCAAAGTCATAGGGAAGGTGTCAAATGCATACTCCTCGCGTCCTCTCTCTTCGTCTCTTTCTCAAAACCCATTGGATGAGAAAGCCAGAGTTCCTTCCCCTCTGACCTTCTCCTCCAATGGGTTTTGAGGAGATGAGAGGATGTGAGGAGTATGCAATTGAGATCTTCCCATATAGAGACTTTAAAGCAGGAAGCCATGTTGCTTCTTTTTCAGAAATTATTGCCTCTTGAAGGAGTTCGATTATATTTCATTAATTAGATTTGAACTGCTAGATATTCCGTCTTCTTTATTCATCTCATAGTTGTGTGTTATTGTTTTAATCGGAGGGTGATAGTAAACTTAGAGTAGCTTTGTATTGTCAAATCCATGTTTTTTCTGTCTGGCTGTATCAATGAAGTGCCTAATGTGAAAATGCTTTTTGTGAATTACATCAATCAATGTTTATTTAAGGTATATGTTTACTATATTTTACTACAATAAATCTACTTTTCTACTGTTAATGTTGTGACATTAATTGTGCACCTTGTTAGGTGTGAGTTCAAATGTATATTTTGTTCAGTGATCTGCCATCATTTCTGCTTTTTCCTGTTTTTATTTTATTATTTTAAGTCTTATTTTGTTTTACCTCCAGAATAAAATCTGGCCCTGCAATATGTTTCACTGCACTTCTGTTTGAACACAGGAGGGCAGGACAGCACATAGTTTACATTACAACTCAGTTCTCAGGGTACCTGCTGTAATATGACTTTTTCAAGGTGTTGCTAGTGTTAATGTTTGAAATAAAGATTCCTCAAACTGATGATCTGAGTTCAATAAACATGTATGTATTTGCCCCTGCATGTAGTATATTTGCATGTACACTGCTAAAAAAAATAAAGGGAACACTTAAACAACACAATGTAACTCCAAGTCAATCACACTTCTGTGAAATCAAACTGTCCACTTAGGAAGCAACACTGATTGACAATACATTTCACATGCTGTTGTGCAAATGGAATAGACAACAGGTGGAAATTATAGGCAATTAGCAAGACACCCCCAATAAAGGTCTGGTTTTGCAGGTGGTGACCACAGACCACTTCTCAGTTCCTATGCTTCCTGGCTGATGTTTTGGTCACTTTTGAATGCTGGCGGTGCATTCACTCTAGTGGTAGCATGAGACGGAGTCACAACCCACACAAGTGGCTCAGGTAGAGCAGCTCATCCAGGATGGCACATCAATGCGAGCTGTGGCAAGAAGGTTTGCTGTGTCTGTCAGCGTAGTGTCCAGAGCATGGAGGCGCTACCAGGAGACAGGCCAGTACATCAGGAGACGTGGAGGAGGCCGTAGGAGGGCAACAACCCAGCAGCAGGACTGCTACCTCCGCCTTTGTGCAAGGAGGAGCAGGAGGAGCACTGCCAGAGCCCTGCAAAATGACCTCCAGCAGGCCACAAATGTGCATGTGTCTGCTCAAACAGTCAGAAACAGACTCCATGAGGGTGGTATGAGGTCCCGACGTCCACAGGTGGGGGTTGTGCTTACAGCCCAACACCGTGCAGGACGTTTGGCATTTGCCAGAGAACACCAAGATTGGCAAATTCGCCACTGGCGCCCTGTGCTCTTCACAGATGAAAGCAGGTTCACACTGAGCACGTGACAGACGTGACAGAGTCTGGAGACGCCATGGAGAACGTTCTGCTGCCTGCAACATCCTCCAGCATGACCGGTTTGGCGGTGGGTCAGTCATGGTGTGGGGTGGCATTTCTTTGGGGGGCCGCACAGCCCTCCATGTGCTCGCCAGAGGTAGCCTGACTGCCATTAGGTACCGAGATGAGATCCTCACACCCCTTGTGAGACCATATGCTGGTGCGGTTGGCCCTGGGTTCCTCCTAATGCAAGACAATGCTAGACCTCATGTGGCTGGAGTGTGTCAGCAGTTCCTGCAAGAGGAAGGCATTGAAGCTATGGACCGCCCGTTCCCCAGACCTGAATCCAATTGAGCACATCTGGGACATCATGTCTCGCTCCATCCACCAACGCCACGTTGCACCACAGACTATCCAGGAGTTGGCGGAAGCTTTAGTCCAGGTCTGGGAGGAGATCCCTCAGGAGACCATCCGCCACCTCATCAGGAGCATGCCCAGACGTTGTAGGGAGGTCATACAGGCACGTGGAGGCCACACACACTACTGAGCCTCATTTTGACTTGTTTTAAGGACATTACATCAAAGTTGGATCAGCCTGTAGTGTGGTTTTCCACTTTAATTTTGAGGGTGACTCCAAATCCAGACCTCCATGGGTTGATAAATTTGATTTCCATTGATAATTTTTGTGTGATTTTGTTGTCAGCACATTCAACTATGTAAAGAAAAAAGTATTTAAAAAGATTATTTCATTCACTCAGATCTAGGATGTGTAATTGTAGTGTTCCCTTTGTTTTTTTGAGCAGTGTAGAATAGAATATAAATTATATTGTCCATCCGAGGATGGAACTTTTCCTTTAGAAAAATGAAAAAAATAGACATCATCCTCTGTTTTTTTGTTAATTCTTTCCGATGTGTCAAGTAATTATATTTTTGTTTTCTCATGATTTGGTTGCTGCCCTGTGGCTCTGTGGGGTCTGTTTGTGTATGTGAACAGAGCCCCAGGACCAGCTTGCTAAGGGGGCTCTTCTCAAGGTTAATTTCTCTGTAGGTGATGGCTTTGTTATGGAAGGTTTGTGAATATATTATATTGTCCATCCGAGGATGGAACTTTTCCTTTGGCATCACTTTAGAAGAATGAAAAAACCTCCCATTGTATACATCATACACATTAACAACACAGTAAACCTGACACCCTGTGCTGTACATAGACATAGAGAACATGGAAACTCATTCATATGACCTAGTGCACGTGTCAAACTAATTCATATGATCTAGTGCACGTGTCAAGCTCATTCATATGACCTAGTGCACGTGTCAAACTCATTCATATGACCTAGTGCACGTGTCAAACTCATTCATATGATCTAGTGCACGTGTCAAACTCAATCCACAGAGGGCTGAGTGTCTATGGGTTTTCGCTCCTCCCTTGTACTTAATGAAATAAGGTCACTAATTATTAAGGAACGCCCCTCACCTGGTTGTCTAGGTCTTAATTGAAAGGAGAAACCAAAAACCAGCAGACACTAGGCCCTCCATGGAATGAGTTTGACACCCCTGGTGTAGTGTATCAGAGTACCATGTTGATTACACCTAACCAAACCTCTTAGATCTCCATAGGTAGTAGGAACTAGCAGCCATTTGGGATTCTGTGCATGTTTATCAGTCGGTCTCCTTCTCACTCCTTCCCTTGTCAGTCATCTGTGGTTCTCTGTCTTCAGCAGTTTCTTATTGAGCCCAATAACCACAGAGGCAAAGTTGTTGAGACCCACAAAGTCTCCACAGATGATGTTGACAGCGGTCAGGTCCGGTCCAGGAGTCTGCTCCTCCACCCAGTCCAGCAGCAGGGAGAAACTCTTCATCGTTAACTTCCTCATCGTCAGACAGGGGTTGCAGACCACCACAGCAGTATCCTCCGTCAGGTTCAGCCCCGAGGTGAAGAAATGAGCTGTCAATCAAAGAGCTCAGCTGTCAGAACACACACACACACACTGCTATGGCTTACTATACTTGAGGACTTTTTGGAGACCAATTGATTCCCATTCAAAATAAAAAATGTCCTAAACCCTAACCCCTTAATAGCCTTTTTACAAGTGAGGACTGGCAAAATGTCCTCACTTCTCTGAATTTAATTTAATTTACTATTTTTGTGAGGACTTTTGGTACTCACAAGTATAGTAAAACATGTACACGCACACATCTGTGAGGTTATTCACTTTTCATGCCAATAAAGACAGAAAACAATGGGCACTTCACTTCCTGAAAACGTGAACTCACCCAAACTGACACCACTTCCTGAAAACTGAACTCACCCAAACTGACACCACTTCCTGAAAACTGAACTCACCCCCAACTGACACCACTTCCTGAAAACTGAACTGACCCCAACCCTGACTGAGACAGCCAGTAGTGGGGTCTTGTCTATCCTGTACCTGTTGGGGGCAGAGTTTGTCTTTAAACAGCTGAGTGATGTAGGAGACCAGGGCCTGGTGCTCAGAGTAACTCAGCAGGTGGAAGTGGGAACAGGACAGGATCACTACCTCCTTCTGGTGCTGCTCCAACCACACAGCCATGGTTCTCTCTCTCTCTCTCTCTCTCTCTCTCTCTCTCTCTCTCTCTCTCTCTCTCTCTCTCTCTCTCTCTCTCTCTCTCTCTCTCTCTCTCTCTCTCTCTCTCTCTCTCTCTCTCTCTCTCTCTCTCTGTATCTCTCTCTCTGTATCTCTCTCTCTCTGTATCTCTCTCTGTATCTCTCTCTCTCTCTCTCTCTCTCTGTATCTCTCTCTCTCTATCTCTCTCTCTGTATCTCTCTCTCTCTCTCTGTATCTCTCTCTCCCTCCCTCTTTCTCTCAATTCAATTTCAATTCAATTCAATTGAATTTAAGGGCTTTATTGGCATGGGAAACATGTGTTAACATTGCCAAAGCAAGTGAAGTAGATAGTAAACAAAAGTGAAATAAACAATAAAAATGAACAGTAAACATTACACTCAGAAGTTCCGAAAGAATAAAGACATTTCAAATGTCATATTATGTATATATACAGTGTTGTAACAATGTGCAAATAGTTAAAGTACAAATGGGAAAATAAATAAACATAAATATAGGTTGTATTTACAATGGTGTTTGTTCTTCACTGGTTGCCCTTTTCTTGTGGCAACAGGTCACAAATATTGTTGCTGTGATGGCACACTGTGGTTTTTCACCCAGTAGATAAGGGTGTTGATCAAAATTGGGTTTGTTTTCGAATTCTTTGTGGATCTGTGTAATCTGAGGGAAATATGTGTCTCTAATATGGTCATACATTTGGCAGGAGGCTAGGAAGTGCAGCTCAGTTTCCACCTCATTTTGTGGGCAGTGTGCACATAGCCTGTCTTTTCTTGAGAGCCAGGTCTGCCTTCGGCGGCCTTTCTCAATAGCAAGGCTATGCTCACTGAGTCTGTACATAGTCAAAGCTTTCCTTAAGTTTGGGTCAGTCACAGTGGTCAGGTATTCTGCCACTGTGTACTCTCTGTTTAAGTAATTCTCTTTTTGTTTTCTCATGATTTGGTTGGGTCTAATTGTGTTGCTGTTCTGGGGCTCTGTGGGGTCTGTTTGTGTTTGTGAACAGAGCCCCAGGACCAGCTTGCTTAGGGGACTCTTCTCCAGGTTCATCTCTCTGTAGGTGATGGCTTTGTTATGGAAGGTTTGGAAATCGCTTCCTTTTAAGTGGTTGTAGAATTTAACGGCTCTTTTCTGGATTTTGATAATTAGCGGGTATCGGCCTAATTCTGCTCTGCATGCATTAGTTTGTGTTTTTCGTTGTACACTGATGATATTTTTGCAGAATTCTGCATGCAGTCTCAATTTGGTGTTTGTCCCATTTTGTAAATTCTTGGTTGGTGAGCGGACCACAGACCTCACAACTATAAAGGGCAATGGGTTCTATAACAGATTCAAGTATTTTTAGCCAGATTCTAATTGGTATGTCCAATCTTATGTTCCTTTTGATGGCATAGAAGGCCCTTCTTGCCTTGTCTCTCAGATCATTCACAGCTTTGTGGAAGTTACCTGTGGCGCTGATATTTAGGCCGAGGTATGTATCGTTTTTTGTGTGCTCTAGGGTAACAGTGTCTAGATGGAATTTGTATTCGTGATCCTGGCAACTGAACCTTTTTTGGAACACCATTATTTTTGTCTTACTGAGATTTACTGTCAGGGCCCATGTCTGACAGAATCTGTGCAGAAGATCTAGGTGCTGCTGTAGGCCCTCCTTGGTTTGTGGCAGAAGCACCAGATCATCAGCAAACAGTAGACATTTGACTTCAGATTCTAGTAGGGTCAGGCCGGGTGCTGCAGACTGTTCTAGTGCCCTCGCCAATTCGTTGATATATATGTTGAAGAGGGTGGGACTTAAGCTGCATCCCTGTCTCACCCCCCGGCCCTGTGGAAAGAAATGTGTGTGTCAATCTTAACTGCACACTTGTTGTTTGTGTACATGGATTTTATAATGTCGTATGTTTTTCCCCCAACACCACTTTCCATCAATTTGTATAGCAGACCCTCATGCCAAATAGAGTCAAAAAGTTTTTTGAAATCAACAAAGCATGAGAAGTCTTTGCTTTTGTTTTGTTTTGTTTGTTTGTCAAATATGGTGTGCAGGGTGAATACATGGTCTGTTGTACGGTAATTTGGTAAAAATACAATTTGACATTTGCTCAGTACATTGTTTTCGCTGTTAATTTGCATTTTTGCATTTGAGTCATTTAGCAGACGCTCTTATCCAGAACAACTTACAATTAGTGAGTCCATACATTTTTCATACTGGCCCCCCGTGTTAATGATAATGCAGAGGATTTTCCCAAGGTTGCTGTTGACGCATATCCCCTGGTAGTTATTGGGGTCAAATTTGTCTCCACTTTTGTGAATTGGGGTGATCAGTCCTTGGTTCCAAATATTGGGGAAGATGCTGGAGCTGAGGATGATGTTAAAGAGTTTAAGTATAACCAATTGGAATTTGTGGTCTGTATATTTGATCATTTCATTGAGGATACCATCAACACCACAGGCCTTTTTGGTTTGGAGGGTTTGTATTTTGTCCTATAGTTCATTCAATGTAATTGGAGAATTCAGTGGGTTCTGGTAGTCTTTAATAGTTGATTCTAAGATTTGTATTTGATCATGTATATGTTTTTACTGTTCTTTGTTATAGAGCCAAAAATATTGGAGAAGTGGTTTATCCATACATCTCCATTTTGGATAGATAACTCTTCGTGTTGTTGATTGTTTAGAGTTTTCCTATTTTCCCAGAAGTGGTTAGATTCTATGGATTCTTCAAATACATTGAGCTGATTTCTGACGTGCTGTTCCTTCTTTTTCCGTAGTGTATTTCTGTATTGTTTTAGTGATTCACCATAGTGAAGGCGTAGCCTCAGGTTTTCTGGGTCTTTTTGTTTTTGGTTGGATAGGTTTCTCCATTTCTATCTTAGGTTTTTGCGTTCTTCATCAAACCATTTGTCATTGTTGTTAATTTTCTTAGGTTATCTGCATGAAATGTTTAGGTTTGATCGGGAAGCTGAGAGGTCAAACATACTGTTTAGGTTTTCTACTGCTAAGTTTACACCTTCACTATTACAGTGAAACCTTTTGTCCAGGAAATTGTCTAGAAAGGATTGAATTTGTTGTTGTCTAATTATTTTTTGGTAGATTTCCACACTATTTTCCTTCCATCTATAGCATTTCTTAATATTATTCAGTTCCTTTGGCTTTGATGCCTCAAAATTGAGCATAGCTCTGTTCAAGTAGAGTGTGATTTTGCTGTGATCTGATAGGGGTGTATGGTAGAAAATTACAAGATTACATTTTAATACTGTTTATGCATCGAATAAGGTTGCTCAGTACTCTCTCATCTGTGTCTGTGTGGACTGAGTTGGGCCTCTGGGGCTTGGCGCTGGCAATTGATTTATGATGGCTTGGTGATAAAACCTACAGCCTGCATTCCATAGAAAGAGTTGGTGTTTGTGTACTATGAGGTTCCATGGAGGAGATGTCTCTGGTGTGGACAGCTGATAAGAAAAACCTTGTCTTTGGGGCCAAACCCTGGTTTCTATACAATTAGAACAGCCAACACAGCAAATGCTATCTGGCTGGGGGGTTACTCCTTTCTTACATACAAAACTTCACCTCTAGACCCATTCCACACATCTGTTGTTTGTCAAGAAGACTCAGGAGGACGTACTTTTCTATAAAGGTTGTAACTGCAGGTGTTGTGACACGTTTTTGTTGGCTATGTTGTCGTAGTTGTGTCTAGGGGGGCATATGGGGAGGGAATGCTGTCACCTCCAGGTAGGTGTTTGCCCCCCTGTGTGCTGAGGGTTTCAGATTCTTGTCCAGTTCTGGCATTTAGGTGGCCACAGACTAGTACATGTCCCTGAGCCTGGAAATTGTTGATCTCCCCCTCTAGGATGGAGAGGCTGTCATCGTTAAAGTATGGGGATTATTTTGGGGGGATATAGGGAGCACACAGGAGGACATTTGTCTCTGTTGAGATCATTTCCTTATTCATTTATAGCCAGATGTAAAATGTTCCTGTTTGGAATAATTTCATAGAGTGGGTTTGGTCTGCTCTATATCAAATTAGCATACCCCCTGAGCCCCTTCCCTGTTTCACACCTGGTAGTTTGGTGGATGGGACTACCAGCTCTCTGTAACCTAGAGGGCAACCAGTGGGTCCATCTCCTTTATACCATGTTTCTTGTAGGATGACAATGTCTGTGTTTCCAATTTATTTGGTGAAGTCCGGGTTCCTGCTCTTTAGGCCAAAGGCAGATGACCTCAGGCCTTGGATATTCCAGGATGAGATAGTAAAAGCTTTGTGTTCGATAGTGTCTGGTGTTGTTTTTGTGTGGTTTAGGAACCGGACCATCACAGTATGTGTGAGCAGAGCATGTTCAACATCTGATACATACCCCTCTCTCTCTCTCGATAGAGGAGGAGACCTGCAGAAGATAGGAGAGTAAGACACACAAACGGTTGGCTTGGATGTTAATGTGTTGTAGATTTAGTTAAGGTATTCATCTTGTTGTGCTGTAGGTTTAGCATGGTTTTCTCTGAGGTGCCAAACTTTAGTGAACCAAACCCAGAGGTACTGGCCCAGGCCAACAGGCCGGTGAGTACACACACACACCAGAATTATCTATCTCCTCTCCCCTATTTTTCAAATTAAATCCAAAAAGTGATCTTTATTCACACAGAGAGAAACAACACTACACCACATACATGTGAGAGAGATAGAAAGGAGTTATCAGATGAAACTACCGTGTCTACAGGCCTGGTGAGGTTGTTTTCATTTGGTTTCTTTGTATTCAGAGTAAAGTTATGTTCCAGCTACTCTGTTATTGACTTCATGTTTATAAGCCTGGTCCTCTGCCCAAGACCAATGGCATGTCCCTCCCAATTCTAACAAACCTAAAAATGAAACTGAAAGTCTGTCAATGATTTTGTTGGTGGAGGCAGTACCTGTGAAAAGTAGCCAGAAGGCTTTTCATTTGGTTAGTTTGCAGAGATTGGATACAAACGGAGCGCCTGAGATAAGTTTGAGGTGTAAGCTGCTAACGACTGCTTTTCAATCAGCTACAAACAGATATCCTTACATGTTTGAGAGGCTTTCACTGTTAACAACTGTTCTCAGACCAGCCATGCTTGACGAGGGTGTACGCTATGAGGCCCTATCAGTGGCCATGGGAGCCACGGTGAGGCCCTTGTCTGACTTCCAGAGGAACAACCCTGGCAAGACGCCTGATAACCTTTTGACTGTGGAGGGCTTTCTCATCGGTTCTGTCCTGGGCGTCAACTCTCTCCTGCAGTGGCTCAACCCTGTGTCATTGTTGGCATGGGGGGTGTCAAAGCTTTTCTTCAGTGAGGACAAAAGCAAGGCAACAGACACTGAACTCTACGTGGACGAGGCAGAATTCTTTGATAGGAAGTTTGATTATGACTTCACCAACATTTCCGACTCCGAGTGTTTTGTGAGAGGCGGTGAGGGCTACAAGCGACCGTGTGGATGGAAACGCATCGCGTTGAAGGTTCTGGACAAATACGAAGATAACACGTGGCTCGGTCCTAACGGGTTCCGGACACACTCGAATGCCGGGGAGTGGCCAGTGTCGTATCACGGTACCAGCGAGGACGGGGCTAAAGGCATCATCAAGTCCCACTATAAAGCAGGAGCTAGGCAGCTCTACGGCAGAGGGATTGTGGTGTCCAAGACAACGTTGCTAATTATGCTGTGATGATAAGAAGTCCGCTTACACTGTTCTTTGATTATAAAGATTTTATTGTATCAAAGTTCACAGTATTAATTTACAGATATCTGCAGTTATATCTGGAGAGAAACGGCCAATCTGTTGATCCAATATGTTGTCTCCCCCTCTCCCTTTGTTCAGAACCTGGTATTTATATCCTAAGTAACATAATATGGCGTGATTTTAATAAACCAATCCCTGGCCTTCCACATATCTCCCCATATCCTCTATTCCAAGAAGCCTATGTAGTAATGCTTTCCAGATGTTTCCGCAAGCAGAGCCAAGTTCCCTCTAACACACTTTTTTGCAAACGTCAGCAAAATCATAGACCCTCAGACACTACAGGATCTACTCCACTCCTGACCTCAGCCAAGCCAGCGGCTACGCTAGAGACTTTCTGTCGAAGGCGAACGGGAAAACCTACAGGATGGTCCTTCAGAACCGCATCAACCCAGCCCAACGGAAGATCTGTAAGAGAGTTGACTACTGGCTTGTTCCAGTTAATGACGGCACATCTGAGGAAGAAGAGAGGAGGATTGTGGAGCGCCTATGGGATTCTGCTGAGGGAGATCTGAAGGGAGGTGTGATAAGAGAAGGTGCACCAAAGTCATTGAGAAGGTGTCAAATGCATACTCCTCGCATCCTCTCTCTTCGTCTCTTTCTCAAAACCTATTGGATGAGAAAGCCAGAGTTCCTTCACCTCTGGCCTTCTCCTCCAATGGGTTTTGAGAAGGAGATGAGAGCATGCAATTGAGATCTTCCCATATAGAGACTTTAAAGCAGGAAGCCATGTTGGTTATTTTTCAGAAATAATTGCATCTTGAAGGAGTTCGATTATATTTCATTAATTAGATTTGAACTGCTAGATATTCCGTCTTCTTTATTCATCTCATAGTTGTGTGTTATTGTTTTAATCGGAGGGTGATAGTAAACTTAAGAGTAGCTTTGTATTGTCAAATCCATGTTTTTTCTGTCTGGCTGTATCAATGAAGTGCCTAATGTGAAAATGCCTTTTGTGAATTACATCAATCAATGTTTATTTAAGGTATATGTTTACTATATTTTACTACAATGTATCCACTTTCCTACTGTAAATGGTGTGACATTAATTGTGCACCTTGTTAGGTGTGAGTTCAAATGTATCTTTTGTTCATTTCTGCTTTTTCCTGTTTTTATTTTCTGATTTTAAATTAATTATTTTGTTTTACCTTTACAATAAAATCTGGTCCTGCAACATGTTTCACTGCACTTCTGTTTGAACAAAGGAGGGCAGGGCAGCACATAGTTTACATTACAACTCAGTTCTCAGGGTACCTCCATTCTTAGCCATGAGGAAGTGGTTTATTTGACTCACACCTGCTGTAACATGACTATTTCAAACTGATGAACAGTTCAATAAACATTTATGCATTTTCCCCTGCATGTAGTACATTTGCATATAGAATAGAATACAAATTATATTGTCCATCCAAGGATGGAACTTTTCCTTTGGCATCACTTTAGAAAAATGAAAAAACCTCCCATTGTATACATCATACACATTAACAACACAGTAAACCTGACACCCTGTGCTGTACATTGACACATAGGGAACATGGAAACGCATTCATATGACCTAGTGCACGTGTCAAACTCATTCATATGATCTAGTGCACGTGTTAAACTCATTCATATGACCTAGTGCACGTGTCAAACTCATTCATATGATCTAGTGCACGTGTCAAACTCATTCATATGATCTAGTGCAGGTGTCAAGCTCATTCCACAGAGGGCTGAGTGTCTATGGTTTTTCGCTCCTCCCTTGTAGTTGATGAAATAAGGTTGCTAATTATTAAGGAACGCCCCTCACCTGGTTGTCTAGGTCTTAATTGAAAGGAGAAACCAAAAACCAGCCGACACTAGGCCCTCCATGGAATGAGTTTGACACCCTTGATCTTGTGTATCAGAGTACCATGTTGATTACACCTAACCAAACCTCTTAGATCTCCATAGGTAGTAGGAACTAGCAGCCATTTGGGATTCTGTGCATGTTTATCAGACGTTCTCTTTCTCACGCCTTCCCTTGTCAGTCATCTGTGGTTCTCTGTCTTCAGCAGTTTCTTATTGAGCCCGATAACCACAGAGGCAAAGTTGTTGAGACCCACAAAGTCTCCACAGATGATGTTGACAGCGGTCAGGTCTGGTCCAGGAGTCTGCTCCTCCACCCAGTCCAGCAGCAGGGGGAAACTCTTCATCGTTAACTCCCTCATTGTCAGACAGGGGTTGCAGACCACCACAGCAGTATCCTCCGTCAGGTTCAGCCCAGAGGTGAAGAAATGAGCTGTCAATCAAAGAGCTCAGCTGTCAATCAAAGGACACGCACGCACACACACACACATACACACACACACACACACACACTCTAACCTGCTCTCCCTTGGGCCTTCTGCCGCTCCTCCAGGTAAGAAATGACCTCTTTGGGGTCTGCCGAGTCAGCGTACCTGTAAAGAGTCAAAGGTTACAGGTTTAACACACGCACGCACACACACACACACCCAGCCACACACACACACAGAGCTTACCAGTAAGGGATCTTCGGCCACAGTTCCTTGTGTTGGTGAAGAATCGTCTCATTGTCATATGAAACGATGACCTGCTGTCCCAGATACCAGCATTGACTCAGATAGGGAGTTTCCTAGACGCACACACACAGCTGTGAGTTCATTAATTCCAATAAAACACAGAAAAAAATGGGCACTTAACTTCCAAAAAACTGATCTGACACCACTTCCTGAAAACATGAACTGACCATATCTGACACCACTTCCTGAAAACTGAACTCACTTCCTGAAAACTGAACTGACCCCCAACTGACACCACTTCCTGAAAACTGAACTGACCCCAACCCTGACTGAGACAGCCAGTAGTGGGGTCTTGTCTATCCTGTACCTGTGGGGGGCAGAGTTTGTCTTTAAACAGCTGAGTGATGTAGGAGACCAGGGCCTGGTGCTCAGAGTCACTCAGCAGGTAGAAGTGGGAACAGGACAGGATCACTATCTCCTTCTGGTGCTGCTCCAACCACACAGCCATGGTTGACAGGGCCTCCTATATACACACACACGGATTGTAAATAATATTTCTAGTGTACACGCTCACACACTGAGTACAGAAGATTCACACACCAGAATGATGTGTATACTATACTGTACCTTTACAGTCTGTAGTGTATAGATCGCATGTGCGAAGTACAGTGTGTCATCTGTGTTGTGTGTTTTTAGCATGTCTTGTGTGCGGTGTGTATTTTTTATGTTTTTATGGGCGATCCGTAGATCGAAGAATCGGATTCCAGCATCCAACTGATCAGGAATACACCATGCCTATGGGAGAAAGGGACAGGGAAAATCTCTAAGTTAGATTGTATATAATATGAATAATATACACACACACAGTTCTCTGTCTGCAGTGTGTGTTTTAATTTACTATCCTTGGGGGGACCAGAAGTGGGGACATTTCGCCGGTCCCCACAAGGAAAAAAGGCTATTTTAGGCTCAGGGGTTAGGGTTCAGGAAAATATGATTTTTAATGGGTATAAAATAGTTTGGTCCCCACAAGGATAGCAAAACAAACGTGTGTGTGAAGCCTGCCTGTGTGGTGGCCCAGCGGAAGACACAGGGGCGTACGATGCAGGGTGCCAGCCGATCCAGCAACTGCAGCACCAACGACTCAGAACCCAAGACAGCAGAGTGTCTATCCAGACAGTAACTCATGCTGTCATGACTCCCTGCAAGCAGAGACAAAAATACATAAAAGTGCACAAAACAGGCTTACTTCCTCTAATTAAACTCGTGACAAATGTTTTTTTTGTTTGTTTACATTTTAGTCATTTAGCAGACGCTCTTATCCAGAGCGACTTACAGTTAGTGAGTGCATACATTTTTCTCTAGGCTAATGAAATAGCCTAGTCCCATAGGCTACTATTTCGAATTTGACACGTTCGTTCAAACAAACATAGATTGGGCTCTAAACTCTATTTCTATTCAATATCAAACTCTTTTTGTAATCGTAATAGAAAGGATAACAGTAGGCTATCACTAGTGACCTTCCCAAGTTCATTCTCACCGGGTATCGCCAGGTCCCAAAGCGGTATACCCCACAGTTCCTCTGGCAGTTGAGACATCCAGTCTGCGTTTGTAGACGCTGCGTCTCCGCGCTCCATTTCCACCGCCTATCGACATCTACTACTGATGCTAGCTTGTAAACAGCGAGCGGGATGTAGCAGGACCACAGTTAAAATGCTGTAAATATGTTGGAGTTCACCCTGGTCTGTGACTAGAAAGAGATGAAAATGCCCTTTCCCCTTTGGTTCTATTCTTGCTTCCGCATCATCTTCAGTAGGAGCCTATGAGGAGGAAATTCCAGTTTCCCCAAGAAAAAACCCCCTGCATGAAAGCCGTGTGACGTCAGCAGCAATGGCATAACAGCGAGAATTGTGTCAAAATAAGAGTCCTCATACAAACGCACAAACTACCTATCAATTTGAGCTTTTTATTGGACAAAATATGTACAGTAACTGAGGCATGTTGAGTTTTGCTTAAAATCATAAAGTCACATTATTTTATTAGTGAGATTAGTGGTTAGTGGGTGCAGTTTAGTTGTGCAGTCGAGTTACAGGCTGATCATCATGGAATGATTAACAAGGGCCGGTTTTCAGTGTTTCCATTGTGTCACTCATCCAGCGAATGAGTTTGCAGGAACGCCCTTTGCACCCAGACCTGTGATCTGCAAGGAGAATAAAACACAGGCTGAATAAAACACACACACACACACCAGTGGCGGTCGGTGCCGTTTAAGATTAGGGAGGCCAATTTTTTTTTAATGAGCATGGCCCTATTTCTATTACAGCATATTGGATCACTGTCATTCATATTCCATTCACCCAGCTCAATGTAACATCGATAGGTTTAGGCTACTACATGATACAAAAATGTTCCCTATACCTATCATGAGGTTGCTACAACCTAGCTAGTATGTAAAAGTATGAAAATGTATGCACTCACTACTGTAAGTCACTTTGGATAAGAGCGTCTGCAAAAAAATACAAATAAAAAAATGTTTCTAACATAGGTCGAGACAAATTGGAGTAATCAAGGAGACAGACAGTGACACATTCAATACCGCCTTGCACACTCTTGCCTGCATCTAGCTGATCTATAATATATAATATGCCATTTAGCAGACGCTTTTATCCAAAGCGACTTACAGTCATGCGTGCATACATTTTTTTTGTGTATGGGTGGTCCCGGGGATCGAACCCACTACCTTGGCGTTACAAGCGCCGTGCTCTACCAGCTGAGCTACAGAATCTAGGTTGTAATCAGTTGCAAACAAGAGTTTATATTACAGATATTACAGATTTGATAGGTTTATCCCTGTTTCGTTCCGTTTGCTTACATTTAAGAAAAGTTTTTCAACAGAATCTCCGGAATGAATACACTCCTGATCACCAGCACACACAGTTCACTTTCATAGCAGCCACATACAAACAGCATCATCACTTTGCTTGTTGTATAATTCCTTCTTGCATTTACGAGCTCTCCTCCTCTCACCTTTTTCCTTTGCTTGTGGACTTCAGTGCACAACACAACTGTCTGTGACCAGGCTCACATTTTTTGCAGTTACACTGGTGAGCCCCTGTGGCAATACATTTATAAAACCAAAAGTTTACCTTGACTTGGAAGAGTTCCAGTGTTGGATAGCCTTAGCCAGCTAGATAACATAAATAGCATTCCTCTCTGTTTGAGCCGGTTGTTTGAGTAGGCTAAATTAGGTACACTACCGGTCAAACTTTTTAGAACACCTACTCATTCAAGGGTTTTTCTTATTTTTTTTTACTATTTTCTGTAGAATAATAGTGAAGACATCAAAACTATGAAATATCACATAGGGAATCATTAAGTAACCAAAAAAGTGTTAAACAAATCAAAATATATTGTATATTTGAGATTCTTCACATAGCCACCCTTTGCCTTGACAGCTTTGCACACTCTTGGCATTCTCTCAACCAGCTTCATGAGGTAGTCACCTGTAATGCATTTCAATTAACAGGTGTGCCTTGTTAAAAGTTAATTTGTGGAATTTCTTTCCTTCTTAATGCGTTTGAGCCAATCAGTTGTGTTGTGACAAGGTAGAAGATACCCCTATTTGGTAAAAGACCAAGTCCATATTATGTCAAGAACAGCTCAAATAAGCAAAGAGAAACAACAGTCCATCATTACTTTAAGACATGAAGGTCAGTCAATATGGAAGATGTCAAGAACTTTGAAAGTTTCTTCAAGTGCAGTCACAAAAACCATCAAGCGCTATGATGAAACTGCCTCTCATGAGGACCGCCACAGGAATGGAAGACCCAGAGTTACCTCTGCTGTAGAGGATAAGTTCATTAGAGTTACCAGCCTTAGAAATTGCAGCCCAAATAAATGCTTCACAGAGTTCAAGTAACAGACACATCTCAACATCAACTGTTCAGACGGAACTGTGTGAATCAGGCCTTCATGGTCGAATTGCTGCAAAGAAACCACTACTAAAGGACACCGATAAGGAGAAGAGACTTGCTTGGGCCAAGAAACACAAGCAATGGACATTAGACCAGTGGAAATGTGTCCTTTGGTCTGGAGTCCGAATTTGAGATTTTTGGTTCCAACCGCTATGTCTTTGTGAGACGCGGTGTGGGTGAACGGATGCTCTCTGAATGTGTATTTCCCACCGTAAAGCATGGAGGAGGTGGAGGTGTTATGGTGTGGGGGTGATTTGCTGGTGACACTGTCTGTGAATTATTTAGAATTCAAGGCACACTTAACCAGCATGGCTACCACAGCATTCTGCAGCGATATGCCATCCCATCTGGTTTGCGCTTAGTGGGACTATAATTTGTTTTTCAACATTACATTTACATTTGACATTTTAGTCATTTAGCAGACGCTCTTATCCAGAGTGACTTACAGTCAGTGAGTGCATACATTACTTTTATTATTTTTTCGAACCCACAACCCTGGCGTTGCAAACGCCATGCTCTACCAACTGAGCTACATCCCTGCCGGACATTCCCTCCCCTACCCTGGGCCAATTGTGCGCCGCCCCATGGGTCTCCCGGTCGCGGCCGGCTACGACAGAGCCTGGATTCGAACCAGGATCTCTAGTGGCACAGCTAGCACTGCGATGCAGTGCCTTAAACCACTGCGCCACTCGGGAGGCCAATGCAACATGACAATGACCCAACACACCTCCAAGCTGTGTAAGGGCTATTTTACCAAGAAGGAGAGTGATGGTGTTGCATCAGATTACCTGGCCTCCACAATCCCCCGACCTCAACCAAATTGACCGCAGAGTGAAGGAAAAGCAGCCAACAAGTGCTCAGCATATGTGGGAACTCCTTCAAGACTGTTGGAAAAGCATTCCAGGTGAAGCTGGTCGAGAGAATGCCAAGAGTGTGCAAAGCTGTCATCAAGGCAAAGGGTGGCTATTTGAAGAATCTCATATAAAATATGTTTTGATTAGTTTAACACGTTTTTGGTTACTACATGATTCCATATGTGTTATTTCATAGTTTTGATGTCTTCACTATTATTCTACAATGTAGGAAATAGTAAAAATAAAGAAAAACCTTTGAATGAGTAGGTGTTCTAAAACTTTTGACGGGTAGTGTAAGTGAAAGTGAAAAAATTACAACGAAATATACCTCTATCTCTGTGTCTCATTGATTTTTAAAGAAATTAATTTGTTAAAAACTGTTCAACTATTGTTTTTCTCTCTCTTTGAGTCAACTACTCACCACATTTTATACACCGCAGTGCTAGCTAGCTATAGCTTATGCTTTCAGTACTAGATTAATTATCTGATCCTTTGATTAGGTGGACAACATGTCAGTTCATGCTGCAATAACTCTGATAGGTTGGAGGAAGTCCTCTGGAAGTCGTCATAATTACTGTGTAAGTCTATGGAAGGGGGTGAGAACCATGAGCCTCCTAGGTTTTGTATTGAAGTCAATGTACCCCAGAGGACGGAAAATAGCTGTACTCGGGCTACACCATGGTGCTACCCCAGAATGTGCCGTTCAGGCTACTGTAGACCATTGCCGTTCCAGCGGCGGTAGACCATTGCAAAACAGTGTGTTTTAATCAGTTATTTGGTAAAACGTGAATATATTTTGTATAGTTTTATCTAAAAAGGATAACTTTTTTAATGTTTCACTCATTTTTATTGTTGTTGAAATTCACTGAGTAGGATGGTCCTCCCCTTCCTCCTCTGAGGAGCCTCCACTGACACACACACACACACGTACCCTAAAGACACAGCCTGCCTGCGGTTGCTTGGCCATGTCTGCCTCGTCCATTCCCTTACAGGCTGAGGTCACGTACAGGTCTGAATAGTCTCTACCCCCGAAACAACATGATGTTGTCTTATCCACTGGCAGCTTCACTGTCTGCAAACGCACCCCTGAGAAGAGGGGGAGGGGGCAGAGAGAGAGAGAGAGAGGGGACAGAGAGAGAGAGGGAGGGAGAGAGAGAGAGAGAGAGGGGACAGAGAGAGAGAGGGAGAGAGAGAGAGAGAGAGAGAGGGAGAGAGAGAGAGAGAGGGGGCAGAGAGAGGAAGGAGATAGAGAGAGAGAGAGGGGACAGAGAGAGAGAGGGAGGGAGAGAGAGAGAGAGAGAGGGGACAGAGAGAGAGGGAGAGAGAGAGAGAGAGGGGGCAGAGAGAGGGAGACAGAGAGAGAGAGAGAGAGAGAGAGAGGGGGCAGAGAGAGGGAAGGGGGGATTGGTGGTTGTTACCTTCATACTACAATATACTGTAACTGTTATGCTCTGACAAACATAAGCAGATATACACACACACCTGTCTGTGTGTCAATCTGAATCACTCTGCCTCCATTGTAGCAGACGACCCAGAGTCTACCGTCCGCATCGATACACATGCCATCAGGAATCCCTTCCCCCTCCTCCATCTTATACACCATCCGCCGGTTACCTACACACACACACACACACACACACACACACACAAGGCTGTCCATGTAGTGCAAGGTGTTTATATGTGTGTGTGTGTGTGTGTGTGTGTCTCTCACTCACTGATCCTCCCGGTGTTAATGTCATAGTTGAAAGCTTCCACAGTGTAGGTGAGGCTGTCTATGTAGTAGAAGGTGTTGTGGTCCAGAGACCAGTCCAGACCGTTGGAGATGTCCACCTGGTCAAAGAGTCAAAATAGCAGCATAAAGGTTAGCACTCGCTTCAGTCTCTTTTGATCTAATACGTTATAGATTAGTGTTTGGGACTGTATATCTCCCACTAACACTTAACAACGATACAAGAAACTATCACTGAGAACATTCCACCCTCATGTATCACCTGATTGAAGTGTTTGACCACAATGTGGTCCTGGTTCAGGGAGAACAGAGAACCCTGCTTCAGCTCTAGTACTGTAGGACGTTCCTCCATCGCCATGGTACCTGGCAGAACACAGGCAACAGAACATTACATAGAACACAGAACAGATGCAGTAGAAGAGAGCTTAATGGATTAACGGATTGACAAATTAATTGATCTATCAATCTCTACCTGCAAATAGGCGTCCAGCAGGGTCCACTTTGCCGTCATTAAAGCGGTTGTTGGGTTTGTCTTCATCGATGACAGCGATGGTGGATATGGACTTGGACTCCCAGTCCAGCGCTCTGAAACTCCGTCCCTCTCCGATCACATAGCCTCCAGACCGCCGAGGGACCGCACAGCCTACAAACTTATCTGGGGGGAGGAGTGGGGATGGAGGGAGGAGTGGGGATGGGGGGGAGGAGAGGGGGGAGGAGGTGAGGAGAGGAAGCAGGGAGAGGGAGCAGGGAGACGGGCGTGGGGAGAGGGAGCAGGGGGAGGGAGCAGAGAGAGGGGCGTGGGAAGAGGGAGCAGGTGAAGGGAGCAGGGAGAGGGGCGTGGGGAGAGGGAGCAGGGGGAGGGAGCAGGGAGAGGGGCATGGGGAGAGGGAGCAGAAGGAGGGAGCAGAAAGAGGGAGTAGGTGGAGGGAGATTGGGGGAGGGAGCAGGGAGAGGGGCGTGGGGAGTTGGAAACAGGGAGGGTTGTAGAAAAAAAATACAGAACTTGACAGGAGTATTAGGTGTGCTGTTGCTACCTCATAGCCCAAACAAACTGCATGAGGAACAAACTGGATCTACAAAATGGAAGTTCAATGAAAATATATCTTTATTGAACCTTAGTTACCTGTGGCCACTGTCTCTTTCTGATTGGTTGCTGGGTTCCAGCGGTGGATCTGCTGTCCGGATATGTCCACAAAGAGCAGAGTTCCTTCTTTCTCCTCCCACACCGGCCCTTCTCCGATCTCACACCTCTCTTTCACCACACACTCCACCTTCACAGATGACATGACTAAAGCAATTTGAGACACACACACACACACACACACACAGTTATACACAGTAGCCCAGGGGCGTCATGCACCCCAAAAATTTGAGGGGGCACAAAGTACCCGAGGATGGCTGGGGGTGGTCCGGAGAGGGGCTGGGCCCCCCGACCAGTAGTTGGAAATATTTCAATTTTTCTGCATATCTAAGCATACCTCTTGAGCTGTCTGTATCTTCCTGACTGGTGTTTATTATTTTACTAACTGTGCTTCTCTGCATCTTTGCTAAAATCTGGTTAAAAGACTGAAAGGAATGTGAGTCTTATTGAGTACATTTAGTTGTTGCTTGCTTTTCTAAAGTCTACCAACCTTGCCAGCAGGCATGCCAGCTAAGATAGTTAGACAAGCTAGCTAGCTTCTCTAACTTGATTGGTAGCCTGAAATGGGGTAGTCACTAGTTACCACAGCCACAAAGTCATAAACCCCGCCTATTTCTACAATTTCTTTTTGCAATATGCAGAAATCGCACGGCCACTTCCTCGTTGCAATTTTTAAAAAATAGTTTACCTAATTTCAGTTTATGTGACAAAACAAGCAGCCATTGTGTAGAGAATCATTGTACCATCTAAACCACTGTGAAATATATTTTCCATAACCAAAAATATTGTATTTTCAGCTGTTTGAAGCTGGTGTACAAAACCGAAAGTAAAAGACGCAAAAACAAAACTTATGAACGGCAAGCATAGAATTTGGTTGGGTCGCCCAAAAAATGTGAGTTATAGATCTGTCATTCTCATTGAAAGCAAGTCTAAGAAGACGTAGATCTGTTCTATGTGCTTCCCTAGATTTCTATGCTTCCCATTCTTTAGTTTTGTTTTTGCGTCTTTTACTCAGTCAAAGCGGTTGGGAAGAAATACAACGAGTTGACATGACCACCATTGTCATCTATTTCTTGTTACGATGGATGTAGCCATGAATATAAACGTATAATCCTCATAGCCTACATGTTTTCTTTCTTAAAAGCACACTGACCAAATTCAACGTTTTTTATCTAATGCGTAAATGTGCCTTACTGCCTTTTGAATTTTGTGTAACGTCAGTAGTCTAGTCAAGGAAGCATCATTCAAAATATATTGACACACTCCACTTACCAAGACCATTGCCAAATAAGGTGAGCTGTCACCAGCTTTTACAGCAGGGATGGGAAACTGGTGGTCCGCGGGCCATATAAGGCCCTCTGATCAATTTCAATTTTCTGGTGTTATTGGAGACTTTTGGAGACTCTGACGTGAAAGCACGTATCGTTCTTACTCTTCTCAACGAGCAGCGGGTGCTTTGTTACCCCCGTCCCAAAGCACTCACAGGCGGCCCAGTCCTCACGCAGCAGTCCCTCCCAGCTGCAGTCAGAGCAGGAGATGTTCACCCCTCCGCGTCCAGACTGCAAATGAATCGCGCATGCGGGAAGCCACCGCTGGCTGATCCCGCGCTTACATTCAGGGCGGGATGTAAATGTAGGGTGTTTTTTACTCACTTTTTGTCTCTCCCAGGACGTTATTCCTCTCTCCTACAGCATCCATCACAATTACATGCACATGGCTAATTATGCATATTAGGTGATGACTTCATTTAGCGACTTCTAGCGACTTTTAGGACAGCCAATAGCTACTTTCCTTACTGAGGAGTTGGCAACACTGTCAATCCGCCATCTCTATTGGCCATGCAGCATGTATGGTGATAGGCCTCTGCAGAAGTCAGGGCATTCATACTTCTTGCGCTTAGCAGCGCAGCGCAGAGCTGTTGAGTAGAGTTTATGTGGAGGAAGTTGTCAAGGAAGTGAGTTTGTGTTTATACAGGACCTTCCGCCCCCACCTACCGTCAACCAATTATGTCAATGCGGTGCTATATGGCGCTATACGGAGCCCTCCGCATTGTTACAACATTTGGGAGGCGCACAGCTATACGGTACTGACTCAATTTGGCCTCAATTGCGTCACACCCTCCATACGGAGCCTTTCATACGGAACCCCATCCCTTGAGGTGACTTAAAGGAACCTTTTCAAGGTGCCTCTACATCACGATTTCAATGGTAAAGTTGAACAGCTAGGGGCCAAAATAGCTAGATTTACTACTAAAAGTCCAAAATATGACTTTTGCAACAAACAGTCAAAATGAAGACTAGAATTGACGTGTTTCACTATAACTAAGCCTAAAACTGGTTTTCAATCAAAGAAATGTGTTTTCAAGAAAGTTACTCTTAATATACAATGAGTGTACAAAACATTAAGAACACCTGCTCTTTCCATTACAGACTGACCGGGTGAACCCAGGTGAAAGCTGTCACTTGTTAAATCCACTTCAAATCAGTGTAGATGAAGGGGAGGAGACAGGTTAAAGAAGGATTTTTAAGCCTGTGTGCCAGTCAGAGGGTGAATGGGCAAGACAAAATATGCAAGTGCCTTTGAAAGGGGTATGGTAGTAAGTGCCCCGCACACCAGTTTGTCAAGAACTGCAATGCTGCTGGGTTTTTCATGTTCAACAGTTTCCCGTGTGGATCAACAATGGTTCACCACCCAAAGGACATCCAGCCAACTTGCCACAACTGTGGGAAGCATTGGCGTCAACATGGGCCAACATCAGTGGAACGCTTTCGACACCTTGTAGAGCCCATGCCCCGACGAATTGAGGCTGTTCCGATGGAAAAAGGGAGCGGTGCAACTCAATATTAGGAAGGTGTTTGGTATACTCTGCGAGTTATACACAATAGGCTACACAGCTGTTGAATTATCTCTAAGGCAGCGGGTGAACTTCTAATACTTCACTCACTCTCATTTCTATAAGTAGCCCCTATATAAATGACTCCACTACACCGATTTGTTTTTACTTTGAGCCAACTCTTGGCTAGGATAGTATAACTTGCAACTTACACTCACTTGCAACTTTGTTTCTGATTTCTCAGAAAACAACACATTGTACGGACAAGGCTACATTACCTGTTTTAAACGCGGAACTCGCTTGAAGAGCTTCTGAATCGTGTGACAGCAAGTGTCTCGCGGCTCACAGACAGGCATAGACAAACAAACAGACCATGTGACAGGCGCAGCCCCGCGCCCCCGGCGGTACCTCTTTCTGAACTGAAAAAATATGCCGTCAGCAAAAAGAGAACTCCAGACACGTTTGAGAGAATGTGCTTGGCCGATTCCTCTGCCAAGTTTCAGTGTGTGGAGGCGTCGTAAATTCGGCCCATAAATTCCAATTTATACTGTAACATTTCACATTATATCCCCCACTCACATACAGTAGGCCTGTACCGTTACAGTACAGTTGTTGACTGTCCTCTATCCACATTTATGAACCCCATTTTCTGACCTGATGCTTTTACACAATAGCCTACCTACAATATGCCCTGTTGATTATTACAAAAAGAAGCAGTAATTTTGAGTTTCTTGTTTTCTACAAGCAGCCTATTTCCCATAATGTTCAACATGGGACACCCGATCCCATTCCTGAGTACCGTGTTCCTCTATCGTTTCGTAGCTCCTTTATAAAGGAACGCATTTATTCAATGATAAAACATGAGACAAGGGTCTGCAGTGTGTGTACAACACAAACATGGTTTCATTAATGTGACAATCACATGATCTGTGTCAGTAACACAGGCAGTTTACAGCAGACAGTAAATGGGAGCAATCTGTGCTTCTCAATAGTCAAAAGTGGTGTCCTTACTTCTCTCACTTCCTTCATTTGAACAGATTTGAAAACACAGGATATACAATATGAACGCAATTCATTGCGAATTGAGATGATCTCACTGCGTCTCTCGGCTAAAACAGACAGTCGAGAGGAACATTTCTTTCACGATTGGCTTATTGTGGGAGTGCTGTTGATATCAGCGTGTCTAACCTGTGTGTGTGTGTGTAAGCTTGGAATGTCTTTCTTTCCCAAATCACTCCTTCCCCTCCAAATGTGGTTGAAGCAGGACATACGCTAGAGCTGGGGTGAATGGTGGTTGACGGGTCACTTTTCAACAGTAACAGTTAGTGTGTTTTTGATAGGGCTCACTTTTTTGACAGTGAGAAATGTTGTGGTTTGAATTGAATTTCAGGGAGGTCACTTTTTGGCGGCAGTGGATCTGGCTCGGTTGAGTCTCTCCAGCAGGGCTCTGTCTGTGGTGGGAGAACAGCGAGACAGGACGGTGCTGATCTCTCCTTCACTCCTCCTCTCTATAGCTGCCTCGGCTGCCCCTTCCAGATCACTGAGAGAGGGGGAGAGAGAGAAAGGAAAAGGAGTTTAGTTTCTGCACACTGACACACACACAGACACGCGCACACACACACAGACTCACCCTATGGCCAAGTGGGCTTTGACCTTTTGCTCCGGGGTCACCTTGGAAACATACTTTTTGGCCTCGTACTTATTGTGTCGTTTCACACACACCTCCACAAAGGGCTGATAGAGAAAGGGAGAGGTTAGTTATGTAACTTAAGTTGTATAAAGATTATACATGACCTGTCAAGTAGCCTATTGGATGAATAACGTTGTATAAAGATTATTTAAACAACATACTAAGTAGCCGATGGGGGACTTCTTGCTCTTGGCGAATTTCTCCATCTCCTCCCAGTCCTCCTTCTCTGCCAGAGCGGTCAGCTTCAGCCACCAGTACCTAACCACAGTGACATCATCAATAAGGGACTACACAGTGACAGCATCAGCATCAAGAAGGGACTACACAGTGACAGCATCAGCATCAAGAAGGGAATACACAGTGACATCATCAAGGAGGGACTATACAGTGACAGCATCAGCATTAATAAGGGACTACACAGTGACAGCATCAATAAGGGACTACACAGTGACAGCATCAGCATCAAGAAGGGACTACACAGTGACAGCATCAGCATCAAGAAGGGAATACACAGTGACATCATCAAGGAGGGACTATACAGTGACAGCATCAGCATTAATAAGGGACTACACAGTGACAGCATCAAGAAGGGAATACACAGTGGCATCATCAATAAGGGACTACACAGTGATGTCATCAATAAGCAACTACACAGTGACGTTATGCCACGTTCAAAACAACTGGGAACTCGCAACTCGGAAATCTATGACTTCCGAGTATTCAAGACAACTGGGAACTTGGGGGGGAAAAAAACAAGCTCTGAATCATTTTGAACGGTCATCCAACTCAGAATTCCAAGTCGGCAACCTGGGCAGCTTTCTAGAACCCCAACATGTCGACCTTAAGATCCCTGACGTTATGATTTGACCTCGTTTTTTCCCCCGAGAGTTCCCAGTTGTCTTGAAAGCACCATCACACACACAGCCCTACCTTTACCTCTTGTCTGGCACCCTGAAGTCCCTGTAGAGCTGCTCAGCCTGCTTGTGGAAGTTAGAGGTGAGGAGGGCGTGCAGGGTCTCCTGGAGAGACAGGCCCAGCAGAGCCTCTCCCTTCTCCTCATCCAGACGCCTCTGGAACCGCAGCAGCTTCATCTCCTCCTCCGTCGCCTGGGGGGAGGGGGGAGAGAGAGAGAGAGAGAGAGAGAGAGAGAGAGAGCGATGCGGGGAGAGAGAGAGCGGGGGGAGAGAGAGGGAGCGGGGGGGGGAGAGAGAGCGGGGAGACAGAGAGAGAGGGAGAGAGATAGAGAGAGAGAGTGGGGGGGAGAGAGAGGGGGAGAGAGAGGGAGGGAGAGCGAGGGAGAGAGAGAGCGAGGGAGAGAGAGAGAGCGAGGGATAGGGAGAGAGACAGACAGAGAGAGAGAGGGAGCGGGGGAGAGAGAAAGAGAGGGGGCGAGAGAGAGAGGGAGCGGGGTAGAGAGAGAGGGGGAGAGAGGGGGGGGAGAGAGAGCGAGGGAGAGAGGAAGGGATGAGACAACACTATAATAATGAGACAACACTTTGAGAACATTGTCATGATCTAATTTAGATGTTCATTTTTGGTCCAAGGGGCTAATGCTATTCAGAGCCTGGTGAAACCAAACATGCACTTAAAACTGTCTGGGTCTCACCTTGGCTCCAAACTCGTTCTTGGCCTTGTTGTACTCGTCCACAGCACTCTGCAGCAGAGACAGGCGAGCCTCCAGCTTCTTCTCCTTGTAACTGGCCTTGACGTAGAAGTTACCCAGCTCCTGATGGTCGTCGTCTTGGTTGAACAGATCCTTCAGTGTGTCCTGTTCCTGGTGCTTACAGAACTAAAACACACACACACACACACACACAGATGAATCCACCTTTCGTGCGTGTGTACCTGTGTGTAGAGGCTAAGTTGTGTGTGAGTGTGAGTATCTGTGACTATACCTGCCGGTAGAGGCTCAGGGCCACCGGTTGGTTTCTGAGCGTCATGAAGAAGTCTCCTCTGTTCATCTCGTTCTTCAGGTATGTCACCACCGTGTAAACCAGGTCTGTGTCTCCACTCTCTATAGCTTTACTCAGGGCCAGCTGACTCCTCTTCATCTTTAGTAGCAGGGGGACCTGCTCCCCAGAACGAGGCTCAAACTCCAACAACTAGACCCAGAGAGAGGGGCGAGAAGAGGTGGAGAGGTGGAAGGAGAGAGGGGCGAGAAGAGGTGGAAGGAGAGAGGGGCGAGAAGAGGTGGAAGGAGAGAGGGGCGAGAAGAGGTGGAGAGGTGGAAGGAGAGAGGGCGAGAAGAGGTGGAAGGAGAGAGGGGCGAGAAGAGGTGGAGAGGTGGAAGGAGAGAGGGCCGAGAAGAGGTGGAGAGGTGGAAGGAGAGAGGGGCGAGAAGAGGTGGAGAGGTGGAAGGAGAGAGGGGCGAGAAGAGGTGGAGAGGTGGAAGGAGAGAGGGGCGAGAAGAGGTGGAGAGGTGGAAGGAGAGAGGGCGAGAAGAGGTGGAAGGAGAGAGGGGCGAGAAGAGGTGGAGAGGTGGAAGGAGAGAGGGGCGAGAAGAGGTGGAGAGGTGGAAGGAGAGAGGGGCGAGAAGAGGTGGAGAGGTGGAAGGAGAGAGGGGCGAGAAGAGGTGGAGAGGTGGAAGGAGAGAGGGCAAGAAGAGGTGGAGAGGTGGAAGGAGAGAGGGCGAGAAGAGGTGGAGAGGTGGAAGGAGAGAGGGAAAGAGGTGAGAGGAGGAGAGTATTGCCAAGGTAACATTCCCAATGATCAACCTCTGTGAACATGTTCAATCCATCCAAATGAAGCATTTTGGATTGCATCTTTAATCACTTTCTCTTGTGTTGGAAGCACGTGAGGCTAGGGCGTGGGTGGACCTTGATAGTCAGTTCAGGCCTGCTGGTGTGTGTGTGTGTGTGTGTGTGTGTGTGTGTGTGTGTGCGTGCATGTGCAGTACCTTGATGGCCAGTTCCGTCCTGCCACACTCGTATGCTCTGGCAGCGATCTCAGAGTAGGAGATTCCTGCTGCCTCACCCAGCTTCACACTCACAGCACGCGCTATGGACTCATCAGGCTCTTCTTTCTGCTGGACCTGAGACACACACACACACACACGTTTTATTTCAATCTCAAGAGATACAGTGCCGTGAAAAACTATTTTCCCCCCTTTCTGATTTTCTCTATTTTTGATACTGAATGTTATCAGATCTTCAACCAAAACCTAATATTAGATAAAGGGAACCTGAGTTTACAAATAACAAAAAAAAATAATACTTATTTTATTTATTTAACAAAGTTACGCAACACCCAATTCCCCTGTGTGAAAAAGTAATTGTCCCCTTACACTCAATAACTGGTTGTGCCACCTTTAGCTGCAATGACTCCAACCAAACGCTTCCTGTAGTTGTTGATCAGTCTCTCACATCACTGTGGAGGAATTTTGGCCCACACTTCCATGCAGATCTGCTTTAACTTGTGGTTTTTCAAGTATGAACTGTTCGTTTCAAGTCCTGCCACAACATCTCAATTGGGATTAGGTCTGGACTTTGACTAGGCCATTCCAAAACTTCAAATGTGTTGCTTTTTAGCCATTTTCATGTAGACTTGATTGTGTTTTGGATCATTGTCTTGCTGCATGACCCAGCTGTGCTTCAGCTTCAGCTCACAGACGGATGGTCTGACATTCTCCTGTAGAATTCTCTGATACAGAGCAGAATTCATGGTTCCTTCTATTAAGTCGTCCAGGTCCTGAGGCAGCAAAGCATCCCCAAACCATCACACTACCACCACCATGCTTGACCGTTGGTATGAGGTTCTTACTGTGAAATGCAGTGTTTGGTTTTCGCCAGGCATAATGGGACCCATCTCGTCCAAAAAGTTGACTCAAGTTTGCCAAAAAGCACCTGGATAATCATCAAGACTCTTGGAAGAATGTTCTATGGACAGATTATTCAAAAGTATAACTTTTTTGGTCAAAGTCCAGACCTAATCCCAATTGAGATGTTGTGGCAGGACTTGAAACGAGCAGTTCATGCTTGTTAACCCACAAATGTCGCTGAGTTACAGCAGTTCTGCATGGAAGAGTGGGCCAAATTTCCTCCACAGCGACGTGAGAGATTGATCAACAACTACAGAAAGCGTTTGGTTGAAGTCATTGCAGCTAAAGGTGGCACAACCAGTTATTGAGTGTAAGGGGGCAATTACTTTTTCACAAAGGGGCATTGGGTGTTGCATAACTTTGTTTATTAAATAAATGAAATAAGTATGTAATTGTTGTGTTATTTGTTCACTTGATCTAATATTAGGTTTTGGTTGAAGATCTGATAACATTCAGTACCAAAAATATGCAAAAGTAGAGAACATTTGAATGTTGGCAAATCCTTTTTCACAGCACTGGACCTGTCAGAGCATGTTAAGAACATACATACGCTGACACACACCCACATTTATGCAAATAGTAAAATTTAACAGTAAAATCACCCCTTCTGTCTCACCTTGCAGCAGGCCCAGTGTTTGAGAACTCTGCTGACTCCCTGGTACTCTGGGGTTTTCAGATAGCGACAGATCTCAATGGCCAGAGGATACAGCTTACGGTACACCAACCTGTTTAACACGAGTGTACAGAGAGTAAACACACACACACACTGTGTAAACACACACACCGTAAACACACACACACACCTGGGGTGTTACCTGTCAATGAGGACCTGAACAGTCATCTGTTTGTACTGTGTGTGTGTGAGGGGGATCCCCACGGTGTAGTCTCGTACAGAGTTGAGAACCTTCAGGTCTCGACACATAGTGACAAACGGCTCTGGTGGGTAGTTACTGAGAAAACACTTCCCAAAGGACGCAGCCTAGAGGGAGGGAGAGAGGGAGAGGGAGGGTGAGGGAGGGAGAGAGGAAAAGAGGGGGGAGGGGGGGACATGAATTTATCTGTGGACTGACTCATTTTGATCTTGTCAACATAACATGCAGGCATAGATGGGAGAGAGAAAATAAGTTAGAGACCGTGAGAGAAAGAGAGAGAGAGAGAGAGAGAGAGCGAGAGAGCGAGAGAGAGAGAGAGAGAGAGAGAGAGAGAGAGAGAGAGAGAGGAGAGAGAGAGAGAGAGAGAGAGAGAGAGAGAGAGAGAGAGAGAGAGAGAGAGAGAGGTAGAGAGAGAAAGAGCGGTAGAGGTAGAGTGAGATAGTGTGTGTCTTACCCTGAGCAGTGTTTTCTGGGTCTCTGGTTCATGTTCATAACCGGCAGCCTCCACACACTGTCTCACTGCTTCTCCCAATACACTTTGTTCCTTTATCTCTCTCAGGTACTCATCTGCCTTCTGACTGGACTTCTACACACACACACACAGTTAGCGTACAGTCTTCGTACATCACCTCCAATACATATATACAATAAAGTGTAAACCTCTTACAGTCACACGGCCAGACACGTACCTCGTACTCCTTGTGTGCCTCCAGCAGTAACGCTCCAGGGGCCATGGAGGCGATTTTAAAGATGTCTTGGCAGGCCGAGGGCACCTCCTGCAGCAGCTCATGCCTGGACCCTCCTACGATCCTCACTCCATCCAGCTCCGCTATACACACACTCTCCTCATCCAGAGTGTATCTAAACACTGGTGAAGGCTCCATGAGAGGGCACGCATTTGGATCAGTGACAGAGTTGAATTATGCTTGTGTTGATGTCTGTGAGCAGAATTGCTAACTGTAGATTTAATACCATATTGCTAACTGTACCGTTAACAGTAACAAGCCAACAGGAACTAGCTAGCTGAGCTAACTTGGATATAATGCCCTGTCATAGTTCTGTACCTTTAACAGTAACAAGTTAACAGGAACAAGCTAGCTGAGCTAACAGGAACTAGCTAGCTGAGCTAACTTGGATGTAATGTCCTGTCATAGTGCTGCTGTGAGCTGAAGGATACTGGATGGTGTCTTTACACTCTCCGGCCACCAGGAGGAGCCTGTCCCACATGATGACCACAGAGGGCTGCTGGCTCTTTGGCCTTCTGCACCACACCATCTGTTTAGGAGGGGTCCTCACCTTGGTGTCCACCTCACTCAGCTTGTCCTGGGGAACAAACAACAGTCAGTAGCAGACTACCATAATACACATCTACATTAGACATGTCTGATATACAGGACCATGGCTTCTCCTGACTACATAACTTGACCAGGAAAAAACTATTGGCCCAAAATGGTCAGCACTCCCCCACACCAGAGTTATTTACACTCTACAGTTGCCTGGCAACCTAGATAACCTGTGATAAGACTGGAATTGCCTGGATGGGTTGAGGACCACTGGTGTGTATAGACAATAGATAATAGATATATAATAATGGAAGCTAGTCACATCAGGGAGCCATACAGTATGAGGGATAGTAATCCATGTTACCTTGAGGTTGGCTGAGCCCATCCACAGGTGTCCAGAGTCGGTGAACAGAGCCAGGTACTTATAACTGAATGACACAGCCATGTTCACGATGCTACAGGCCTGGGGAGAGAGGCCTGGGGGGGTCTGAAACACACACACACAGTTAGAGGTGAGAGAGCAAGGATGATTAGAGACAGTAATGAATAAGTTGCGTGTGTGTCTCACCACAGGGGTGCAAGATGTGTTGTCCAGTATGTAGAGGTCAGCTCCGTTGGCCAGCAGCACTTTGGTCTGTCTGTCCTGAGTCAGCACTGCCCAGCAGGAGGGTGCCACCTGGAGGCCTGGAGTACACAAACACGCGCCAATTAATCAATTAAATAGTGACAAATGTTTCCATTCATTGGGAACTTGAAGCCTGACAGGATTTCACACGCACACATGTACACACACCTGGGACTTCCGGGAGTCTCCTCAGCTTCAGGTCATCAATGTTCGTCGCCAGGGTGAAACGTGAGGCCCCCGTTACTATGGCGACACCGGTTCCGTAGGGCGAGTGGAACACCTTGGCTTCCAGCACATGGTTCTGAACCACCTCCTGTCAAAGACACACACACACACACGTAAAATGGATTATCATGTTTTTATCATGTTTGTGGCATGTTTGTTGTGTTATGTGTGCTCACGTTGCCCATGCTGAAGTGTCTTTTGAAGGCACCAAACAGGTCGTAGATGAGGACAGTGCCGTCCTCCTGGATACACAGCAGGTCATCACACACCGTCCAACCCAGCTGTCTCACTGGGCCACTCTTCCACTGGAGAAACGAGAGGGACGGAGGAGAAGAACGGAGGAGAGGGATGGAGGGAAGGAGAAAGGGAGGGAAGGACAGAGAAAGAGAGAGTGACTTGAGTGAATAAGTGTTTGTGTGTGTGTGTGTGTGTGTGTGTGTGTACCGGGAAGCTGGCCATGTTGGCGCCCGAGGAGGAGTAGATCTCCAGCAGGGGCCGTGCGCTGGAGGAAGGCCTCTGTGGCTGCCTCAGGAGAGCTGAGGGAGAGATGGTGATGAAGGGAAATAGATGGAGCGAGGGAGGGAGGGAGAGATGGAGAGAGAGAGATAAACATACTTCTTTAATTAGCTACGTGGTTAGAATACATATGTTGTAGATTATAAATATTTTGCAAGAATGTGAGTTTCTCCAAATTGTATAAGTAATTCTCTCTGCTCGGCTGCCTTCTCCAGGCTCCATCATATAGGTGTGTGTGTGTACTCACCGATGGGTCCCCCATATGGGGCTGCTGCCACCAGGCATTCCTTGAGCCCATCTCTCAAGCTCCATCCCATCTCATACAGCTCGATCTTCCTGTAGAGTGGACACACACACACACACACACACACACACACACACACACACACACGCACATGACAGAGTCAACCTAAAAAGTAATGACAGTTGTCACATGATTTGCTAGATGGCATGCAAGGGAAGTCCAAATTATTGCAGGTCATTAGCTAATAATATTGAACTTACTTTATTTTTACTGAACAAAGCATTACGGCAAGTAGCAAGGAAGGAACATGGCTTTAGTACCAGTCTGATAGAGCTGTCATTTATTTGTATCTAGCTAGCTAACGTTAGCATTTTGCAAAGACTCTGGTCATGTGAACAAGCTAACACAACTAGCTAGCTAAAATCTGCTTACCTGTAAAACGCTTCCCCGAGCGGATTCCAGTTTGCCGTTATAAATGCCATGTTTCCCCCCGTAAGTTATAACCCTGGCATACGGTGTGTATAATTATTCGGGTGGCTGTTATCAGTGGGGTGTGTATTTGTTATTGTTCAGATTCGCTTGTCATCTGACGTTTTGTGGAGAGCAGCCTAGTTCCGGGTTTTCTTCTTCTCTTTACGACGGCGGAGGAAACCCGTTCATTACCGACAGCAACTGGTTGGAGACTGCAGTTTGTGTTTAGCCACAGATAGAACAATGAAACAGATATTTCACAGGATGTATAAATGTGAAGCATCCGCTTGGCGTTTCCACTCACTACCAAATATGGTAGTGAGAGGAAGCCAAGTGTCCGGCAGTGGGAGAAGCTGGAACGAGATGGATTTTGACCGACATTCTTCACATTTTCTCATCGATGAAACATCAATACAGTTTTCTGTTCCCAAAACTAGAATCTGTTCCGAACATAGTGGACAACGTTTTGTAGTCTTTACTCTTTGCTAAAGTTGTAAAAAATGGCATTGTTTAGAAGGAGTGCAAAGGCGAATTGAGTTATTGCACACACTCACTTTACAGAGTTCCCTAACGTCAGTATGCAAATGTGTGCTACAATACGCCAATAGGATCTCGTTAGCTCGTGCTTGGCTCTGCCCACCTCCTTGCTTTTTCTGCCCACTATGACTCATTTGTTCCCGTTTGAAACGACGGGCTGTTGTCTATCTTGGTTCAGCTATAAAAATCTGTCATTTAGCTGTTAATTTAGTAGGAAAGCAAAAATGCAAACTCTAAGCCAGTGGTCGCCAACCAGTCGACTGGTCGATCTTCAAGACATTCCTAGTAGATCATGAAACATTTCTGTAGAAAAGCCAATAATAAAGGCAGAAAGGCTTGCTCTCCTTTTTACCTGTTGTGCTGTTGGCGGTAAGTGCACTTGATTCAGAAGCCCTGTGCACCAGGTGGGCAAAGTGGTCCCATTTTAAACCATTTGATGAAAATACTTTGCCTAACCGGTGGACCGGGAGATCTGTGGCTAAATCGAGTGCTCCTACACTGTTCAATTGGATAACTCAAATCACTGTGACTACAGCTTCCACAACCCCTGCCACAGCAAAGTTTGATACTAGCCTATGTAAGATTTTATAACTTTTAAGACAATGACCAGAGAGAGAGACTTTCAAAGGATACAGCAAAGAGCTGCTGTTGTTATGAGTGAGTATATGTTTTTATTCTGGACTGTCAGCACTGTTTTTACTCAACACTATTACAAAACATAAAACACGCTTTTCCCTACTTCCACTGGTGCTGCAGCTGCAATGATTGAGTAGCCAAGTGAATCGATAGCCCTGCGTTTTTATTATTATTAGCAGCTCTTCATGTCTATTTTAATATCAAGGAATATTTCACTTTCTCTGGTCATAGGAACAACGTGAATTTGTGCATGAGTGTCACGATCGTCTACCAGAGCGGAGGACCAAGGCGCAGCGTTGAATGCGAACATTTTATTATATCAAGATGATCACACGATCAAAACAACAAAAACAAAACGTGACGTCCCTGGTTACATAAACCAACCAACACGGAACAAGAAACCACAAACACAAAGTGAAAGACAGACAGTTAAATATGGCTCCCAATCAGAGACAACCAGCTGACACTCGTTGCCTCTGATTGGGAGTCACTCAGGCCAACATAGAAATATAAACATAGACCCACAACCTACAACACAAAACATAGAAACTAACACCCTGGCTCAACATACGAGAGTCCCCCGAGCCAGGGCGTGACAGTACCCCCCCCTAAAGGCGTGGACTCCGACCGCGCCAACCAAACACAACAGGGGAGGGACCGGGTGGGCACTCCGCCTAGGCGGCGGATCCGGCTCCGGGCATGATCCCCACTCGCTCTCTAACCCCCCAAAGTACCCCTGGTCCGGTCTGGCCCTGCTGACCGGAGCTGGACTGCACACTGGTGGAGCGGATTGCTCTAGCTCCGGCGTGAAGCAGCTGACCCGTGCCGAACCAGGCACCAGTGGAACAGGCACGGGCTGTGCCGGACTGACGACGCACACCACTGGCTTGGTGTGGGGAGCAGGGACGGCCCGAGCCGGGCTGACGAAACGCACCCCTGACTTGGTGCGGGGAGCAGGAATGGGCCGGACTGGGCTGGCGACGCGCACCACAGACTTGGTGCGGAGAGCAGGAACGGGCCGGACTGGGCTGGCGACGCGCACCACAGACTTGGTGCGGAGAGCAGGAACGGGCCGGACTGGGCTGGCGACGCGCACCACAGACTTGGTGCGGAGAGCAGGAACGGGCCGGACAGGGCTGACGAAACGCACCACAGACTTGGTGCGGAGAGCAGGAACGGGCCGGACTGGGCTGGCGACGCGCACCACAGACTTGGTGTGGGGAGCAGGAATGGGCCGGACTGGGCTGGCGACGCGCACCACAGACTTGGTGCGGGGAGCAGGAATGGGCCGGACTGGGCTGGCGACGCGCACCACAGACTTGGTGCGGAGAGCAGGAACGGGCCGGACCGTACTGGGAACACACACCACTGGCCCTACGTGGGGATCAGGAACAGGCCGGACCGGACTGGCAACACACGCCAGTACCTCTCGCCGTGCCTCTACATCTTCCACCCCCTCTTCGACCAGTGGCCCCCGTAACCCGGCGGCCTCCTCTGCCAATCCGCTGGGCCGCTCTGCCGCGGTCTCCTGCTGGCCCGTCGTCCACGGCGTTAGCCCCCCCCTAAAAATTTTCTGGCCGTCTCCCCTACCCGTGGACCAGGTCTCCATGTCCCTCGCCAGCCTTTCGCCCTTCTGCCATAATGTCAAGCCCTTCTCTTCCTCACTCGGCTTGACCCAGTTGAGGAGGCGAAGGAGATCTGTTAGGGATCTCCCTGGCGATGGCTCCTGGACACGCTGCTTGGTCACATCTTGGTGGTTTCTTCTGTCACGATCGTCTACCAGAGAGGAGGACCAAGGCGCAGCGTTGAATGCGAACATTTTATTATATCAAGATGATCACACGATCAAAACAACAAAAACGAAACGTGACGTCCCTGGTTACATAAACCAACCAACACGGAACAAGAAACCACAAACACAAAGTGAAAGACAGACAGTTAAATATGGCTCCCAATCAGAGACAACCAGCTGACACTCGTTGCCTCTGATTGGGAGTCACTCAGGCCAACATAGAAATATAAACATAGACCCACAACCTACAACACAAAACATAGAAACTAACACCCTGGCTCAACATACGAGAGTCCCCCGAGCCAGGGCATGACAATGAGGCAGATGCGGTGTGACTCGAGTTTCGCCATCAGGTGGAAGACGGTGTCCCCTCTCTCTGGTCAGATTCACTGGAGGAAAGGAAGGAGAGAGCAGGGACCGTGAGAGACGGACCTTCTGCTGCCCTTTCCCTCCCTCCGCTGAGACTAATGCCGTGTTCAAAACAACTTGGAACTGGGAAATCTCAGACTTCTGACTTCAGTGCGTCTCAGACTTCTGTTTTACCTGAAATCTGTTTTACCTAATCTCAGACTTCCGACTTCACAACTGGGAACTCTGGAAAAAAAACGAGATCCGACTGGGAAATATCGCTTTGAACGGTCATCCAACTCAGAATTCCAAGTGGGAAACTCTGGCATCTTTCTTGAGCTCCGACTTTCCGACCTGAAGATGACGTCATGATTTGACCTATTTTTCTTCAGAATCCGCGGTTGTCTTGAAAGCACCGTTACAGATGTAGGTCCAGTCAAATAAAAAGCAAATTATTAGCAAATTATTTCAATTTATGATCAGCTGTGCCTCGCAAGTGCTACACCGACTGATCTATTTTGTTATCAAAGGTTGAGTTTTGAAATATAATATGGTCTGAGAATAACAATATTGGCCAGCCAGGCATATAGCCAATATGCTGTGATAATGTATACTGAACAAAAATATAAACGCAACATGCAAAAAGTACCCACAAAAAAATAAAAGCTTATTTAGCTCAAATTTTGTGCACATATTTACATCCCTGTTAGTGAGCATTTCTCCTTTGCCAAGATAATCCATCCACCTGACAGGTGTGGCATATCAAGAAGTTTATTAAACAGCATGATCATTACACAGGTGCATCTTGTAATGGGGACAATAAAAGGCCACTCTAAAATGTGCAGTTTTGTCACACAACACAATGCCACAGATGTCTCAAGTTTTGAGGGAGCGTGCAATTGGCATGCTGACTGCATAAATGTCCACCAGAGCTGTTGCCAGAGAATTGAATGTTAATTTATCTACCATAAGCCGCCTCCAACGTCACTTTATTCATTCTGATTGGCTGGGCCCAGACAGAAATCAATACCATGGACAGCTACATGATATATAGCTTACGCTGATTGGACTATTGTTTTTGGGAATCTTTTAGTTGTCACTGTATTAGACTAAGCAGAGGTGATTTGGATGATGTTGAAATTATGAAGTATAAAAGGTGCTGGAATAGTGGCGGCAGCTCCTATTTTCTTTGCGACTTGTTGTACCTCTCTAGTGTTCTAAATCAATAGTTGTTTAGTAGTCCGAAAATTTTGGAAACATTAACTTGATTGATCATGCTGTAGGTCATGGAGCTATTTGTTACACAATTTGCTTTGTGGACTCCACCGGACAGATGTTGCTCTCCGGTTTTGTGATGAAACAAAGGTGTGGTTGAATTTATTCTGCCACTGTGTCTTCTTATTGTCTCGGCCTTAGGCCTATATATCACGGTGTCAAGGCATATGAACTAACAGGTTATAGAGCAAACAACACAATTATCACAACATATAGATTGTAATATTGCTTTTTTTCCCTGGCTTGGCTTCCCCAGTGATTTTACCTATGCACCGCTACTGTCCAGCACCTAGCAACCTCATCAAGAGGTTCGGACATCTCCGCGTAACGGTTAAGGTGTTGTCTTGACAGTCGCTGTACCTGGGTTCGAGTCCCAGTCTGGGCTACCCCTGAAATCGCTACACTGGTGTCAAAAGTGGGATGGTGCCTGTGAAGCCATCGTTGAGGCGGGTACACGTGAGGGACTTGGTATAGAGAAGCGTGGGGACACACTCTCCTAGCGACCTCGTCAAGAGGTTTGAACCTCTTGGCGTAACAGTTAAGGTGTTGTCTTGACAGTCAACTGGACTCGTGTTTTGAGTCCCGGTCGGGGCAACCCCATCGAAATCGCTTCAATACGTTCAAGTTTGACCTAATTTGACCAGGTCTGACTCTCAGAGCTTTGAATAGGCCAAAATTTGGCTATCTACTGGACAGGTTATGATAACCTGTTACAGTTTCTTGAGATGTGTGCATACTGTACATGCCATTGTCGTGGAAATTCTACACAGGGACACTCAAAGTCAATCTTAAATGAATCATTGTTTATCAACAGTTAACTGGAGAGGTTCCAGCAAACTTGATGCACCATAGTACACATCTGTCAGGAGCTCTATCGGGGCAGTCCCGTTAGATCTCTTATGTACTGCTTACAGACACGTTACATAGGCATGATTTATCTTATCATTCATAATTAATTCATAATTAACGTTTGGTTCATGCATGTGACTGACCAATACTGGTTCATGCATGTGACAGACCAATACCTCACGAGGCTTCTTCTCTAAGCTGAGACCTTGAAACTGAGATATCCTTTCGTTCTCAAAACAAGGTTCTGGGCGTACTGCCAAATTGCAGATACTGATAGTGAGGATTCATTCAATCAGTCACTTGCATGAACACATAAATTGGTTATTAGAAAAGCACAAACATAGAACACAGAAATGGTTTATTAGAAAAGCAGCAACATTTTCCATCACACCATTAAAGAGTGGAAGGTAGTCCGTGAGCCCGGAGCACATCTTCACATGCAATAGCACTCGATCATATAGCTCAAATTCACAGGGTGTATTTTATTACTTGAAATGACTGGGAATATGACACGCTGTGGCTGTAATGAACAGGATGACCAATAGCTGTCTAATTTCTAATCTATTTATCTATAATCTAGCCTAATCCAAATAAACAAATCCCCAACAGGAGGAAATAAAGAGGAGAAGGAGGACAGTTTCAATGCTGTTTTTATTTAGAATTCTAAGGATTCTGGAGATAGCTGTTTTTTTAATAAGAGCAAGAAACATGACAATCACAGTTTTAACAATCTGGAAAATATATTGAAGAGGAGTTTCTTTGGCACCAGAGATAATTTTCAGTGAAATAAGCACTACTTCAGTAACACTTCATTTGAAGCCAACAGATATACAATAATGCATTATTACTTGTTGTACAGTATGTATGAACCAGTGGAGGCTGCTGAGGGGAGGACGGCTCATTATAATGGCTGGAACGGAGTGAATGGAATGGCAGCAAACACATGGAAACCATGTGTTTGGTGCATTTGATATCAATCCACTTATTCTGCTCGAGCCATTACCAGGAGCCTGTCCTCCCAAATTAAGGTGCCACCATCCTCCTGTGGTATGAACCCTTATAATGTTTTATTATCAACTATTGCCATGCTATCTCTCTCTATGTTTTCAATAAATTCACTGAGAGATGATACAGTACTAAGATATTCTAGGATCATGTATTATGATAGCTACAGATTGTACACCAGATAATGTGATATAACCAAATATTTTTGGTATCCATTACTGGGAGTTACAGATATGCCTATACAAAACGCTGACATAGATTCTTCAATTAACCTGGTGTAGGCAATACTGTCTTCTTTCTCGATTCTGGAAAGCAGTTATCTTAGAAATGTCCATCTCCAGTTGCAGGTGGTTCTACAAGCACCAGAGAAAACTCTGAAAGAGTTTTGTATTGATGTGTGTAGATCTTTGTTTTAACGTGATGCGCTGTCTGGCCGCGGCTACGTCGCATAGAAATGACTAGTTCCGTCAAAGATGCTGGGAAATTCTAGATGTCCGGCAGCTAAGATGGAGAGGATCCTCCTCGCGCAGTACAAAACATGGATTTACTATCTGAGTTTTCTCTGGTTTTTGTAGAACCACCTGCAACTGGATAGAAACATTTCTAAAATATCTGTTTTCCTGAATCGAGATTGAAGAAAGTATCGCCAATACCAGGTTAGTGGAAAGATCTATGGCGGTGTTTTGTATAGGCAAACCTGTAACGGACACTAATGGATACCAAAAATCTTTGTGTTGTACTGATTGGCTTGAATTGTATATATTAGGTCAAACAAAGTTAGCATCTTACATACACAAATATACGTTTAGGTTTAAACTTTAAGCAGTAGCATAAGAAGATAATTAAACCTTTTTAAGAACTTCATCATCCTTTTTCACATGTGAAACAGACATCTGCCCCTGACGCAAACACACACACGCACGCACGCACACACACACACACACACACACACACACACACACACACACACACACACACACACACACACACACACACACACACACACACACACACACACACACACACACACACACACACACACACACACAAATTGCACACAATGACATACAGGAAGACACACACAGAAAGGAACTATAATTGTATGTGTGTGTGTGTTTTGAACAGAGGGTCCGTCTGAGTTTTTTAGAGGATGATGGACAGAGTGTGTGGGAGTGAGAATGGGTAAGTATGTTAGGGATTAGGTATATGTGTATTTATTTTGTGTGTGTTTGTTTTAGGGGCCTTTGACAGCCTCAGGCTGGGCCTCCTCTTCCACAAGGCTCCCCTCCTTCTCCAACTCCTTCTCTACTTCCTTCTCCTCCATCTCTATCTCCTCTTCCTTCTCCTGCACCTCTATCTCCTCTTCCTTCTCCTCCTCCTCCACCTCTATCTCCTCTTCCTTCTCCTGCACCTCTATCTCCTCTTCCTTCTCCTGCACCTCTATCTCCTCTTCCTTCTCCTCCACCTCTATCTCCTCTTCCTTCTCCTCCACCTCTATCTCCTCCACCTCTATCTCCTCTTCCTTCTCCTCCACCTCTATCTCCTCTTCCTTCTCCTCCACCTCTTTCTACACATCCTTCTCTCCTTCCTTCTCCTACTCTTTCTCCCTCTGCACTTTGTCCTCCCTGTCTTCCTCATCGAAGGGCGAGGTAGAGTGGAAGGCATCCTGTGGGAGCGTGGCAGAGAGAGCGTACTCCTCGCTCACTCCCTCCGTCATAACCGACAGATCCACATCCGCCTCAGGAACGTCGGATTCTACGAACGGTTTGGAATCAGAGAAAACGTTGGATTCTGGAATTTCGTCAGATTCTGGAACTTCACTGACGGCCACCTCTTCCGTCTCCAAAGCATCAGCCTCAGCCTTGGACTCCTCCAGCCCCGGAGCCAGTTGGGAGTGCACCTCGGTGAAGAGGACCTCCTCGTCAGGGCTGGCCAGCGGGGAGATCTCGATAGAGGCCACGGCGGTAGGCGAGACCCCGGTCTGGGATGAGGCCTCCACCTCGGCTTCAGCTTCAGGTTGGCCCTCAGACTTACGATTCTGTTACAGCAGGATGTAGTCGTGTCAGATGAATCCACAACAGTGTGAGTGTTTGTGTGTGTGTGTGTGTGTACATACTACAAGTGTGTGTGTGTGTGTGTACTGACCTTCTTGATGCTGAAGGTGAGAGGGGACACTTTGAAGGAGGAGCTCTTTGGGTGGTTGGGTGTCAGGCTCTTCTTCATCTTCTCTCGTTTCTCCTGAGACACAATCTTGTTCATCTTCTTCTCAATATTCGCTTTGGAGAAGGCCCTCTTCAGACTGTCCACCTGCAATACGTTGTACAAACCCATGCAGTCAGTACATAGCAGGACATCTCCTAACCCTTACCCCTAACCTCCGACCCCTGACCCCTGATCTTAAGCTTTGTTTAGACTGTCCATCTGCAATACATCAAAAGTCAGCAGTGAACACGCCACGCGGCCACAGAACATGACCTTGACCCCTAACCTCTCACCCATGAACTTTGACACCTAACCCCGGCTTTCTCCATCACTCACCTTCTTTAGACTGGAGCGTTTGAACTTATCCGCGCGGGATTTGTCTGTGTGCTCTCCGGCCAGCTCGTATATGCCATCTCCCACCTCGTCCAGGTCCGCCTCCAGCCCTACGTCCTCGTCCGAGGATAGGTCGATGGTGTGAAGCCCCTCCTCCGTGGAGCGGTTGGCGTCGATGATGGCGGTGGGCTCCTCCCCCTCCTCAGCTTCACGGGGGAAAGGAACAGGATCCTTGACAAACACACTGGTTGGGATTTCATTCTCCTCCTACAGAGAGAGAGAGGGAAGAGGGAGGAAGTTAGGCGAGTAGGGAAGGAGAGAAAGAGAATGAGAGGGTGTAAAAAGGAAAGTGTGTGATAAGAAGTTAGAGAAAGGAACTCATGAACAGTACGTTCATCATTCAAAACAGATGTGGTATGTTGAGATATTTAATTATCTTTATTAATAGCTAATAGTTTAGGAGTGGTTCACATTTATGTCAAAATGCCTATTTTTCATTCTCTGTCTCTCTCTCTCTCTCTCTCTCTCCCTCTGTCTCTCTCTCTCTCTCTCTCTCTCTCTCTCTCTCTCTCTCTCTCTCACAAACCGACACTCATCACAGGTTCTATTCTGGTAGGTTACCATGACAACTCACCCGTTAGTTTGGAATGTTGGCGATGCACAACAGAACCTTGTGATTTCTTTACGCTACTTATTAGTTTCTACCCAACGTCAATATTATCAGGCCCTTACAGCCTGTAAGACTGAGTAAGTGGTATCCTAAAGGGAATGTTCAGCTTGTTAGGTTTTTTTCCCATTCTTTTGGGATTGAGGCCTGTAGATTTTTCATTTTAGTCATTTTAGCGAGAGCGACTTACAGGAGCAATTAGGGTTTAGTGCCTTGCTCAAGGGTTTACTCAGGACTGCTTCTGATGTATGAAAACATTGAAAACCTTCTGTGGTTACGTGTGATGGTGGGAAACTACATAGGCCTATTAACTTTGAAAACCTTCTGTGGTGACGTGTAGTGGTGGGAAACTACATAGGCCTATTGAGTTATGGAATCATTGGATTTGTGGAAACGTTATTTACAAACCATGAACACATACCATCTACATGCAGTCACTAATCATTGCTACATTCCTAATGACATTTCACAAAATGGCCGACGCAACACACACACACACACACACACGGGACGGACGCACACACAGTGTTGTTGGGCTCTGGCTTGGGCCCAGGCTGGAAACACAGTCCAGCCATGATGATAAGGGTACTGTGGCTGGGGGAGAGTTTGTTCTGCTGGAAACTTTGTCACAAAGATATCATGTAGCGCTACATCACAGAAGGACACACACACACACACACACACACACAAGGTTGCTGGGAACAATCATAAAGGCAGAAGAATGTGGAAGAAGAGGGGAAGGAAGCAACACACACACACACACACACACACACACTGGGGAGGCAAGGCAGCACTCAGAGTTTCCACCAAATGCTGGACATGGGTCAAACCCTGAGAGGAGGAGAGAGAAGAGGAGAGAGAAGGGAGAGAGAGACACATACACACATGCGTGCACACATGTACGTACACACATACATGCATGTGCACGTACACACACACACCCTGGAGATCATCTGTCTCCCTCTGGCACCACAACACAACCTCAGATGACAATATATTATTCTCTGCACCTTCGACCTTAAGAACAATTACTCTGGACACACACACGCACGCACACACGCTCACACGCTCACGCACGCACGCACGCCACACACACACACGAAGTGCAGTAGGGAGTTAGTGGAGGAAATGGAACGTCTGTTATTGCAAGATAAAGTTAGAGTGCTGTGTGTTTAATACTCGAAGAAAATAGTTCAGTTCTGACAGAGACAGCAGACTGGAAAAGTCTAGCTTGTGAAGTGAGTAATGGTCATGGAATTGACTCTTGACTCTCCTCTCTCAAAAGGTATCCAGTACTGTATGTAACCCAGGTCTCTTATACCAGAACCATAGGCCTATACAGTGTATAGAAAGTTTACAACTCAGAATGTTCCATCATTTCTGTGGGTATAAGTTTGTCCTCGCACGCACACATACACACACACACACACACACACACACACATGCACACGCACACGCACACGCACACGCACACACACATACACACACACACACACACACAAACATGCTCCCTCCTTTACCAAGGATTTTCCTGATGAGACGGACAAAAATGTCCCACTTGGCTCAGAGGAATGCATTCACTTTTAGGCTAGCATTAGCTATGGTACCTTTGGCTTTATTTAGCTACCCTTAGTTTATTTAGCTTCCTTCAGCTACATGTAGCTGCTACCCTTAGATTAATTTAGCTACCCTTATCTTATTTAGCTACCCTTAGCTTATTTAGCTTCCTTCAGCTACATGTAGCTGCTACCCTTATATTAATTTAGTTACCCTTAGCTTATTTAAATCAAATCAAATCATATTGTATTGGCCACATGCGCCGAATACAACAGGTGCAGACATTACAGTGAAATGCTTACTTACAGCCCTTAACCAACAGTGCATTTATTTTTAACAAAAAAAGTAAAAATAAAACAACAACAAAAAAAGTGTTGAGAAAAAAAAGGGCAGAAGTAAAATAAAAATAACAGTAGGGAGGCTATATATACAGGGGGGTACCGGTGCAGAGTCAATAGCTACCCGTATCTTATTTAGCTTCCTTCAGCTACATTTAAGTGCTACCCATAGCTTCATTTAGCTATCTTCAGCAACATTTAGTTGCTACCCTTAGATTAATTTAGCTACCCTTAGCGTATTTAGCTTCCCTCAGTTACATTTAGCTGCCTTTAGCTGCTACTCTTAGCCTTACCGTTAGCTTTAACTTCTGTGTTTTAGCTAGCTACCCATAGCTACTGTAAGAGTCTAGGACACTGGAGACACCGGACCAGTGCTAATGGTCTTAGCCACAACAGTGTTCTATTACTAATGTTAGCTTTGGTCAATACCAGCCATTACCAGCCATTACAGTACCAACATTAGCTAGCACTATCATTCCCTCATAGCATAATAATGGTGCTTTCAAGACAACTGGGAACTCGGGGAAAAAAACAAGGTCACGTAGTGACGTCAGTGATCTTCAGGTCGGAGAAGTTGGAGCTCTAGGATGATCCCAGAGTTTCCGACTTGGAATTCCGAATTGGATTACCGTTTTTCCCTGAGGTCCCAGTTGTCTTGAATTCACTAAATCGTATGTCGGAGATTTCCGAGTTCCAAGTTCCCAGTTGTCTTGAAAGCGGCATTACACACAACATCAACAACATCTACAACCGATCAATCACTCAACAGTCTGACAGAAGTGAAACTGGCAAGCCAAGCAAAGCCAGAGTTCTGTCACTGTAATTTAGCTAGCTTCAGTTGGAACCCTGTTATTCCTGTGCTACATGAATACCTACACAAGTCAATACACGTTATACCAATGAAACACAGAGGTACATTTTGCCAATGAAGCTGCCACCAAGATCAAAATTACATCAAGAGACATTTCGAGAGTAGGAGAGAGAGAGAGAGAGAGAGAGCGAGAGAGAGAGAGAGAGAGAGAGAGAGAGAGAGTTTGGCTTTACTCTAGGTTTCCCTGGGCTGCCTATAAGGTGTGGTTCCTCCAGTGAACACATGTATGATAGGCCTGCTACTGCTACCTCACTGTACCAGTCAGAGTCAGGGTGCAGTCCGTCCTCCCCTAGCTAAGAGAGAAAGCCCAGATGTCTGCCTGCCTAACGGTGTGTTTGTGTTCAAGCAGGGTGTGTGTGTGTGTGTTGTCATCTGTATCAGCACATTATTTCCTTGTGTTATTACCCATGTAATGGATCCATCACATGAATAGGAC
>NC_140022.1:4215179-4216550 GCF_964263955.1 Coregonus lavaretus
AGTCTGAGATTAGGTAAAACAGATTTCAGGTTAACAGAAGTCTGAGACGCACTGAAGTCGGAAGTCTGAGATTTCCCAGTTCCAAGTTGTTTTGAACACAGCATTAGTCTCAGCGGAGGGAGGGAAAGAGCAGCAGATGGTCCGTCTCTCACGGTCCCTGCTCTCTCCTTCCTTTCCTCAGTGAATCTGACCAGAGAGAGGGGACATAGTCTCCCACCTGATGGCGAAACTCGAGTCACACCGCATCTGCCTCATGCACAAATTCACGTTGTTCCTATGACCAGAGAAAGTGAAATATTCCTTGATATTAAAATAGACATGAAGAGCTGCTAATAATAATAAAAACGCAGGGCTATCGATTCACTTGGCTACTCAATCATTGCAGCTGCAGCACCAGTGGAAGTAGGGAAAAGCGTGTTTTATGTTTTGTAATAGTGTTGAATAAAAACAGTGCTGACAGTCCAGAATAAAAACATAAAGTCACTCATAACAACAGCAGCTCTTTGCTGTATAAGTCTCTCTGGTCATTGTCTTAAAAGTTATGAAATCTTACATAGGCTAGTATCAAACTTGCTGTGGCAGGGGTCGTGAAAGCTGTAGTCACAGTGATTTGAGCAGTCCGATTGGCCAGCACAGTAGGCACACTCGATTTTAGCCACAGATCTCCCGGTCCGCTGGGTAGGCGAAGTTTGTCTTTTTCAATAAATGGTCAACATGTGACCACTTTGCCCACCTGGTGCACAGGGCTTCTGAATCAAGTGCACTTACCGCCAACAGCACAACAGGTAAAAAGGAGAGCAAGCCTTTCTGCCTTTATTATTGGCTTTTCTACAGAAATGTTTAATGATCTACTAGGAATGTCTTGAAGATCGACCAGTCGACTGGTTGGCGACCACTGGCTTAGAGTTTACATTTTTGCTTTCCTACTAAATTAAGAGCTAAACCAAAGATCGCGATCGACCGGTTGGTGACCTCTGCTCTACAGTACCACTCCCTGCCCCAACAACAACCTTGGACCCCTCAATACCTCTGTTGATCCCCCCAGTCCCGCCCCACGCCCTTTTTTGACCCCATCCATTTTCTCTTCTTGATGATGGCCACTTTGAAGTTGTCCTTCTTGGGCAGACACGCACACACACACACACACACACACACACGCACATGCCACACACACACACATACAAACACACACACACGTCTCACCTGGAATATGAGCACTTTGAAGTTATCCCTCTTGAGCAGGTGGGAGTGGTTTGCCTCCAGCTTCTTAACCTGTCGCAGCCTGACGCTCCATCCTGTCACGCACCTGGAGAGATACAGTGATCAGACATACACTATACAATACATCTATCTATGGATCTGTCTGTCTGT
>NC_140022.1:4219250-4261750 GCF_964263955.1 Coregonus lavaretus
CACCCTACACATACACACAAAGAAACATGCACACACACTGATTCACAGCACAGACAATGTAACACACAAGCACCAACACCTGCAGCACTTACACTGGTGTGACCTTACTGCTAATAATGGGACATGTGTGTCAGTCACTAGTCACTGGAGTGACCTTACTGCTGATAATGGGACATGTGTGTCAGTCACTAGTCACTGGAGTGACCTTACTGCTGATAATGGGACGTGTGTCAGTCACTAGTCACTGGAGTGACCTTACTGCTGATAATGGGACATGTGTGTCAGTCACTAGTCACTGGAGTGACCTTACTCCTGATAATGGGACGTGTGTGTCAGTCACTAGTCACTGGAGTGACCTTACTGCTGATAATGGGACGTGTGTCAGTCACTAGTCACTGGAGTGACCTTACTCCTGATAATGGGACGTGTGTCAGTCACTAGTCACTGGAGTGACCTTACTGCTGATAATGGGACATGTGTGTCAGTGCTTGTGTGTGTTGGCAAGTTATCAAGGGTGTAGAAATCTGTGTCAAACAAAAATGGGACAGAGGGAAGAGGACAGAGCGAGAGGGAGAAAGATGGAGGGAAGGAGGAGAGGAAGGAGGGGAGAAAGAGAGGAGAGGAGGGAAGGAGGGGATGAGGGAAGGAGGGGAGGAGGGAAGGAGGGGAGGAAGAGAGGAGAGGAGGGAAGGAGGAGAGAAAGAGAATGTTCAGATCAACAAGAACATCTGTGCTGAGCCTTGAGGCTGCTGGGAGATAACGACAACATTATAACTGACATGGAGGAGAAGGAGAGGGGAGGGAGGGGTGGAGAGGGGAGGCAGGGGAAAAGATGTATAGAATGTGTGGAAAGGGGGAGGGGGTGAGCACAGGAGGTTGTTGGCACCTTAATTGGGGACAGGCTCGTGGTAATGGCTGGACCGAAATCAGTGGAATGGTATCAAATACATCAAACAAATTGTTTCCATGTGTTTGATGCCAGTCCAGTAGCTCCGTTCCAGACATTATTATGAGCCGTTCTCCCCTCAGCAGCCTCCACACGGGGTGAGGTGGGGTGGGAGGGAGAGGAGGGGTGGAGGGGTGGAGGATTGCAAGGTGAGGGGTGAGAATGGGTGAGGTGGAGGGAGCAGAGGAGAGAGGATGGGTGGGGTGGATTACAGAAAACAGGCTGTGGAGTGAACTAGGAAGTTGCTTGCTATGATGTCAGGAACACAGATGTGTGTGTGTGTGTGTATGTTTTTGTGTGTGTGTGTGTGTGTGTGTGTGTGTGTGTGTGTGTGTGTGTGTGTGTGTGTGTGTGTATGTTGTGTCAGGAATGCCAGGAATTCCCAACAGGACCCTCCTATGACTATCGCTGCAGTTCAAACCCTCAGCTGAGTTTACACAGGACCCTGAAATAGTGTTACACACCCCCCACACACATACGCAAACATGCACACACAGAAGAACATGCACACACAGAAGAACATGCACACACAGAAGAACATGCACACACAGAAGAACATGCACACACAGAAGAACATGGACACACAGAAGAACATGCACACACAGAAGAACATGCACACACAGAAGAACATGCACACACAGAAGAACATGCACACACGCACACGTAGAAGCCTAAGTGTTGTTGTTTATTAGTTTACTCCAGTGAGGGGAGGGGGGTTAGGGGAAAATAATAAAGGAACATATATTTTAAAAAATATGTGTATATATTCATATATTTTATATGTGTGTATGTATGTATGTATATATATATATATATATATATATATATATATATATATATATATATTTACAAAAAAATATATGGGGGATTGGAAATGATGCAGACAATTACATTAATGGAAGCTACAATTTATCTGCAATATTAAAGCTGAAGAAATTATAATAATAATAAACATTTACAAGAAAACATGCACACACGGTCACACCCATCTGATGTCTGTGATTAGCTATATTATCCTGTCACAACCATTTACCCACACACAGACAAGTCAGTTATCATGTCTATATTTTATATAATGATGTTTAAAAAAGAAATATATATATATATTCAGGAAATGTATCAGGCTAACTCCTTTATCCTGCTTTGTTTCATACTGTACATGATCTGAAGAATCTGAAGAAACAGAACCATTGGCTTAGACTAGAGGACAATACTACCATTTAGTGGTCAGATTGAGTCTGTGCAGCTCAGACACCATCACACCAACACCTGACACATAAATACACGCACACACACAACCTCTCCCTCCAACTCTCTTGAAGTGGATGTAAGAGCAGTGGAGTCAGATAGTCTGCTGTTGAGTACACACACACACACACACACACACACCGGAAACACACACACACCTCTGATGTTGTGTGACAGCTCTCTGGTGTTATAACAGCATCTGTGCTGACGGTTGGCGTGGCAGCATTGATTTCTGGGTAATGGCTGAGGAGCACTCTAGAAATCGACCGCTCCGCTCTTCAAAACCTCCTGCAGACAAACAGTGGTCACACAACACCTCTCTCAATCTGCCCGTTATATATACACACACGAAACACACACACACACACACACACACACACATGAACTTTGGTATAAATTATTTATTCACAAGAATGAAAAAGGGTAACATCATCATTGTGCACACATTGAAGTCCATCCGAGCTATAAATATTACATTACATCACTAAGAGTCAAATAGTCCCATCATGTTTCCTCCTCACGGTTTGTCTTCAGTGAGTCCTCAGGTCCTTATCAATCCTAAACCTCTACAGCAGGGGTGTCAAACTCATTTTAGCTCAGGGGCCACATGGAGGAAAATCTATTCCCAAGTGGGCCGGACCGGTAAAATCATGGTATATATAACTTAAAAACAACAACTTCAGATTGTTTTCTTTGTTTTAATACTATCAACATAAAACATAAAGCTGGAGCCTGAGGACAGTGTGTCCAATACAGTACAAGCACAACATCACTATTAATCATAAAACACCTGAAGTTTATTTGAAAATTCTAAAGAAAAAGAACACACAAACACACAATGCCTCAGTGATTCACATAACTGTTTCACAGATCACAGAACTATATCAGGGTGTCATTTCTCAGTGTCAGGGGTGCTGAATGAATCAAGCGCAGGAGGCAGAGGTACAGTCCAAAAGACTTTAGTGCAATATCCACAAGAGAAAAGCACATAATAGCCCGAAGGCGAAAATCACGGCGCACACAGACGTCAAAATAAACGGCGCACAAACATGTGCAAACAACCTCTCCAAAACACTTGAGGGAGGAACAAAGCTCCAACACGAAAACAGAATGGGCAATCACACACAAACACAGACACACACAACGAGAACTAAATAGAACACTAACGAGGACTAACTAGACACAGGTGTACAACATCAAGACAAAACCAAACGAACATGAAACATAGATCGGTGGCAGCTAGTACTCCGGGGACGACGACCGCCGAAGCCTGCCCGAACCAGGAGGAGGAGCAGCCTCGGCCGAAACCGTGACAGTACCCCCCCCTTGACGCGCGGCTCCAGCCGTGCGCCGACCCCGGCCTCGGGGACGACCAGGAGGACGCGGAGCAGGGCGCGCGGGATGGTCCCGGTGGAACTCCGACAGGAGAGATGGGTCCAGGATGTCCCTCCGCGGCACCCAGCACCGCTCCTCCGGGCCGTACCCCTCCCACTCCACGAGATACTGGAGACCCCCCATCCGGCGTCTGGAGTCCAAGATGGACCGAACGGTGTACGCCGGAGCCCCCTCGATGTCCACTGGGGGCGGAGGAGTCTCTCCTATCTCATTGTCCTGGAGTGGACCAGCTACCACCGGCCTGAGAAGAGACACATGGAACGAGGGGTTAATATTCTTATATTCAACAGGTAGATGTAACTTATAACACACCTCGTTCAATCTTCTCAGGACTTTAAAGGGCCCCACAAACCGCCGACCCAGCTTCCGGCAGGGCAGGCGGAGGGGTAGGTTTCTGGTAGAGAGCCAGACTCGATCTCCGGGTGCGTACACCGGCCCCTCACTGCGGTGGAGATCGGCGCTCGCCTTGTGACGAAGGACGGCCCGCTGCAGGTGGACGTGGGCAGCGTTCCACGTCTCTTCCGAGCGCCTCATCCAATCATCCACCGCAGGGGCCTCGATCTGGCTCTGCTGCCACGGTGCCAGAACCGGCTGGTAACCTAATACACATTGGAAAGGGGTTAGGTTGGTAGAGGAGTGGCGGAGAGAGTTCTGGGCCATCTCGGCCCAGGGAATGTAACGCGCCCACTCCTCAGGCCGGTCCTGGCAATACGACCTCAGAAACCTACCCACATCCTGGTTGACACGTTCTACCTGCCCGTTACTCTCCGGGTGGTACCCCGAGGTAAGGCTAACCGAGACCCCCAAACGCTCCATAAACGCTCTCCACACACGGGAGGTAAACTGGGGGCCTCGATCAGACACTATATCCTCGGGGACCCCGTAATGCCGGAAGACGTGGGTAAATAGGGCCTCAGCGGTCTGTAGGGCAGTTGGAAGACCCGACATAGGGAGAAGACGACAGGCCTTAGAGAACCGGTCCACAACGACCAGGATGGTGGTATTCCCCTGAGAGAGGGGAAGGTCTGTTACAAAATCCACCGAGAGGTGGGACCATGGTCGTTGTGGAACGGGTAGGGGCTGTAACTTACCCCTGGGCAGATGTCGGGGCGCCTTACACTGGGCGCACACCGAGCAGGAGGAGACGTAAACCCTCACATCCCTAGCTAAAGTAGGCCACCAGTATTTAGTGCTAAGGCAATGCACTGTCCGGCCAATACCCGGATGTCCAGAGGAGGGTGACGTGTGAGCCCAGTAAATGAGTCGATCCCGAATCTCGAGCGGAACGTACCTCCGACCCTCAGGACATTGTGGAGGGCTGGGGTCGGTACGCAACGCTCGCTCGATCTCGGCATCGACCTCCCACACCACCGGTGCCACAAGGCAAGACTCCGGTAGTATGGGAGTAGGCTCAACGGACCTCTCCTCCGTGTCATACCGCCGGGACAGTGCATCTGCCTTACCATTCTGGGACCCAGGGATGTACGTGATTTTAAATACGAACCTGGTGAGAAACATACTCCATCGAGCCTGGCGAGGGTTCAGTCTCCTCGCTGCCCGGATGTACTCCAGGTTCCGATGGTCAGTCAAAATGAGGAAAGGGTGTTGAGCCCCCTCAAGCCAATGCCTCCACACCTTAAGGGCTTGAACTACAGCTAACAGCTCCCTGTCCCCAACGTCATAGTTACGCTCCGCCGGGCTGAGCTTTTTGGAGTAAAAAGCACAGGGGCGGAGTTTAGGTGGCGAGCCGGACCGTTGAGAGAGAACGGCCCCTATACCAGCCTCAGACGCGTCCACCTCAACCTGAAAGGGAATTGTGGGATCCGGATGCGCCAACACCGGAGCCGACGTAAACAGGTCCTTCAGTCTCCCAAAGGCCCTGTCCGCATCAGCTGACCACTGCAGGCGCACCAAACCCCCTTTCAGAAGTGACGTGATGGGAGCTGCCACCTGTCCAAAACCCCGGATAAACCTCCGGTAGTAATTCGCAAAGCCCAAGAACTGCTGCACCTCTTTTACAGTGGTTGGAGTTTGCCAATTACGCACAGCGGACACACGATCCACCTCCATTCTCACCCCTGACGCGGACAACCGATACCCCAAAAAGGAGACCGACTCCTGGAAAAACAGACATTTCTCTGCCTTGACATATAGGTCGTGCTCCAACAGCCTCCTCAATACACGTCGCACCAGGTTTACATGCTCGGCTCGGGTAGACGAGTACACCAGAATATCATCAATGTACACGACCACCCCTTGTCCCTGCATATCCCGGAAAATGTCGTCTACGAAGGATTGGAAGACTGATGGAGCATTCATCAACCCATATGGCATGACAAGATACTCGAAATGACCTGACGTGGTACTAAACGCTGTTTTCCATTCATCGCCCTCCCTAATGCGCACCAAGTTATACGCGCTCCTGAGATCCAATTTTGTGAAAAACCGCGCTCCATGCAATGACTCCGTCATGGTCGCAATCAGAGGGAGTGGATAACTGTATTTCACAGTAATCTGATTGAGACCACGGTAATCAATGCACGGGCGCAACCCTCCATCTTTCTTTTTCACAAAAAAGAAACTCGAAGAGGCGGGGGAAGTGGAAGGCCGAATGTATCCCTGTCTCAAAGATTCGGCTATGTACGTCTCCATAGCTTTTCTCTCCTCTTGAGACAAAGGATACACATGGCTCCATGGGAGCGCTGCTCCTGCCTGGAGATCAATCGCACAATCCCCCTGTCTATGGGGAGGCAACTGCGTCGCCCTAGTCTTGCTAAACACGAGAGCTAAATCCCCATATTCAGGCGGAATGTGCAGTGCGGGCACTTGGTTTGGACTTTCCACCGAAGTCGCCCCCACGGAAACACCCAGACATCGCCCCTCACACTGAGCAGACCACCCATCGAGAGCCCTCTGTTGCCACGAAATAGCAGGGTTATGGGTGCTTAACCAGGGAATTCCCAGCACCACTGGGTACGCAGGAGAGTCGATCAGATACAGCTGTATAGTCTCTTCATGACCCCCCTGCGCACACATCCTAAGTGGCGCTGTGACCTCCCTGATCAACCCCGACCCCAACGGGCGGCTATCTAAGGCATGGACGGGAAAAGGTTTGTCAACAGGTAGGAGAGGGATCCCTAACTCTAAACAAAACTTTCGATCAACAAAATTCCCAGCTGCGCCTGAATCTACTAGCGCCTTATGCTGGGAATGAGGTGCGACCTGTGGAAAACCAACAGGTATACAAAAGTGCGCAACAGAAAGGTCTGGGTAAGTGGGGCGTCTACTCACCTGGGAGGCCCCCCCAGTGCGTGGCCTGCTGTCTTCTCCCCCGGAGAACCCTCCCCAGCACCTGGCCGCAGTGTGCCCTCCACGACCGCACTTGGTGCAGGAGACAGGCCCCCTCGGGCTCTTCCTCCTCCGTTCTCTAGCGCCGGCACCCCCGAGCTCCATAGGGCTCGGCTCGGAGGTGCCGGAGGGCGGAATGGACGGACCCCCCTCGGGGCGTCCACAGGTGGCCAGCAGGGTGTCTAAACGGATGGACATATCGACCAACTGGTCGAAAGTCAGATGGGTATCCCTGCAGGCCAACTCCCGTTGAACGTCCTCCCGGAGGCTACACCGAAAATGGTCGATGAGAGCCCGTTCATTCCACCCTGCATCCGCCGCTAGATTCCGGTACTCCAAAGCAAACGCCTGTGCGCTCCTCCTCCCCTGTCTTAAGTGGACTAGCCGCTCCCCCGCCGCTTTGCCCTCAGGTGGATGGTCAAACACGGCCTTGAAGCGGCGGGAGAACTCGGCGTAGGAGATGGTGTTGGCGTCCATCTTCCTCCACTCAGCGTTAGCCCACTCCAACGCCTTACCGGTGAGACAGGAGATGAGGGCGGAAACGCTCTCGTGTCCCGAGGGCGCCGGGTGTACGGTGGCAAGGTAGAGTTCCACTTGTAACAGGAACCCCTGACACCCGGCAGCGGTGCCGTCGTATGCCCTCGGGAGCGAGAGCCGAATCCCACTGGGTTCCGGTAGTTGGACGTGCGGGCTGACCGATGGTGATGGTGCGGTAGGTGGGGGTGTGGGTACCCCGCTGGTCTCCCATCTATGGAGGGTGTTCATCACTCGGTCCAGGGCGTGCCCGATTTGGTTGATACGATCCTCCTGACCACGAAGGCGCTCCTCCATGATCTGAGTGGGTACGGGTGCTCCTGCTGATTCCATAAGATGGTGTGTGATTCTGTCAGGGGTGCTGAAGGTGGGTGTGGTGAATGAATCAAGCGCAGGAGGCAGAGGTACAGTCCAAAAGACTTTAGTGCAATATCCACAAGAGAAAAGCACATAATAGCCCGAAGGCGAAAATCACGGCGCACACAGGCGTCAAAATAAACGGCGCACAAACATGTGCAAACAACCTCTCCAAAACACTGGAGGGAGGAACAAAGCTCCAACACGAAAACAGAATGGGCAATCACACACAAACACAGACACACACAACGAGAACTAAATAGAACACTAACGAGGACTAACTAGACACAGGTGTACAACATCAAGACAAAACCAAACGAACATGAAACATAGATCGGTGGCAGCTAGTACTCCGGGGACGACGACCGCCGAAGCCTGCCCGAACCAGGAGGAGGAGCAGCCTCGGCCGAAACCGTGACACTCAGGCAGAAATGTAGATACAAATACTGAAATCTTGTTCCCCAAACAAGTGCAAGAACCACAGAGTCAAGAATAGGTTAAACATACAAATAAAATAAAAACAATTAAAAACAATAGCACATCAACATAAAAACATATAAACATAAAGCTGGAGCCTGAGGACAGTGTGTCCAAAAGCACAACATCACTATTAATCATAAAACACCTCAAGTTATTTGAAATTCTGAGGACAAACAACACACAAACACACAATGCCTCAGTGATTCACAGAAGTGTATCACAGATCACAGAACTATATCAGGGTGTCTCATGCAGCACTTTAAGTGGGGTTGCATAGTTTATTTGACTCCTGATACCTGGCATCTTTTAGCTTTCACCAGCGCATCAAGATCAGGCGTCACATCCTGAGTGGCAGCCAACTTCAGGATGTGATTCAAGTGCTTGTGCGTGAGCCTTGAGCGCAGCTTTGTTTTATTCATGACGTTATCCATCTTTAATGACTTGCAACACAAAGCCTCCTGGTGCAAAATACAGTGAAAAGTCCAAAAATCACGTCCTCCATTTGCAGATTGCACTTTCTCTCTGAACTTTGTCACAATGCCTGCTTTTTTCCCGATAATTGAGGGCGCACCATCTGTAGCCAGGCTGACAGCGCGGGACCAGTCCACTCCGACCCTGTCCAGCGCGCCGACGAGTGCAGTGAAAATATCAGCTGCTGTCGTTGTATCTGTCATGGGCACCAACTCCACGAACTCCTCGGTGACGGTCAATGTGTCATCAACTCCGCGGATGAAAATGGCCAGTTGTGCAACATCTGTAATGTCCGTGCTTTCATCAATTGCAACCGAAAACACAATAAATGACTTTACTTTTTGCTTCAACTGGCTGTCCAAATCCACTGAAAGATTGGAAATCCTGTCTGCAACTGTGTTTCTTGTCAGGCTGATATTTGCAAAAGCCTGGTGCTTTTCAGGGCACACAATCTCTGCTGCCTTCATCATGCATGTTTTTACAAATTCACCCTCACTAAATGGTTTTGAAGCCACTGCGATTTCATTAGCAATGAGGTAGCTAGCTTTCACTGCAGCGTCACTGATGTCTCGGCTGTGAGTAAACACAGACTGCTGTGTCTTCAGACCCACCAACAGTTCATTCACCTTCTCTCTTCTCCGCTGTCATTGAAAGTTGTCATATTTGTCAGCATGAAGACTCACATAGTGGCGACGAAGGTTATATTCTTTCAGCACTGCAACATGCTGTGAACACACCAAACATACAGCTTTCCCATTCAATTCCGTGAATAAATAGAAGGATGACAATTTTTCTTGGAACACTCTGCACTCTGCGTCCACTTTTCTCTTTTTTGACAGAGACATATTGGGGCAATGAGGGTGCCAAAGCACATAATGTTAAAAGTAGAAGCCGTAATAAATATCGCGGGCAAAACAAAGTAGCTCATCCGGACTGGCTGCACTTGCTTGACCTATTTGCTCTGCCCCGGTATAAACAGTTTGCTTGCTTAACACAATTGCTATTGCGCCATCGAGTGGACACAATTGGAACAGCAGTTTATTTTATTGAAAAATTGCAGCTCATTTTTATACTTTACAAAATCATCTCGCGGGCCGGATTAAACCCGTTTGCGGGCCTTATCCGGCCCGCGGGCCGGACGTTTGACACCCCTGTTCTAATATTTATACATTTCTTAATTCCTTTCTTTATATTTTGGGGATTTGCGTGTATTACATTTACATTTACATTTTAGTCATTTAGCAGACGCTCTTATCCAGAGCGACTTACAGGAGCAATTAGGGTTAAGTGCCTTGCTCAAGGGCACATTAACGTCATTTAGCAGACGCTCTTAGCCAGAGCGACTCACAAATTGGTGCGTTCACCCTATAGCCAGTGGGATAACTTATTGTTTTGTATTATTAGGTATTACTGCATGTTGGAGCTAGGAACATAAGCATTTTGTTATAACATCTGCAAAATATGTGTACGTGACCAATAAAATGTGATTTGGTTTTATTTGGAATATTATCTTGTGTTTTTTCTTTTTTCATGGCTGGTATGATTTTTATGGCTGTTATTTTGCCCTCAGGGTGAGAATACAGAAGTTATAAAATACTGTCTTACTGGAAACAAGGTTGAATCAGTATAAAGATGGTACTGACCACCAGGACCCAGTCACAATCATTTCTGTATATCATCCACAGTTTACCTAATGTCACTGTCAATCAGACAGTTAGACACAATACAGTATACCATGCTTTTTAGAGCTGTCAGTCTTGGCTGCACTAGGGTAGCACCAGCACGGCATTATTTGGAGGACACATAAGACCCTTGTACTGACAGATGGACATACAATAGTAGAACAGGATGACAGACAGTTGCATACCGATAACCAATGCAAACATGGACCAGTGGCTGTCATAACAAAGTCCAAATGAAAACCCTGTGGATGCTGTAGACAGTGGTGTCAGTCATCACCTCTGTCACTACACCCTGTTTCGGGCTATTTACTGTGTAATTACATGCACACGCGTACACACACAAACCTACACACAGGAAAATCTATATAATCAATATAGAACCCTTTTTTGAACCCTTTTTTCTGAGAGTGTATAATGACATCCACTCTGAACAGTGTGACTTGTAGCCCTATTTTAGTCACAGACAGTCGGTTGTTGGCAAAATAAATGCTTTTATTTCTGGCCAGGGAATTACAAAAGCATGTTAATGATATGGTGCATGCACTGTGTTTGCTCCCACAAACCTCTGTACCGGTCAACACAATTCAAGAGGAAAGAAACAACCTTCTGGATCTACAGTGAAAAACACAGCTCAGATAGCTGTTATAGTGGGGAATAAGGCATTATAAAATTCTTCTACAGTTGGAGTATTTGAGATATTATCTACACACCCTCCCCTACCACCTGCTCTAGCCCTTCCCTATCCTCTCTCCTGCCCCCTAGGCTCGACAAAACACACCTTCTAATGTTACATCTAGTACAGGTTTTGAATTGAATCCCATTCCATACACTGTAACCATTAATCTGTCTTCTGTATTGACAGAAATGCATAATTTCTACTTGATTTGACCTACATTGACATATGACGTTGGGAGAACGTGTTATTGCCCCATGGGTAGCATCTGTTGGTGGGCAGGATGGCCTAGTAACAGTATTATAATGTACATTTAGCCAGCGGGCTGCTACAAATAATGTTACATTACACACTATCGCAACAGACTGTATATGTGGATCTGTTCATCTTGTGTAGTGTAATGTGTTCACATCACCCAATTTCAATTGTATTGTGTTGCAGATTCATTTGTAATAGAGCGTTTATATTCCACTGTTTCACCTATTATTTAATTACTAGTGTGTGTTCTTTTGACAGTGTACGCAAATCAGTAGGACAGTAGACTTACAGCTTTTTCAATGCTCTGACATCCTATCAGCAGAGACGGTAGAGAAAGCGAAACATCTCACAGGCTAATTGTTTTCTGATTGGGCGTGGCAGGGTGGGGTGAGCGGGGGTGAAGGGGGAGTAAGTAGACCAGAGCCAGCTGTTATCGGGCAGTTTCCCATTGAAAAGAAATGGTCAAGGTTCCTGTCTGTGTAAGTGGGTGTTCCCTCTCTCGTGTGACCATCTTTGAGCATGCATGCCGGAAAGCATTCTCATGTGAGAACCGGAACGCCCACTTACACAGACAGAAACCTTGACCTTTTAAAAAAAAATGGTAAACAGCCTTTATGCAACATCTTCATTATTCACCATCTTTGTCATCTGTATGGGAGAGCATGGGGAGGCAGTGCTGTGCTGCTATACCTTAAAAGGCCACCAGAGAGCATCAAATGACTACATATAGTATGTCAATGACCAAATGTTGTATGTAAAGCAATCATGAATGGTTTTCTAATATACTGTTTAGTACAACACATATCATAAAATAGTCTACACATCATAACATAGGCTACACACAAGTGCAAGTTTTCAGTGGGGTAACTGAATTGATTCCCTTCAAAAATGTCAGTCCATTTATCCAATGAATCCTCCTGTTTCTCTCTCTCTCTCTCTCTCCTCTCTCTCTCTCTCTCTCTCTCTCTCGCTCTCTCTCTCTCTCTCTCTCTCTCTCTCTCTCCTCTCTCCTCTCTCTCTCCTCTCTCTCTCCTCTCTCTCTCTCTTCTCCTCTCTCTCTCTCTCTCTCCCTCCCCCCCTCTCTCTCTCTCTCTCTCTCTCTCTCCTCTCTCTCTCTCTCTCCTCTCTCCTCTCTCTCTCTCTCTCTCTCTTCTCTCCCTCCCCCTCTCTCTCTCTCTCACTCTCTCTCTCTCTCTCTCTCTCTCTCTCTCTCTCTCTCTCCTCTCTCTCTCTCTCTCTCTCTCTCTCTCTCTCTCTCTCTCTCTCCCTCCCTCTCTCTCTCTCTCTTCTCTCTCTTCTCTCCCTCCCCCTCTCTCTCTCTTCTCTCTCTCTCTCTCTCTCTCTCTCTCTCTCTCTCTCTCTCTCTCTCTTCTCGCTCTCTCTCTCTCTCTCTCTCTCTCTCTCTCTCTCTCTCTCTCTCTCTCTCTCTGTTAAATGGCTGCAGAGTCTTTTATCCTCCCAAGACTGTTACATGTGTAATATGTTTTTTATCCAATGATAGTAAAGATCATTAATGTTGCCATTAATTTGAAACGATAAAAAACTGCCAGTTCAGTGTTTGGCTACAGTTTAGCCCTGCAGCTCTCTGTAAAGGCAGTAAGGCTCTTGCAGTCCAGTGAAGATTAGATTGCTTTACAGGGCAGTGAGCCTGGGTGAATCCACAGAGAGCCGCACACAAAGACTGGCACAGAGAGATCAGAGTGGTGCCTCCTGGGTAGTGATGTTGAACAAACCTTGGCCTCTCCTGAAGACGATAACAAATGCCTTCATCCTCCAGCCAAGACCATTAGTGGCCAGATAAATGCAGGGTGTGTGTATGTGTTTCAGAGGGTTAATGTACAGGTGGGTGTGTTGGTAGTAAGTGTTCTATAGAGGGACGATGTGTGTTTTCTTCTATGTGTGTCTGTCAGTGTGTTTACGCACTCTACCTAGTCTTCCTTTCAGACCCCTAAACACTTGTATGGCCACAGGGTGCATCCTGATGGCTTATTGGATTCCTTTTAGTGAGGGCCAGTAGCTAAACAAATAAAGGCAGCCATGTCTCTGTGTTATGACCTCCACCACTGTGGTCACAGCCGGCATGAAGTCAATTATACATTTACAGGATAAACATTTTAACTTCAAACATTAAACCAAGCAGAACTAGGTAGGACGGGGAATCATATACCGTACCTTGGGACTCTGGTCTAGTGGTGTTATCTCAGTGAATAGTGCAAGGTGTTGTAATATCAGAATCAATACACAAATATATGTGTATGTGCGTGCATGCATGCATTCCTGCCTATCTGCCTGCGTTTGTGCGTGTGTGTACGTGCATGCATATGCCTGTGTGATTGAGTGCTGGGTTTAGTGAACTTGTCGTTCCATCATCATGATGGCACTGACCTTCTCTCGACCAATGTGTTTTGGCTAATGCAGTTTTCAGAGACTGGAGAAATCAATTGCTCAGTCAGGACAGGAGGTGGGCTTGCACACTGTAGTCAGTTTACTGAGCACAGCCTATCCCCTCTTGATTTTATTTGATTTATTAGGATCCCCATTAGCTGACATCAATGGTGACAGCTAGTCTTACTGGGGTCCGACACATAACGAACAAGACATTACAGACAAAATACAATTGACATACATTTAGAAACATGAACATGTCGTGTGTGTGTGCATATATCAGTTACACATACATGTCAGTACATACAGTCGTGGTCAAAAGTTTTGAGAATGACACAAATACTAATTTTCACAAAGTCTGCTGCCTCAGTTTTGATGATGGCAATTTGCATATACTCCAGAATGTCATGAAGAGCGATCAGATGAATTGCAATTAATTGCAAAGTCCCTCTTTGCCATGAAAATGAACTTAATCCCCAAAAAACATTTACACTGCATTTCAGCCCTGCCACAAAAGAACCAGCTGCCATCATTTACATTTTAGTCATTTAGCAGACGCTCTTATCCAGAGCGACTTACAGTTAGTGAATGCATACATGTTTTTTTGTGTTTTTTTCATACTGGCCCCCCGTGGGAAACGAACCCACATCGCTGCCGGCCAAACCCTCCCCTACCTTGGACGACACTGGACCAATTGTGCGCCGCCCATGGGTCTCCCGGTCGCGGCCGGCTGCGACAGAGCCTGGACCTCTAGTGGCACAGCTAGCACTGCGATGCAGTGCCTTAGACCACTGCGCCACTCGGGAGTATATGATCAGTCTCTATACTGTATGTTGCATAATTATAATGGCATATATTAGCATATACAGTGAGGGGATAAAAGTATTTGACCCCTGCTGATTTTGGACGTTTGCCCACTGACAAAGAAATTATCAGTCTATAATTTTAATGGTAGGTTTATTTGAACAGTGAGAGACAGAATAACAACAAAAAAATCCTGAAAAACGCACGTCAAAAATGTTACAAATTGACCTGCACCTCAATGTCAGTGATTCTCTCATTAACACAGGTGAGAGTGTTGACGAGGACAAGGCTGGAGATAATATAATAATAATAATAATAATAATAATAATATAATAATAATAATAATAATAATAATATAATAATATTATAATAAGATCACTCTGTCATGCTGATTGAGTTAGAATAACAGACTGGAAGCTTTAAAAGGAGGGTGGTGCTTGAAATCATGTTCTTCCTCTGTTAACCATGGTTACCTGCAAGGAAACACGTGCCATCATCATTGCTTTGCACAAAAAGGGCTTCACAGGCAAGGATATTGCTGCTAGTAAGATTGCACCTAAATCAACCATTTATCGGATCATCATGAACTTCAAGGAGAGAGGTTCAATTGTTGTGAAGAAGGCTTCAGGGCACCCAAGAAAGTCCAGCAAGCGCCAGGACCATCTCCTAAAGTTGATTCAGCTGCGGGATCGGGGCACCACCAGTGCAAGGCTTGCTCAGGAATGGCAGCAGGCAGGTGTGAGTGCATCTGCACGCACAGTGAGGCAAAGACTTTTGGAGGATGGCCTGGTATCAAGAAGGGCAGCAAAGAAGCCACTTCTCTCCAAGAAAAACATCAGGGACAGACTGATATTCTGCAAAAGGTACAGGGATTGGACTGCTGAGGACTGGAGTAAAGTCATTTTCTCTGATGAATCCCCTTTCCGATTGTTTGGGGCATCCGGAAAACACCTTGTCTGGAGAAGACAAGGTGAGCGCTACCATCAGTCCTGTGTCATGCCAACAGTAAAGCATCCTGAGACCATTCATGTGTGGGGTTGCTTCTCAGCCAAGGGAGTGGGCTCACTCACAATTTTGCCTAAGAACACAGCCATGAATAAAGAATGGTACCAACACATCCTCCGAGAGCAACTTCTCCCAACCATCCAAGAACAGTTGCATTTCCAGCATGATGGAGCACCTTGCCATAAGGCAAAAGTGATAACTAAGTAGCTCGGGGAACAAAACATCGACATTTTGGGTCCATTGCCAGGAAACTCCCCAGACCTTAATCCCATTGAGAACTTGTGGTCGATCCTCAAGAGGCGGGTGGACAAACAAAACCCCACAAATTCTGACAAACTCCAAGCATTGATTATGCAAGAATGGGCTGCCATCAGTCAGGATGTGGCCCAGAAGTTAATTGACAGCATGCCAGGGCGGATTGCAGAGGACTTGAAAAAGAGGGGTCAACACAGCAAATATTGACTCTTTGCATAAACTTAATGTAATTGTCAATAAAAGCCTTTGACACTTATGGAATGCTTGTAATTATACTCCAGTATACCATAGTAACATCTGACAAAAATATCTCATGTAACTGAAGCAGCAAACTTTGTGAAGACCAATACTTGTGTCATTCTCAAAACATTTGACCATGACTGTACACACAACGAGTAGGCCACATGGGGGAGAGGCGTGGTGCCAAGAGTTGTTGCTTTGTTAGTTTTTTTGAAACCAGGTTTGCTGTTCACTTTAGCTGCGCTATATGAGATAAATAAAATAATACTGTATGTTTCCTTGAATTTGTTCTGGACCCAGGGAGTGTGAAAAGACCCCTGGTGGCATGTCTGGTGGGGTAAGTGTGTATGTGTGTCAGTGCTATGTGTAAGTTAACTATGCAAACAATTTGGAATTTCCAACACATTAATGTTTCTTATAAAACAAGATGTGATGCAGTCAGTCTTTCCTCAGCCATAGTATTAATATTAGCCCTCTGACTACAATGAAGAGCAAGATATGCCACTCTGTTCTGGACTAGCTGCAGCTTAACTAGGCCTTTCTTTGCAGCACTTGACCATATGACTGGACAATAATCAAGATAAGATAAAACTAGAGCCTGCAGGAATTGCTTTTTGGAGTGTGTGTCAAAAAAGCAGACCTCTCCCCATCTTTACAACCATTGAATCTATATGTTTTGACCAAGATGGTTTACAATCTAAGGTAACACCAAGTAATTTAGTCTCCTCAACTTGTTCAACAGCCACACCATTCATTACCAGATTCAGCTGAGGTCTAGAACGTAGGGAAGGATTTGTACCAAATACAATGCTCTTAGTTTTATAGATGTTCAGGACCAGTTTATTACTGGCCACCCATTCCAAAACTGACTGCAACTCTTTACTAAGAGTTTTAGTGACTTTATTGGCTGTGGTTGCTGATGTGTATATGGTTGAATCATCAGCATATATGGACACACATGCTTTGTTAAATGGCAGTGGCAGGTCATTGGTGTTAATAGAAAAGAGTAGAGGGCCTAGAGAGCTGCCCTGCGGTACACCACACTTTACGTTTGACATTAGAGACACTTCCGTGAGTTCTATTAGATAGATAGCTCTGAATCCACGATATGACAGAGCTTGAAAAGCCATAACACATACATGTTCTCAACAACAGGTTATGGTCAATAATAACGAAGGCTGCACTGAAATCTAACAGTACAGCTCCCACAATCTTCTTATTATCCATTTCTTTCAACCATTCATCAGTCATTTGTGTCAGTGCAGTACATGTTGATTGTCACATAATTTCTCAATTTGCAGTAAGTCAGCCAGTTAGATGTGCAGCCAGACTTATCAGCCACTCCTTTTTCCCCATCTCTTTCAACCATACAGTTATTTAATTCCTTGTCAATCCATGGAGCCTTAATAGTTCTAACAGTCAGTTTCTTAACAGGTGCATGTTTATCAATAATTGGAAGAAGCAATTTCATAAATTCATAAAGTGCATCATCTGTAGGCTCCACATCAGAACAACAAATATTTTCAACATCATCCACATGAAAATCTTTTGTATGATCTCTTATACACTATTTTAGGACCAGCTTTTGGAACTTTGGCTTTCCTGGATATAGCCACTGCATCCAATGGGTACAGATACAGCTTTAGAACAAACTTCTACAGTATTAGTAAAAATGTAATAATAATTTTAAAAAAAACATGTGGATGATTTTGTTCCTGTAGTGTTTGTAAACAGCCTGGTAGGTTGATTATTAACCTGAACCAGATTACAGGCACTGGTTACAGTGAGAAGCTTCCTTTTGTGTGGACGACTTGATGAAAACCTCTCTGTTTACATCACATACACTATCAAGCATTTCACAAACATTATTTAGATACTGACTGTTAGCACTTGATGGCCTATAGCAACACCCCAAAAGGAAAGGCTTCAGATGTGCCAAGTGATCCTGCAACCACAACCACATAAAATATTCTCTAAGCATTACAGGGAAATTGCTCTGAATATATACAGAAACACCTCCTCCATAAGCGTTCCTGTCTCTTCTATAGATGTTATATCCTTGTATTGCTACTGCTGTATCATCAAAGGAATCATCTAAGTGTGTCTCAGAATGGCTAATGGATGTTTGCCGTTGATGAGGAGGAGTGAAAGAGATGGGGTTTAATACTGGCAACCTGTTCAATCTCACTCACTGTGTCTTCCTGGACAGGAAGTGGAAGGTGAGGAAATACATTAGCTCTACCAATGGATTACTTTAATATCTCTATCATCATCCTCTAATAATCTCTCTCTCTCTCTCTCTCTCTCTCTCTCTCTCTCTCTCTCTCTCTCTCTCTCTCTCTCTCTCTCTCTCTCTCTCTCTCTCTCTCTCTCTCTCTCTCTCTCTCTCTCTCTCTCTCTCTCTCTCTCTCTCTTTCCATACCTCCCCATCCCCCTCTACCTTCCATCAGTGTGCTCCACCAGTAAACAACTAGCCTGTGGAGAACTTCAAAGTAGGTCCTCAGGGCTCCCCACTCCCCAGTGTAGGGATGGAGAGATGCTATGTGTTTCATGGGGTCTCACTGACAGAGCGATGTCTGTGGAATTAACAATACAACTCTACGGTTCAGAGGAAGAGAGAGAGAGAGAGAGAGAGAGAGAGAGAGAGAGAGAGAGAGAGAGAGAGAGAGAGAGAGAGAGAGAGAGAGAGAGAGAGAGAGAGAGAGAGAGAGAGAGAGAGAGAATGATAATCTATTGTTGGGGGCAGTGGAGGCTGCTCAGGGGAGGACGGCTCATAATAATGGCTGGAGTGGAATGGCTGGAATGGAATGGTATCAAACAGATAAAAACCATGTGTTTGATACCATTCCATTTACTCCATTCCGACCATTATTATGAGCTGTCCTCCCGTCAGCAGCCTCCACTGGTTGGGTGTACTCGAGGACCGGAGTTGGGAAACACTGTAGTAGAGTATAAAAATGTTTTGTCTATCAAACCCATTCATTGTTTCAGAGTCTCGTACCAAGCTGTATATATTCTTCCCATGATGGCTCATAGTGTCTCTGATTGCTCAGGGGACATTCATACATCACTGTCTTATTGCTCTCCCTCTGCAGCTAGACACTAATGAGAAACAGTTGACTGTTCATTCCAGCCCTCAGTCATACACACTCACACACACACACATACACACACACATACACACACACACACACACAGATATGCATGTGCACCCATGCATGCATGCATAGGAACGCATGCACACACACATTAATGCAGACACGGACACACACAAACATAGGCATGCATGCATAGGCATGAGCGCATGTACGCAAGCGCACGCACGCACACACACACACACACACGCACACACACACACTTACTGTCCATCATGTCCTATGAGCAGGGTAAAGACAGAGCCAGCAAAAACAGCAGCTGACAGACCGTAATAGAGCCTGGCTGTCAATGTGTTGTCAGGAGTATCCCCCTGAGGATAGACTGGTCACTTAAAGCCATGATTACTCTTGATAGGTGTTAGCCTGGTGTTACAGTACAGTGAGGGGAGCTCGGCCAGGTCAAGGGATTCTCATAGCTCAGGATCTAGAATAGCCCCTGGCATAGATAGCCTACCGAAGTGTGAAAAGAGTGTGGATCTCTATTAATTGTCCTCACTGTAGTAATACTTATCTAACTGTGCAGTCATATGAAAAGTACTTGGATTAAAATGATGATGTAATCTTTTATTTCACGGACATGTTGGAGGTGTGTTTGAGCGTCCAGTGAACCTCATCAATGTTACAGTCTCTAGAGCAGAGAAATGGCTTCTCTCAATGTCCTTGTAACTAGATCACTGTGATGCCCTGACCACTTCATGTGGATAGAGGAGTGGGTGTGTGCGTGTGTGTTTTTGTGTGTGTAGGTGTGTGTCCGTGCATGTCTGTATGTACATGCATGTCTGTTTGTTTGTACACCTGGGTGAACCTTTGATCCTCTTATTGGGGAGTTGAATATTTGAATTCATAAATGGACACATCTCACCATCCCTTGTACTGTCTCTCCTCTTTATCCACCCATTCATCCCCCTCTCTCTTCTCTCTCTCCCCTTTCAGAGTTAATATGTTCTGCGTCTTTTCTAGATTAACAATCATCAAAAATACATGTACAGTGTCTATGTTATGTTGATTTAATTCAATGTCTACTTTATCAACAGTATGTTGATGTCAGGCTGGTCTTTGTTGTGGAGAGTGCACTCATGTAGGACTAAGATGTTTCTCAGGTTAAAGATAGAGCTTGGCTGTAGCCTAAAACGATGTGCTGCAACTACTTCTCTCAGCTCATTATCCATGCATGTAGGCCACTGGAATATGCAGCTCTGGGGAGGCTGTACATCTGGTGACCGCAGGCATGACAGAGACAGAAAAGTGCAGTTTGACAGAAATCGTACCTGTGAGAATTCATAAAATACCTACATTCTCAAAGTCATGGATAAAGCTCACTATTCTGTCACCCTTCAAGGTGATAAAACGACAAGATCACGCTCCAGAGTTATCTTACAAGGACTACATCATGATGTGTGAAAACATGAGGTACATACAGTATGTGTGGTAATCCATTACTCTGATGACAGCAATATATCCTCCCTGCTGTAATATAGGCAAAGAGAATGAGGCTGTAGTATGATAATGTTCCTATCGTCCCTATTTAGGTTGACTTATTTCACCAATCTCCCTGTAATCTGTTGGAAACCCACCAGTAACACAGCACCTTCAGGCCGCTCAGATATGTGGTGATATGTGGGCTCTATTTTAAGCATGTGAATCAAAAATAATTAGGCCCTGAGATTGCGAGGCGTTATTAAAATGCTAAACAGTTGAATGGGTGGATAACAAGACAATCTAAACCTCATCAGGACATGGGAGGGAAGGACGGAGGGAGAAAATAGAACATGTCTGCTTTGTATTCACTGTGGGTGATTGTTATTTCATATATTACAGAATGTAATATGCCCATAGATCATTATTGACCAAATGAACTCAATGCTGATGTATTCACTCTCCCCTACCTGTAGTGGTTTGATATATTTTTGGTTTATTTATTATTTTAGGTGAATTCAAACACATATGCCTAACCTAAGCATGCTGCTTCACATATCAACAGTAGTGAACATTTGCTGCAGAAATATTAACTGTTTTTATTAATTGATCATAGTATAGCTTTTGCTATATTGAAATGTTCATTAGGCCTACTGGACGGATTTCTCCATAGAGGTGTCTGTTAGGGTGGAGATCAAATCTTCAGCAGAGTCACCTTCACATCCTCATCAGTAGCGATCATGTCCTTAGTGCTCTCAGGGGTCAGTGCCATGTCAGGAGTGGAGTTCTGGGTGCTTGAGTCTGATGTGTGAACCTCTGTCATGGTCTCTGATGACTGGGTGGTCACCATGGAGATCTGTCTCTGAGAGGTGGCAGTGGTCTGTGTGTCTGTGTTCATATCTGTTGTCTGTGTTTCTGTCTGCGCCTGTGTCGAAGTGTTGGTAGTGGATGGCTTTCTCTCTGTCCTAGTTGCCATAGACGAGGTGGTCAGAGGGACTCCAGGTAGCTGCCACTCCAGCGGGAGGATGGCCAGGTTCCTAGCCAGGGAGAACTGGGAGAGGGAGCTCTACCCGGAGGAAGAGGGGGGTTAGGTTGAGGTCAGAGGGGAAACTGCCTGGATGTGTGAATCTCTGTCTGTCCGTATAGTAAGTCAGGTTTCAGTAACTTACGTGGGCACGTGGTAGAGTCGGAGAGTCAGGTCTTATGTATATTTCCTCCACATGGGTCTTCACTTGCCGGGGTGTCCTTTGATTTGCCTGCATAAGACAATTGCAATACCCAATGATAAAACATTATGGGAAAGATCTTTTGCTCACGATAAAATATGATACAGCATGTTTGCTTGTCTCACAGAGTTCGGTCTTTGTCCCAAATGAGTTCCCTTGTCTGTTTCTGGTGTTGTACTTCTGTGTTCGTGGTCTTGAGATGATTTCAATAGCTGGACTTCAGTCCAGTCTTTCTCCCTCCCTACCTTTCCATTACTCTTGTCCTTGACCTTTTTGGTTGTAACATCTCCTCCAGACCAGTCTGAGCCTGTTTAGACATTTTGATTTTGAAGACACATCTTTCCAAGTGGAGCAATATCATTCTATATCTAATCAACAGACAACCCATAATACTCACCAGTATCAGATGCAGTATCTTCGTCCTGGTCCTTTTTACTCTGTCTGTACTGAGAGGCACGAGTTTTCTTCAGCTTGACTTTCCCTCCACAGCAGAAGAGAGTGAACAGCTGCAGGGCCGCCACAGCTGGATAGATGCTCTGCTTCTTCTCTTTCTGCTTGGTCTCCTTTGCTTTCTCCACAGGGGAGACCTCAGGGTCACAATCAGTACATCAGTTAGAAATCTACTGATATTTCAAACTACAATATCAATAGCCAATGAGCTCTAGTGTGTTTCCATGGCAAAATGTTACCCAATAATAACTAGGGTTAGTGCTATCCGAGATCCTTGAGACATCTCTACCCTAAACCCTAACCTTACCTCTACCCTTACCCTAACTCTAACCTTAACCATTTCAATGGGGGTAAGGTCAGAGTTGGGACGTTCCATGGATTCCGTTAAGACTTTTTAACTAGTAGGGCCTACCCCATCCGAAGGGGCATTGTGACATTATCACATTTGTCAAGCAGTATCAAATTCAACACAATATACTGTGTTTTCCTTATTGTGGTCATTATCAATTATCAAATGCATTGGCAAATCCTCATTGATGAGCAGGTTTGGATGTCTTACCGAGTTAGATCTTTGTTTATTGTCTTTTTCTGTTTCCAGTGTCGTTCTGCGTTTGTGGTCCTGAGATTTACATTTTAGTCATTTAGCAGACGCTCTTATCCAGAGCGACTTACAGTTAGTGAATACATATATTATTTATTTTTTTATACTGGCCCCACGTGGGAATTGAACCCACAACCCTGGCGTTGCAAACGCCATGCTCTATCAACTGAGCTACATCCCTGCCGGCCATTCCCTCCCCTACCCTGGACGACGCTGGGCCAATTGTGCGCCGCCCATGAGTCTCCCGGTCGCGGCCGGCTGCAACAGAGCCTGGATTCGAACCAGGATCTCTAGTGGCACAGTTAGCACTGCGATGCAGTGCCTTAGACCACTGTGCCACTCAGGAGATTTCTGAACTTCAATCCAAACTTTCTCTCTCCGAACCTTTCCTTTACTCTTGTCCTTGATCCTTTTCACATCACCTGCAGAATAGTCAGAGCCTGTAAGTGAAACATTTCCAAGACACATTATGTTTTTTTTCCAAGTGAAGCCTAAATAATTGTACTATGTAGCAGCACTAGTCAATAGACACCTCCTCACACTCACCAGTATCAGAGTCATTATTGTTGTTCGTATCGTGTATCGTTGTTGCCTTTCTCCCCTCACCACTCTGGGAGGGATCAAATGGTGTCTTCTTCATCCTGACGCAGCTCAGCAGTGTACACAGCTGAAGAAAGGTCAGGGCTGGAGGGATGCTCTTCTCCTTGGGTTTCTTTTTATGTTTATGGGTCTCCTTTCGTTGCTCCCAAGGAGAGACCAGAGTGACAGGGTCACTAAGTGTCTGACCCATAACACGCTAGGGTAGTGTACTGTTGTAATCAATCAAATCAGTTATAGGTTGAGAGATGTAGCTAACACGCTCTACCTGAGCTTGTCTAACAATTTTAATGTGGTCTGGGATTATGTTAGAAGTGTGTTTCCGTGGCAACATGTTACCTCATAATGTTCCCTAGTGCTCCATCCCTGGTAAAGTGGCATTGTGACATCATCAAGTTATTTACTCATCCACATATCCACCCAGAACACTGGAGCAGCCTATTACTATAGACCTAGTCTGCCTATATGTCTGTATGTCTGTCTGTCTGTACAGATGTAGGATCTTAATTTGATCACTCTTTTGTTGCTGAGATTTGTACTGCAGAGCAAGAAATGCAAACTTGTATTGTATTACAAAAGGCTTCTAAAGTTTGTAATTTCCATTTTAAAATGTCAGACTTGATTTGCCCAAACAGAAAATGTATCAACCCCTACAAAAAATGTCCATTCATTATAATCCACATCATAATTCACATTTCCTGTTGCTGCAGAATTATTTTCCTGCTGTAGCAAACTGGCTCAAATTAAGATCCTACATCTGTATGTCTGTCTCTCTCTCTTTCCTTCTCTCTCCATCTCTCTCTCTGCCTGTACTCATATTCAACCTCTGCCTTCACCCTATTGCAGCACTTTGTTTTCTCATCTATTGCCTGCCTGCATCATGTTGCAAGGAGAGGGTGGCTGAGCACAGGTCAATCACTCCACATTGAGAATGATTATACAGTTGATTATCAAGTGCCACACTCAACATATTACTACTGTTGGCAATCAGAATACATACTTGTTGTAGTCCAAGAGTCTACTCAGTGAATACATGCAGGCCAGTGGGCAAGAGTCATGGCAACACATCTATATTCACACCTCCTCTATGTCTGCACTATTAAAAGCAGATCGCCGCCACATGTAGCATAAGAGATAGGAAGCCTCCCTGGCTCAGCGCCTGTTAGTGTCAGATTTGAAGAGCTACATGTCAGCCTGATAATTACTCTGTGTCATCCACTGAGGCAATTAGTGATAAAAGCTCACACAACGTGATAGGCTAACACCTCTGTAGGTACCTGGATGGATCACAGTAGCTTATCCACTTCACTCAGACCACTAATGATAGGTTTGCAGGTATGCACGCACGCACACACGCACAAACACAAACACACACCACATGCACTCACTCACACACACACACACACACAGGCACACACGTCACACTCACACACTCCTATTGTCATACAGTAATGGTTGGTGTAGGTGGACTGCGGGACCATGGGTCGTAGGTGTTAACCAGATGAGAGGCGACTGCAGGACCATGGGTCGTAGGTGTTAACCAGACGAGAGGCGACTGCAGGACCATGGGTCGTGGTTGTTAACCAGACGAGAGGCGACTGCAGGACCATGGGTCATGGTTGTTAACCAGACGAGAGGCGACTGCAGGACCATGGGTCGTGGTTGTTAACCAGACAAGAGGCGACGGCAGGACCATGGGTCGTGGTTGTTAACCAGACGAGAGGCGACTATAGGACCATGGGTCATGGTTGTTAACCAGACAAGAGGCGACGGCAGGACCATGGGTCGTGGTTGTTAACCAGACAAGAGGCGACGGCAGGCTGGCTGTCATAAAGGCGCTCAGAGAGACCTGTGACACTGCGCATACTAATGTCAACTGAATTATTCATCTGTAGCGCGGCAACATCCAACAGCAGCGCAGATAGCTAACGGCCTGGTTTATATCAGTCAGGGATGAGAGGCCTTATCTACATCACAGCAACTCTAACCAACGGCCTAAGTGATGCTATATGCTAGACAGAGGAGAAAAGAGGGATCATAGACAACAGAAAATAAACAGACTGCAGCTAGCTGAATGTAATGGGGAGCAGAGGCTTTTTCTATAGTGCAGTAGCAACAGTATATGTCTGTTGAGAGCACTAGTGGTAGGGGTGATTTACACTCTCGCTTTATGATGGTCCATGTCAATGCCCTGCTTAGCATTGATATAACGATACAGAAAAAAGCATGGAAGAAAATTACATTTACATTGGCCTCCCTAGCTGGGATGAGATAACAAAGATATCATCACTGTGTGGCTGGTACTCTAATTTATTGATGTTGTGTGAGGAAGAAAGTGGTGCTCTCTCCATATGACATATAGCACACACACACACACACACACACACACACACACACACACACACACACACACACACATACACACACACACACACAAACACACACACAGAAAGACAGTTTATCTGTCCATGTCGTCTGGTGGTCGACTCCATAGAGATCCTATTAAATTACAAAAGGGTCTATGTCATAATCCCTCACAGTTATAGAAGGGGGTGATAAAGGCAGCTATTTTCGTCAGGAGAAATCCAAACCAGTCTAATTGGAATGAATGGCAGTAGAGGCATCGGTGATGCATTTCCTGTTTTTACTTCTGCAAGAAAATAAAAGAAAGGTATGATAAATATCAGAAGTTGTGTAATAGAAATATTGTAACCCCAAAATATTGACGTATAATTATAAATACAGTTTATACAGATTTATACACATTTTCGGTCTAAATAGCCTCTAAAATATATGTAAACAGACCGTAAATGTCAACATTTGTATTTTCTTAGAAAGCTGTGAGTGTTATTATATTATACAATATCAGTACTTGTTGCATTTAAAACTTGTCTAAATCCTATCATCAACTGATTTCAGCAAGTGTATGCTGTGGATTGACTGCATTGTTTAAATGGAATATTGGCATATTGGCACAATTTGAAAAATGTATGGAATCATGCCTCTAAAACTGGCTGGCTATAGCTAGCAAACATACAATGCAGATAATCTCCAAAGTCATTGTTTTACACAATATCTTATCACAGCACTGCAAACCATGTTTGACCAAGTCCCTGACCAAAATGGCTGATGCTTTAGACCATCATAAGAAGGTTCATATCCATTCTAGTATTCTAATTCCTAATTCTATTTCCAAAGCATCCTGTAGGCTTCATAGAAATGGGAAATTGCCCTGCTTATAGTGAACGTTGCATCATCACCATCATCTAAATGGTGTCACGCCTCATCTTCTAAAGTGTCCCATATGTAGGGAGAGAATGTATAGGCTGATGACCAGTGGTGAAAGAAGTACCCCGTTGTCATACTTGAGTAAAAGTAAAGATACCTTAATAGAAAATGACTCAAGTAAAAGTGAAAGTTACACAGTAAGATACTACTTGAGTAAAATTCTAAAAGTATTTGGTTTAAATATACTTAAGTACCAAAAGTAAATGTAATTGCTAAAATATACTTAAGTATTAAAAGTAAAAGTATAAATCATTTAAGCAAACCAGACCATTTTCTAGTTTTGTATTTTATTTACGGATAGCCAGGTGCACACTCCAACACAGATATAATTGACAAACAAAGCATGTATGTTTAGTGAGTCTGCCAGATCAGAGGCTGTAGGAATGACTAAGGATGTTCTCTAGATACTGTAAGTGAGTGAATTGGACCGTTTTCCTGTCCTGCTAAGCACTCAAAATGTAATGAGTTGTCACGCCCTGGCTCTGGGGACTCTTAAATGTTGAGCCAGGGTGTGGACTTGTTATGTTTAGTTTTCTATGGGTTTTGTTCTAGATCGTTTATTTCTATGTTGGCCAGGGTGGTTCCCAATCAGAGACAGCTGTAGCTCGTTGTCTCTGATTGGGGACCATACTTAGGCAGCCTGTGTTCACTAGTTCATTGTGGGATCTTGTTCCGTATGGTTTGTTGTATTACCTAGGACTTCACGTATCGTTTTGTTGTTTTTGTTCTTGTTGTGTACACTTAATAAAGTATGTACGCCTATCACGCTGCGCCTTGGTCCGCTTCTCATAACGATCGTGACAGAAGATCCCACCAAGAGAGGACCAAGCAGCGTGCCAAACAGGAGAAGTTGGCGATGTCCCAGGTGGGTGAATGGTGGTCTTGGGAGGACATATTCGCGGGCAGAGGGCCATGGGCAAAAATAAATGCCCAGGCAGGAGAGGAGAAACGGCGCCAACCGTGCCGACGACGGACACGCGAGAGGCAACCCCAAGTAATTTTTTGGGGGGGGGCACACGGCGTGGATGACGGGGCTGCTGGAGGCAGCTAGAGGGCGCATCAGCGATCTAGGAGAGGAGGCCACCAGGTTTGGGGGGCTGGAAGGATGGTTGGCGGAGCCTAGAGGTAGAGCAGAGCCAACTCCCCGTACTCAGGCTAGGCAGCGTGAGACTGGGCAGGCTCCGGGTTATGTGGAGCCACGTACTGTGCCGCGAGTGTTCCGGCACAGTCCTGTACGTCCTTTGCGAGCACCACGTACGTGTCGTGCTAAGGTGGGCATGTAGCCAGGACGGAGTGTGCCGGCTCAACGCTCGTGGCCTCCAGTACCCCTCCTCGGTCCCGGATATCCTGCGCCAGTGCCACGTGCTGTAGCGCCAGTACGAGTGCACAGCCCTGTACGTCCTGTGCTGATGCCTCACACACAGGGTGTGGAGATAGGCATTCAGCCAGGACGGGTTGTGTCAGCTCTCCGCTCCAGACCTCTAGTCCGTCTCCACAGTCCAGCCCGGCCTGTTCCTGTCCCTCACACCAAGCCTGTGGTGCGCGTCGCCAGCCCGGTCCGGCCCATTCCTGCTCCCCGTACCAAGCCTGTGGTGCGCGTCGCCAGTACGGTCCGGCCTGTTCCTGTCCCTCGCACCAAGCCTGTGGTGCGCGTCGCCAGCCCGGTCCGGCCTGTTCCTGTCCCTCGCACCAAGCCTGTGGTGTGCGTCGCCAGCCCGCTCCGTTCCTGCTCCCCGTACCAAGCCTGTGGTGCGCGTCGCCAGCCCGATCCGGCCCGTTCCTGCTCCCCGCACCAAGCCAGTGGTGCGCGTCGCCAGCCCGGTCCAGCCCGTTCCTGCTCCCCTTCACACATTCTTCATTAAAATTCAGTACAAGTTCCTCAACAGATGGATTGACAGATTAGCCATATTGCTAATTGAACTATACGGAAATCAAGTTTTCCTGTTATCGTGCCATGTATGAAGGCTATGTAGAAGCTCATCCAATCACAATCGCCTGCAGAGTTTCGGGTATAAGTATTATTCCTGCACAGTAAAGAAACGCAGGGAGAGTTGGGTCCTGTGTGGCTCAGGTGGTAGATGCCAGGGTTGGATTCCCATGGGGGACCAGTACAAACAAGAAAATAAAAAAGGTATGGAAATGTATGCTCTGGATAAGAACTTCTGTTAATTGACTAAAATGTAAATGTAATATGAGAGTTCAAAGTGTTTTCCAGAAAGGTGGTTACCATGTTTTATTGAATGCTACCTGTTGCTCTTCAACAATTGCCAAGCTTTTCCCATACCAACTGTTAATTGAAGGGCCTTGTTCTGTGAAGGTGCAGAAATGACAGACAATAGAACAGGTGACTACTATGACACAGAACTTTCCAGTTTACGGTCAAAACAGATGAGTCTGTACCAGGGGCGGTGTGTTCAATAGGGCGATATGGGCGACGCACTGCCAAACGGGAAAAGGAAGGGATTTTTTTTCTAATCAATTATATCACGGCAACAGTAGTTATCAGTGTTGTAATCTAGACGTCTGATCTGCCACAGTGCCACACTGCCACTAAATGTCCAATCAGGCTAAAGTCGTGCTTCAAATGGCTCCCCCCCCTTTTGGGGCGATTTCAGTCAGGTTGAAAATCGCCCAGAAGTCTGTCATAGACTCCCATGTAAAATCTATTTTTTTCAAATTTCAGAGCTTTCAATACAATCTCTATGGGTGTCTGAGGGCTTGCACTTACGCGCTTTCGTCATACGTAACGTAACCATGAACGTAACTAAGAAAAGAGCGGGTAGCCTCATCAATCAATTCACGTACTACTATCAAGATGGCTATAGCGTTCAGTGCAACTCGATTGTGTCTTTGAAAGAAGTTCCTTTTTGTCGGCGAACAAATGAAGATAAATTGGCAACGAAACAATTAGGACCTCCCAGACCAAATTTAATAATTCAACAGGTTTCTACTAAAGGCGGAAAGTCCTACACCCGAGGATTTTCCAAAAATTGGTACGAACGAAAAAAGACATTGCCACTCAACTGGATGAGGGATACAGGCTAGCTGTCCGCCGCCACAACGATGAGGTTAGTGTTGATAATCACAAGTTTACTGGAGAACTGAGACCAAGTAGAGACTTTGGACAGGGTGGATATGGTATAATAAAGGCAGTTTATTCAGAGGTAAAGATATCTGGAATCGCGTGCACGGACCCGTTCGTCAAACTCTTAGGGAGCTATACATTAAGCCCCATTACTTACCATATCAGATAAGAGAAATTGCTGCAGCTACATATATTTTACATCCTGGCCCTACATAGTTCACTATTTGCATCACTTACCAAAATATTACATGTGGTCATATATGCTTGGAAAGTGGAGATGCCATAGAACGTCAAAAAAGTAAACATTGCTGGAGACAAATTGCCGTTTTGGAGAAGACATCGCGTTTGCTAGCGAAGAGATTTGTTGTGGCAAATGAACTTGGGCTGGGAATTGCCAGGAACCTCACGATAAGATATATGCATTGCGAGTCTCATGATTCTATACGTATTGCGATTCGATACTGTGATTTTATTGCGCACCATATGTCTGTTGCAGAGGGATCAGAAAGCCATGAGAACGAGTTTTGATCAGTCATGGAAATAAAAGTGCTGAAAACAAATTGGCTCCCAATGTGAAAAGATTGAGAACAAGCTATGAAGGAACAATAATGGTGTTTTGGTGCAGGTACAGCCAACTAGCGCTAAAATATTGCGATATTGTCAATACAGTATATCGTAAAGTATCACTATGTAACTCGATTTCTTTCACCCCAATCCCTCAAATTAACGGTAAATAACTGAATTGTTTGCCCCACATTTAGCTAAGATGATTAGCTAGCCAGCTAAAATGTTTTATTTAGTTAGCAGTCGCATCTACAATAGTTTACTGTCAATAACATGTCTCCAAAAATGACGTGGTGTCTCCAATTGTGTTTTTTTTTTTTTTTTTTTTTTTGTCATTTAGCAGACGCTCTTATCCAGAGCGACTTACAGGAGCAATTAGGGTTAAGTGCCTTGCTCAGGGGCACATCGACAGATTTTTCACCTAGTCGGCTCGGGGATTAGAACCAGCTACCTTTCGGTTACTGGCACAACGCTCTTACCCACTAAGCTACCTGCCGCCGTGTTGACATTTTACAATTGCGATGCGCATCCATGAGTATCCACTTTCTGTAGCTCAGCTGGTAGAGCACTGCGCTTGTAACGCCAAGGTAGTGGGTTCGATCCCCGGGACCACCCATACACAAAAATGTATGCACGCATGACTGTAAGTCGCTTTGGATAAAAGCGTCTGCTAAATGGCATATTATTATTATTATTATTATTATTATTATTATCTGAAGAGAGCCCCGAAACATTGTGTGCAGACATTTTATGCAATAAATGAAGTAGGTTGAATCTAGTAGTTCTGATCTTCTGATTGGTCCTGATGAGTTGGGCGAGGTCCCCTCCAGGCTAGTGTCACTGTTGCATTGGCTCTGAGTCGGGTTCTCTGTCTTCAAATGTTCAGCCTAAGAGAGGGGATTTTTGTGTGTGTGTGTGTGTGTGTGTGTTTAACAGTGATGATGTGTGTGTGTGTGTGTGTGTGTGTGTGTGTGTGTTTAACAGTGATGATGTGTGTGTGTGTGTGTTTGTGTGTGTGTGTGTGTGTGTCCTCAGAGCAAGAACTCGTGAGTTGGAAGAACTGAGAGGCCTATGGCGTGGGTGTTGTCCTTGGCCACCTGCTGACAAGGCTGACAAGATAGGACCCTTTTGTCCATTGTTATTGGATAGGAACAGAACTTATAACCAGCTCCTGACCTAAATAGATCTTAGCACAACATTTTACTCAACATATCATATTCCATATTCACTATAACAAATATATTTACTACGACATTAGCAAGAACCGCCACATCCTCAGCCGGCTAATCCAGTTTGTGAAGTTTTGCGGAGTGTTTGAGTTAGCTTTGCGAGGCAAAGATGAAACTGAGGGCTCCACCAACCCTGGTAAGCCAACACTTTTGAGATCAGTCAATAAATGCTTCTGGTATTGACTTATATGCTGCCCCTGTCTTCATGTTGTTGCTGGACATATCTTTTTTTAAATGTGTGTAGGTCACCTAAATCATCAGAAAAATTGCCCCCCCCTGAGAATTTTTTCAGGAGCCGCCACTGGTCTGTACTATCAATCAACTGTGTTACAATGAACAACTCCACAACACAAGTCTTTCTCTATGTGCATCTCCAGTATGCAAGGGATTTCCCTGTCTGTGTACAATAACAATAACCAGATTCCTCTATACAGATGCAGTACAGATATATAAGCAGGGAAAAGCATGAAAGTGAAACCTCAAAAAGTCTCTAACCTTTTTCAGCCAGGCAACATGCTTATAGAAATCTATGTTATACTCCATTCTGTTGGCCCATTGTAGCTTTGACTATTTTCTTCCTCAAACTCTACACTGTAACTTATCCTGGCGAGAGAGAGAGAGAGAGAGAGAGAGAGAGAGAGAGAGAGAGAGAGAGAGAGAGAGAGAGAGAGAGAGAGAGAGAGAGAAGAGCTCAGAAACTTAACAGAGCTTCTGAAAGAATGATACTTTATCACTGTTAATCCCCTTGAATCCTTCTATCTGCTTCTTCCTCCTCTTCCCCTCCTACTCTCTCTCTTGCTGCAGAGAGACTGTAGTGGGGAACCTGTGGTGTGCTGTGTCTAGGTCGGACCCTGGCTGTGTGGTTTGGAGCCCAGACAGAGGCAGGCTGAGAAGTGGCTAGTCTCTAATATCAGACTGCAGCACTACGACTTAGACCACGCCAGCTGGCTCCTCTCCCTCCCTTTCTTCTCCTCCCCTCTCTCTCTCTCTCTCTCTCTCTTTTATTCTCTCTCTCTCTCTCTCTCTCTCTCTCTCTCTCTCTCTCTCTCTCTCTCTCTCTCTCTCTCTCTCTCTCTCTCTCATGCTTTCTGTCTGTCTCTCTCTTTTTATCCCTCTCCGTCTCCTACACAAACACTATCACTTTGTTATTTTTGTCTCTATTCCACCCCATAATCCCCCCCCCCCCCCCCTTCTGAAAGATGGTTCATATGCTCAATAGAACCCAGTAACAAGGTTTCCTGAATAAATACACCACACTAGCCAGTTTAGTGTGTGAAGTGAGTTTAGGCTGTGTTGAAGCCACTCACCCCTCCCTTCTCCAGCCAATCTAACAGGGTGTGTGCTGTGTCCATGGGGACCTGTCTGCTCATGGACTCATGCTCCTCCTGGTCCACCTGGCCCTCCAGGGCTACCCTGAGATCCTCTACCAGCTGCAGCACCCTGATGTTGGGGTTAATGGCTGAGGTGAGGGCAAAGGTGGGGGCAGAGTTCGAACCCTGGGAGTGGTAACCCTGGGCCCCAAACTTCAAGAAGGCCTCGCAGAACCCTCCTGACAATAAAATGAAATAATTTAGATTCAAGTTATGGTTAGGGCAAAGATCATAGGGGCGATACAGCCATCAGAGCCTTAAAACTAGCTATCCCAGAGTCTAGCAATCCATTTTGACTTGTTTTGATTTTCTGAAATCAGATTACTATAAACTGTTTGCTGTTGACTATATTGTATGTGACTGCTCCACAAACAGGCGGTTAAGATTGCTGAGTGAAAGTATTATGTGCTGATGAATATATCATGCCAGTTTGAATTTCCAATGTGAGTCACTGAATACATCAACATAATGTGTGAAATAATTTAAAACATCCAACTGCTACCTAGCATAACCACTGGAGGGCACCCTCCCACTACAACGCTAGCTTCAACAGTGCCTGAACGCTGTCAGCTTTGAAAACTCAAGTGTTCCCTATAGGGATATTGTAGGGACATTGCATGGTGTATTGACTGCTTCTCTGAGTAAAGGCAGTGTGTCAAAGTGCTGTGCTCTGATGGTCTTTTAAATATTGCACTAGTCTGCACAGATATATATTCATGATCTCATGTCACCTTAGCTGTAGGCCTATTACAGGAATTGTTAGCATTATTAGCAATATGTTAGCCTGTATGACCATCTCTATGGGTGATGTCACGGTTTTCTCTGTCTTGCAGTGTACTGGGGGTCATTAGCACTATGCTATCTCTATTATTAGAGCCTTTTGTCTTGTGCCCCTTACAGGAACCCCAACAGAGTCATCTGATATCCTGCTATGGTTATGACAAACAGTGGTGACTGAAATGTATCACCCCTGTAAGAAAACATGGAGAGCTGAACAATATGGAAAGAGAGCTAGTTATAGAGTGTGGTGGACAACTACAGACAAGGATGTTGTATTTGTCTTTCTTGCTAGCACTGATTTTGCTGATAGCTGCTTTATTGAGGAAAGTTTTTTTCATTCTATGACATTGATATGTGGTTGTTTTATCGACCTTAGTTGAATGCACTGACTGTAAATTGCTCTGGATAAGAGTGTCTGCTAAATGACCAAAATTGAAATGTAATATAAATTATAGAGTATACATGGAATAGATCACGTGGGGGAAGAAGAGAGGCAGCGTAAAAGACTAGCAGAATGGTTGATGTACAGTAGCCTACTGACAAGGACCATCTATTCAAAACCTGCTGAGTTTCCCCCAGTAAATCTGCTCTAGTTGGAACAAGCTGAATCCCAGTATCTCAAACTTCAAGATCCTAAGAGGAACTTTCCTTTCATCATTTCAACTAAAATCCAAAGTACACAATTTATTTTGATTATGCTTAGAAAGAACTGAACAAAATGTAACATTCCTACTCTAAGTTAATATATTTAAATCTCAATGAAACCTTCAAGACATTACCAAATACCAGTCTAAAGAGAGCAGTAATTGCAAGCCGGGTTGTCTTTGAGGAGGTCTTAATAAAATAGAAGCTTACCAGCGATAATGTCATCCATTTGCTCCAAGGCTGCCTCCAGCATGTGGCTGGCATCTGACGCCATGGCAACGGGCTACTTCATACACTGTTACTCACCGGATCACCATGCACCGATAGGAGAAATTGAAATAGAGAAAGCGAGAGAGAGGGAGAGGGATGGAGGGAGTGATAGTAGAGCCGGAGAGAGAGACAGAGAGGAGCAGAAGGGAGGGGAGTAAGAGATGGGGACAGTTTTCAATCATGTCAGACAGATTATAATCAGCATTCAGTTGACTGGAGCTTTAGGGAGTTCTCTTTGCCTCTTAGATCTATTTACAGCAAAACAACAACAGCTGCCCCAGCCCTTTTTCCCATATACATATCCTCCTTTTGGCTTTAAATGTTCCTCTCATTTTGCGGGCGGAGTTCTTGCCATTGTCAGCAGTCCTATCCACTTGGGATGGGAGCGCAACCTTGGCATTGTTTGTGTTTGTGTTTTTCTTCAAGTACTCCATTTGTCTTCCCTTTATTTCTTTAAGATGTTCTCGTTAACTTCATTCACAGGTTCGGAAGGTAACTGAACTAAATGACTATCGCCCCGTAGCACTCACTTCTGTCATCATGAAGTGCTTTGAAAGGCTAGTTAAGGACCATATCACCTCCACCTTACCCGACACCTGAGACCCACTACAATCTGCATACCGCCCCAACAGATCCACAGATGACGCAATCACCATAGCACTGTACACTGCCTATCACTGCCTGGTACAACAACTGCACCGTCCGCAACCGCAGGGCTCTCCAGAGGGTGGTGCGGTCAGCTCAACGCATCCCTGGGGGCACAATGCCTGCCCTTCAAGACATCTACAGCACCCGGTGTCACAGGAAGGCCAAGAAGATCATCAAGGACCTCAGCCACCCGAGCCACGGCCTGTTCACCCTGCTACCATCTAGAAGGCGGAGACAGGTGCATAAAAGCTGGAACCGAGAGACTGAAAAACAGCTTCTATATCCAGGCCATCAGACTAGTCACCACTAGCTGGCTTCCGCCCAGTACCCTGCCCTGAACCTTACTCACTGTTACTAGCCGGCTACCACCCAGTACTCTACCCTACACCTTAGAGACTTATATTCCAGACTTGCTCGTTCTAATACAGGGGTGTCAAACTCATTTTAGCTCAGGGGCCACATGGAGGAAAATCTATTCCCAAGTGGGCCGGACCGGTAAAATCATGGTATATATAACTTAAAAACAACAACTTCAGATTGTTTTCTTTGTTTTAATACTATCAACATAAAACATAAAGCTGGAGCCTGAGGACAGTGTGTCCAAAATAGTACAAGCACAACATCACTATTAATCATAATATTATTTGAAAATTCTAAAGAAAAAGAACACACAAACACACAATGCCTCAGTGATTCACATAACTGTTTCACAGATCACAGAACTATATCAGGGTGTCATTTCTCAGGCAGAAATGTAGATACAAATACTGAAATCCTGTTCCCCAAACAAGTGCAAGAACCACAGAGTCAAGAATAGGTTAAATATACAAATAAAATAAAATCAATTAAAAACAATAGCACATCAACATAAAAACATATAAACATAAAGCTGGAGCCTGAGGACAGTGTGTCCAAAAGCACAACATCACTATTAATCATAAAACACCTCAAGTTATTTGAAATTCTGAGGACAAACAACACACAAACACACAATGGCTCAGTGATTCACAGAAGTATATCACAGATCACAGAACTATATCAGGGTGTCTCATGCAGCACTTTAAGTGGGGTTGCATAGTTTATTTGACTCCTGATACCTGGCATCTTTTAGCTTTCACCAGCGCATCAATATCAGGCGTCACATCCTGAGTGTGCGAACTATCATGGTCCAAACACACCAAGACAGTCGTGAAGAGGGCACGACAAAGCCTATTCCCCCTCAGGAGACTAAAAAGATTTGGCATGGGTCCTCAGATCCTCAAAAAATTATACAGCTGCACCATCGAGAGCATCCTGACTGGTTGCATCACCGCCTGGTATGGCAACTGCTTGGCCTCCGACCGCAAGGCACTACAGAGGGTAGTGCGTACGGCCCAGTACATCACTGGGGCAAAGCTTCCTGCCATCCAGGACCTCTATACCAGGCGGTGTCAGAGGAAGGCCCTCAAAATTGTCAAAGACTCCAGCCACCCTAGTCATAGACTGTTCTCTCTGCTACCGCACGGCAAGCGGTACCGGAGTGCCAAGTCTAGGTCCAAAAGACTTCTCAACAGCTTCTACCCCCAAGCCATAAGACTCCTGAACAGCTAATCATGGCTACCCGGACTATTTGCACTGCCCCCCCACCCCATCCTTTTTACGCTGCTGCTACTCTGTTAAGTATTTATGCATAGTCACTTTAACTCTACCCACATGTACATATTACCTCAACTACCTCAACTAGCCGGTGCCCCCGCACATTGACTCTGCAACGGTACCCCCCTGTATATATAGCCTCCCTACTGTCACTTTATTTTACTTCTGCTCTTTTTTTCTCAACACTTTTTTTGTTTGTTGTTGTTTTATTTTTTACTTTTTTTGTTTAAAATAAATGCACTGTTGGTTAAGGGCTGTAAGTAAGCATTTCACTGTAATGTCTGCACCTGTTGTATTCGGCGCATGTGACCAATACAATTTGATTTGATTTGATTTGATTTGAGTGGCAGCCAACTTCAGGATGTGATTCAAGTGCTTGTGCGTGAGCCTTGAGCGCAGCTTTGTTTTTTTCATGACGTTATCCATCTTTAATGACTTGCAACACAAAGCCTCCTGGTGCAAAATACAGTGAAAAGTCCAAAAATCACGTCCTCCATTTGCAGATTGCACTTTCTCTCTGAACTTTGTCACAACGCCTGCTTTTTTCCCGATAATTGAGGGCGCAACATCTGTAGCCAGGCTGACAGCGCGGGACCAGTCCACTCCGACCCTGTCCAGCGCGCCGACGAGTGCAGTGAAAATATCAGCTGCTGTCGTTGTATCTGTCATGGGCACCAACTCCACGAACTCCTCGGTGACGGTCAATGTGTCATCAACTCCGCGGATGAAAATGGCCAGTTGTGCAACATCTGTAATGTCCTTGCTTTCATCAATTGCAACCGAAAACGCAATAAATGACTTTACTTTTTGCTTCAACTGGCTGTCCAAATCCACTGAAAGATCGCAAATCCATCCCATTCAATTCCGTGAATAAATAGAAGGATGACAATTTTTCTTGGAACACTCTGCACTCTGCGTCCACTTTTCTCTTTTTTGACAGAGACATATTGGGGCAATGAGGGTGCCAAAGCACATAATGTTAAAAGTAGAAGCCGTAATAAATATCGCGGCCAAAACAAAGTAGCTCATCCGGACTGGCTGCACTTGCTTGACCTATTTGCTCTGCCCCGGTATAAACAGTTTGCTTGCTTAACACAATTGCTATTGCGCCATCGAGTGGACACAATTGGAACAGCAGTTTATTTTATTGAAAAATTGCAGCTCATTTTTATACTTTACAAAATCATCTCGCGGGCCGGATTAAACCCGTTTGCGGGCCTGATCCGGCCCGCGGGCCGGACGTTTGACACCCCTGCTCTACAGCTTTCATAGTCAAAATAGTGGCCTGCATCTGCAAAGAGGTCTGGACCGTTTTGGCACATTGAGACACTTAGTAGGGTTGGAAGAGTATAGGTTGGATTAGGTGAGTGGGGAGTGAACAGAGGGGGTTCGTGGGCAGTGGTAAGTGTGTGGCTCGCAGACTGTGCTGTTTGTGCCGTATGTGGTGTGTGTGTTTATATGTGTGTGTATATGTGTGTGTGTGTGTGTATATCTCTGTGTGTGTGTGTGTGTATATATACTGTATATGTGTATATATGTGTATGTGTATGTGTCAGATGAGAAGTGTAGCAGTGCGGAGCGTGCTGTCTGTGTCGTACGGAGCCCCACTCTGCTTCTGGCCAGACTTCCTCTTCTTCCCAGGGCACTTCCTGTCAGAGAAATAACAACAACAACAACAACAACAGTCAAAACAACAACAACAGTCAAAACAACAACAACAACAACAACAGTCAAAACAACAACAACAACAACAACAACACCAGTCAAAACAACAACAACAGTCAAAACAACAACAATTGTCAAAACAACAACAAAATCTAAAACAACAACAGTCAGAACAACAACAACAACAACAACAACAACAACAGGCAGAGCGGAGTCCAAACAAATTAGAGAGTTGTGTCTCGAAGCAGGATGGTCAACTTTGATGAGCAATCAAAACAGTGTGTGTGTGTGTGTAAGTGTGTGTGTGTATGTGTGTATAAGTGTGTGTGTACTGACCTTGTGACACACAGCACGACCAGGGAGATAATGGTGATCTGCAGCGCTCCGATGACGGAGGCGATGAGAACGTAGCGAATCTTTCCAGAACCAGGAACCACATACAGAACGTTGTAGTCCTTCTGCTCACACTGGGGCCCGCTGAACCCTGCATGACAGCTACAGGAGGGCGGGCCCAGGTTGTCAGGGTATTGACAGTCTCCATGGAGACAGTAGTTCCTGTAGCGGGAAGGACAGGGGATGTACAGGCCCCTCAGCCCCTCCCCTGAGAAAAGAGCACAACCATTAACTTCAACTGATATTTCACTCCAATATGTGGGATGCAATAACACGCACAGCTTATCTTCATTTATAAAACATTTAGCATTTTGTGGTTCAAAAGGAACGTATGTGTGTGTGTGTTGCGTGTGTGTGTGTATGAGGTATGTGTGTGTGTGTGTGAGGTATGTGTGTGTGTGAGGTATGTGTGTGTGTGTGTGTGTGTGAGGTATGTGTGTGTGTGTGAGGTATGTGTGTGTGAGAGGTATGTGTGTGTGTGTGTGTGTGTGTGTGAGGTATGTGTGTGTGTGTGTGTACCTTGGCAGTGGCCCAGGTGTGTGACCTCGATCCGCTCCTGTCTCTGACACGAGGCCTCCTTTACCTGACAGGGGTTGTCATAGGAACGGCTGTCCGAAGCACACACAGGGTTGAAACTGATGTGGGAACAGTCGATGTTACACACACACCTGAGGAGAGACGAGACTCAGTCCTGTGTGTGTGTGTGTGTGTGTATTCATGTTCTTCCTGTATTAATACACACAGGGTAATTGCTGAGTTCATCCATATTTAATGCTGTCTCACATCCACATTGTGCATTACTGAAATTCTACACCATTCTCTCTCTCTCCTCTCCTCCCCCTTCCTCTCCATCCTTTGTCTCCCTCTCTCCCTTCCTGCCTCCTCCCAGTTTTTTCCTTCCCTCCTTCCTCTCCCCCCGTCCCTCTTCTCCATCTCCTCCCTCCCTCCCCTCCTCCCTCCATCTCCTCCCTCCCTCCCTCCCCTCCTCCCTCCATCTCCTCCCTCCTTCCTCTCCTCCCTCTCTCACCATACATCTTCTGCGTCTTCGTCACACTCCGATCCAAACTGACACATCTCACAGGACGAGTCCCTCTGTCCCACGCCAGCCTCTCCAGAACCCCCTAACAGTGAGAGACAGAGATGTTGTGTGTGTGTGTGTGTGTGTTTGTGGTAACCTGTGTGTGGTCACGTGTGTAAATGCGTGTAGACAATGATTCAGACCTGGGAGAGAAACATCTTCGCCTCCATCACCTGATCCTGAACCAGCGTCTGTAACACACACATAGATTGATATATTTAGATTCACATCACATTCCACAGTAAGACGTTCCAGTGAAAGAGACCCCAGACGAGTGGTACCTGTAGGACAAGGGCCCAGGGATGCAGTGTGTATCTCTGTCTGAAGTTGACAGGCGTCCTGTCTCAGAAAACACTCATTCTGATATCTTTGATTGTTGGAACCACACACTGGAGAATAGTCTGCACTACACTGCAGAGAGAGAGAGACAGAGAGAGAGAGAGAGAGAGAGAGAGAGAGAGAGAGAGAGAGAGAGAGAGAGAGAGAGAGAGAGAGAGAGAGAGAGAGAGAGAGAGAGAGAGAGAGAGAGAGAGAGAGAGAGAGAGAGAGAGAGAGAGAGAGAGAGAGAGAGAGAAAGCTGTCATTGATGTGTTAAACTGAACTTTATTGGTGCATATCTTCAACGACCACAAGAGTGTTTCACATCTGCTTCTTTATGGCAGACATTCATGGAAATGTACTAATGTTGCTTACTTTACTGTAGTGAACAAATTGATATGAGCACTGTGTGTGAGAGTGTGTGTATTAAATGGGAGCAGCGTGACTGGTGTTGCAACACAGAGAGGCTTTGTCCAATCAGAGTAAAAATACAACATGACAGAGATGCCTCAAAGGAGAGAGAAAGAGAGAAAAGAGGGAAGAAGAGACAGAGAGAGAGAGAAAGAGAGAGAGAAAAACAGAGAGCGAGAGAGAGAGAAAAAAATGGGATAAACACCAAATTGAGACTCTGCATGCAGAATTCTGCAAAAATATCCTCCGTGTGCAATGAAAAACACAAAATAATGCATGCAGAGCAGAATTAGGCCAATACCCGCTAATTATCAAAATCCAGAAAAGAGCTGTTAAATTCTATAACCACTTAAAAGGAAGCGATTCCCAAACCTTCCATAACAAAGCCATCACCTACAGAGAGATGAACTTGGAGAAGAGTCCCCTAAGTAAGCTGGTCCTGGGGCTCTGTTCACAAACACAAACAAACACAACAGAGCCCCAGGACAACAACAACAACAACACAATTAGACCCAACCAAATCACGAGAAAACAAAAAGAGAATTACTTGACACATTGGAAAGAATTAACAAAAAAACAGAGCAAACTAGAATGCTATTTGGCCCTAAACAGAGAGGACACAGTGGCAGAATACCTGACCATTGTGACTGACCCAAACTTAAGCAAAGCTTTGACTATGTACAGACTCAGTGAGCATAGCCTTGCTATTGAGAAAGGCCGCCGTAGGCAGACCTGGCTCTCAAGAGAAGACAGGCTATATGCACACTGCCCACAAAATGAGGTGGAAACTGAGCTGCACTTCCTAACCTCCTGCCAAATGTATGACCATATTAGAGACACATATTTCCCTCAGATTACACAGATCCACAAAGAATTAGAAAACAAACCCAATTTTGATAAACTCCCTTATCTACTGGGTGAAATACCACAGTGTGCCATCACAGCAGCAAGATTTGTGACCTGTTGCCACAAGAAAAGGGCAACCAGTGAAGAACAAACACCATTGTAAATACAACCCATATTTATGTTTATTTATTTTCCCATTTGTACTTAACTATTTGCACATTGTTACAACACTGTATATAGACATAATATGACATTTGAAATGTCTTTATTATTTTGGAACTTCTGAGTGTAATGTTTACTGTTAATATTTATTGTTTATTTCACTTTTGTTGATTATCTATTTCACTTGCTTTGGCAATGTTAACACACGTTTCCCATGCCAATAAAGCCCTTAAATTGAATTGAATTGAGATGCTTACCTCAAAGTCACAGATGCAGGTGATGGTCTCTGCTATCTTTAGACACTCCCCGTCATACTGACAGGAGTCTGTGTCACACTGGAAGACAGACTCCCTCTCCTTTGGATCTACACAGAGAGAGATAGAAAGAGGATCAACCACAGATCCACATTGGCTCTCTGCGGACCCACCATGGATCCAACATGTCTTCCAGTGGCCTTGTTAGTGCTCCACTGGAGCCCAGGGCTGTGGTAACTGCTGCCCGTGTGTGTCTAGCCTACTGTGTGTCTCTGTAAGATAGTACCATTACTGGGGTATTTGTTACTTCCAAGAGGAGAGGAGGAATGACTA